>NW_012114544.1:1002040-1069270 GCF_000951035.1 Colobus angolensis palliatus | reverse complement strand
TGTTAGAGTGTCAATTTTAGATCTTTCCTGCTTTCTCTTGTGGGCATTTAGTGCTATAAATTTCCCTCTACACACTGCTTTAAATGTGTCCCAGAGGTAAGTCTTTAGGGCCTTAACTAGGTGTAGGTGAGCTCTAAGGGCCTTAACTAGGGTAGAAGCAGTGTACATGTGTAAATTATAAAAGAGATTGTAAGGCAGTAGGATGAACAAGATTTGGCAACTGATGGCGTGTGAGCAAAGACTCGGGGATGATTCCAGGGTTTCTGGTGTGGGTGAAGGAGCAGATGAAGGTAACAGTTCTTGAGTGAGAGAACACGGGAAAGAAACAAATTTGAAGATAGTTCCTTTGGAATTGTGGCACAAAGATGTGTGACTTCGTTTTTATTATGAGGTCTAAACTAATAACGGAAGAACCTGTACGAAGCAAGGTAATATAGAAATTATTCTAGGTTCTGAATGAATCTGACACTGCTCTACTTTTCCTTAATTACAATTCTCTAATTATTGGGCTCTCACAGCTTAAATTTACAGTAGCTGAGAATTCCTTGACAGATGCCTCCTTAAGTTATGTTCTTTGCCTTCAAGGTTACTCTGGGAGACAGCCGGTTGGGGCACACCCATTTTAAGCTATATCTCCCTAATGAATGTCATCAGACACTGTGCAAGGATGGACAATGATTGGGGGTTGGGGGCAGGGGAGCTCTCAAACCAAAATACCAGAATGCAAAAACCTCTCTTGGTTTTTTATTTCCTCTGGTTGCTTTTTCACTGCCTCTAAAGGTAAGAATGGCCTTTGTTTTACATCTTGTGTAGAGTCTATCTCAGGGGGAAGTTGAGCTGGATTCTGAAGCAAAGGGTGGCTTACATGGGATAACTTTTAGGCTTCCACTCTTGTCCTCTCAGCTTCCTTTGATCCCTCAGTAGTTTCAAGGTTCCCTTAGTATTTCTTTTACTATACAATGGTGAAATTGTTTACCACTAGAAGGAGTTCATCGGGTGAAATTTACCCAGGGCTCCCTTAAAACTGATGCTGCATGCATGCATGAATTGCTTCCAGGGTTACTCACTCCTTTAGCTTTTGCTAAGGAATCTGTCAGTCAAATGAGTTGCTGCTGACAGCAACTTTTTAAGACTCTTTTCTCTTAACCATAACACATTAAACACTTTGAAAACAGATAAGCAAACGTTTTCTCACAGTCTGTTATGTATTTTTCCTTGCTGCCCACTTCAATATAATGAAATTCATGTTTTACAAAAAGAATTCTGGTAACATGGATCAGATTTCATTCTTCACCATTTTGTCCATATGTGTTTGGATTCCCATAACTCAATGACATATAGGGTTAGTGTGATAGTAAGTTTCCGTTTTAAAGATTCAAAGTCCTGTGATCCACAGCTCAACTTAGGTTTCCCTGGTAAAAATGTGATGTTTCTGTTTGCATCTATTCTCTTTTGTTTTGGTCATCTTCTCCATTAGCATGAGTCTAGCATTTTGAAACCAAGATAGCCATTAGTAATGTTTTTTAGGGGAGTACCCTCACTGTGATTGCAATACCCAACAAGCTATGTGGAAATGGGCTTTATGATGATGAATTACTGTTGCAAAAAGAACTCAGTGGCACTGATAAATATTAAAGAGCTACTCTTGCCCCCATGGAAATCATTTTATTTATTTGCTTCTAAAACCTATTCTCTGTCCATCTCTTCCCTTTTATTTCTGTGCTGATTTACATGACAACAGAGTCTCTGGTCCTCAGGAGCTTGTCTGCTCCTGCTGCTATTCTCTCCTTGGAGTCCTCACCCTCTCTTTGCTGAGGAGATGAGTGACAATGAAGTGAGGAGTAAATGGCTACTGGAGCAGATGAACTCTGAGAAACAAAAATCCTCTTCTCATGCAAATTTCCATAGTGATTTAACATCAAGGAAGAAAAGAAACCAGGGCACAAGGTATCAAGAGAACTGGATGGTATTTGAGGTTGTTCCATGAAGCTTTGACATCTTTTTAAGAGTGCCATCTATCAAAGCATCTCCTTCCCTTTCATATACAGTGAAAACATGTTTCCAATTTGAAGAGAAACATGGAGGCACATAAAATCTAACCCCAATCCCAGGGCCTGGGTGTACACTCACACCGCCAGGCCCTTCAATGTCTCATTGAACTGGGTCGCTCGTTCCTAACCAATGAGAATGTCTCCCTGCATGCTTACTTATTGCCTAAACTATCCACTCTGCCTGGGAGGCCTCCTCCTTTTCTTTTCTGGCTTAAACTTTCTCTATCTTTCAAAGATTAATTCAAGCCCATTCTATTATCCTTAGAGTCTTTCCCTTCAGATCTTTCTTCAGAATTTCCATTGTACCAGTTCCTGCCTATAAGCTGAGTTTTCTCCAAAATTTGTTGAGAAAAGTAATCATGTATTATACTGCGTTTCTTTTTATCTATACCTTTTGATATAATAGCAGACATTTAATACATATTTGTTAGACAGACTAGCTGTAATTTAAGAATTATGAAACTAAGAAGGATAAGTTTATTTTAGATATGCATCTATCCATGATTGTTTTTCCTTTAAATTAAAAACCCATGGCAGCTTGCCTTAAAGATAAAGCAAGCTACATGGCCTGCTTTTGATTAATTGACTCTTCAGGGATGCCATCAACCACAGAAAGGTCAATTAATGCATTTCAGATAAAATAATTTTTAACTCAAAAGCTTGATACTTACATTTGGTGAGAATATTATTGATAATAATAATATTTTTAATAGTAAATACTTAGTGCTTACCTCATTACCAGTCCAAATATTTTAAGTATGTGTACTCTCATTTAATCCTCACAAACAACCATATGAAGTAGATAATATTGTTATGACCATTTTATAGATAAAGAACCTGAGTGTTAAGTAACTTGCCTGCAGTTGTTGAATTTGGATCTCGGCAGTCTGGCTCTCGGGATCTGTTCTCTGAGCCATGATTATTCTGCTTGTTATACTGCCATTGGGTTCTCACTCTGCCTTCCTACCTTTTGTTGAATAGAGTGTCCTTCACTTTCCAAACTTCAACACTAGACATTTTTTCTGGCAAGCCTTTTAAGTGAGACCTTACTACTGACTATGCAAAACTCAGAAGAAGATTTAATTTGGATAGAGAGGTTCACTCTAAGTGAATATAGTAATATAGTCAAAGTTAGAACTAAGATTGCTGGAACATTTTAAAACAAGTGTAAGTGTGGTGCTTGTGAAAACATGAATGAGGCCAGTAGGCCAGGTAGTTGGTTTAGAATTCCTTTTAATCACGGTTTCTATTAGTTATTTGTTAAAATTAAATTGTGAAATGGATGAATGAAGATAAAATAATGCACATGTTCTAAAGGTAAAAGAAGGAATGTATATAAAACTGCCAGGAAAATATATAATATAAAGAAAACAATCCCTGGACTTCTTTTCTTGCTATAAGGAACAGGTTTCCCATCTGGGAGGGAAAAGACTCCTTGTCACTGTGAGACTAATTTATGAAGCCAAACTGTGTTCTGGGACTGAATTGCTATTGATGTTGGTTACTCTTTAAATAACTCAAAGGGCAAGTGTGTGGTGTGTGTGTGTGTGTGTTCATGCTTCTTTGGGAAGGATATTAGGACCACTGAGACAAGAGATGTATTTTCTGAAGTAATAAATGGTGAAATTAAGGTTACAAATCCCTCCCATCATCAAGAGGAATGGTAAGAATTAGAAGTGAGAGAAAAATTTGATTCTGTGCAAAAAAGTGATTCCAAGAGCACTCCTTGCAAGGGTGGGGGATGGGGGGTGAATTTCAGAGGTTTCTTCCAGCTGTGCAGCAGAGAAGTGAACCTGGTCATTCACAAATCAACCCTTGTTGGAGCAGAAATAGAAGGAGATGAAGTTTTATGTATCAATAAATATCATCATCCTCATAAAGTAAGAAACCTGTTTTCCTAAATCACAGTAAGAGAAAAAGAAACAAAGAACAACCAACACAAGCCTAGAGATTATCCATCTGTCACACATCTACTGGGAATCTGTTGTCTGCCAGGTATTGTACTAATCATCAGGGATAGAAAAAGAAAAATTTCACTGTCTGTCCTTCAAAACCTCATAATCTGGGGGTGGAGGGGGCAGGATTAGAGAAAAATTAAAAAGTAGTTTTAGAAATTACAATGCAACATAAAAAGTGGTATGTCTATGTTGCCCAAGGATTAAAGAGCAGTAGTGAAGAATGGTTTTTCCACAGCAGGTAACACAAGGAAGACAGGACCTGTTTGAGCAGAAGCATGAAGAGGAACACTCCCCCAGTGGGAATGGGATGCAGAAAGGCATCACGGTATGACAGAGCAGGGTTTTGTTGGGGAACTGCAAATGGGGACACACAGAATGTGGTAAGGCTGTCCCATTTTGTTATGGCCTATATTTAGAATGTTTGGTGCTTTAGATTACTTAATCTTTAAAACTTCCCTCTGAGAATGTGTTCTCAACTGCTATGGATGACAGGTTGGCTTTGGTGAAAGGTGGGTGTGGGCATTTCCAGGATCCATGCCAAGTGCAGGGGTGCCTGTGGGCTGTTTGTCTGTGTTGTGGACTATATAGGATGATTGAGAATGCATGTGGCTGCTCCAACAGTGATAGCCTTTTGGAGGAGCTGATGTGCTGTTCCCCAATTGTTTATTGCTCTTTCACCTTTCTGTGAACTCACTTCATATGCCTTCTTCCCTTTCTCTACATGAGAAAGTCTTATTCTTATTTTGATGTAAAATAAACATTAAAGACTACTATGTGGAAAAGTTTCTCACCTGGTCTGTGCATAGTCCACTTTGCTTGTGCATGCTGGAGAAAAACATATAAAAGCTTTTTCTTTTTCCCCTTTATAGTGTAAAGTGGTTGTCTGGATTTATTTCAGTTATTTGAATTAGTCATGAGTCAAGACAACATCTGACTTGCAGAAACCACACTCATCATGGTTGGTAATGATTGCATCAGTATGAAGTGTGTGTGTGTGTGTGTGTGTGTGTGTGTGTGTGTTGAAGGAGCACATAAGAGAGTGAACTTTCTGCTCACAAGTACAAAATGACCCAAAGGAAAACATTCTGAAATTTAAGTCTGCAGTTTTTCTCCCCCTGAAAGCAGCTGTGTTCCCTCAAAGCATTATCCTCTACAGAATGCTCCACAGGGTGCTTGGTACCCTGCTGTTAGTACAGTAACCGCAGACACATTGTCTGTAGTGTTAAGAGGGAAATAATATGGTCATAGCCACTGATTTAATCTTTCTATTGGCATCTGAATATAGGCAGTTGTTTTAAGATAGTAATTAGCTGAACCCTGGGGGAATTTCTTTTCAAAATACATGCTAGTTCTTATGTGTCTCATTATTTTGCTTAGGTAGGCTGTCTTGTTCAACTAAATAAAGATACATGGAAGTGAACTGGTTCCTTTAGGATTCCTACTTTAATTTGGTAGAAATAGAGACTGCTGGTAATGCCTACAGTCTGTACCAAAGTCAAAGATATGATGTAACACTATAGGGGTATGTATTTGGCTTCTGGGATTTATTTTTTCATATAGAAAACTAGAGATTTTGACAGATTTTTATATTATGATGTGCTCACTCCTGAGGGGCTGGACTCCAGGGACATATTTGCTTGCTGGCAAAAGCAGAAAGGACTGATACAAGGATTTTCAAGTCAGTGACTTCCAATTTTGATCCTACAGCAAAATATGTATTAAATTGATTTGTTCATTGCACAGTGTCTGTCATGAGATGAGGTTTCAGCCTTAAGATTTCCATCGCACTCTCAGATAGACAGCCAAAATATTCTGTTGGGGTTGTTATGCCATCTCTTCAAAGAGCATGGAGATGGGGCTAGGCCTAGAACTCTGTGGAAACAGCAAAACTCAGCCTTAACTCTAGTTTCTTCTTACTAAGAAAACTTAGTACACACATAACTAATTGGATCGATCATGAAAATTATGTACATTTCTTTATGAATACAATATATATCTCTAAGTGTCCTGAACTTTCTCACTTTTTTGAATCATAATGGTTTTCTACCTTAATATATGCTTTGTACTTTTCAATTAACTTATAAGGAGAAGAACTAAGGAAAATAAAAAGGTAAAACATACAGTAAATTGGAAACACTCTTTGCTCACACAGTTTATGGTGAGATTCATATCATAATGAGATAGGCTATCCTTGGGCTACTTAGGAGTTTGCCTCACACACTGTGGACACACCTTACTGGTGAACTAGATTACCACATGGATGATGTTACTCATTGAATAAGAGATTCAAATTAATTGATTCCATTATTTGGCCTTTGTATTCATGTGCAACTGCCAATCCTCGGCTTCCCTACTCCAAATAAATTGTAAACGGAAACCTTTGCTACCCAGGCTCAATTTCCTTCAGTGCTGGAGATAATATTGACCAAGTCTGGCGAGAGATCTCTTCACTGATCTCTTAACTGAACTGTCAATTAATCAGTGTTGTCTGTAAAATATATTGATGATGGTCCAGAGAACATGCACGCTTCCTGCAAGCCGACTCCTCTTTGATACTATTGTGCACCTTTTCTCCTGTAAATTTTTATGTTATGTACTTATTTTTAAAAAATCAGTTGTTTTAGTCACAGTTAAAGTCCTTGGGGAGCAGATTCATTTATCTTTTCTATTTTGTTTGTTTCTGATCTTGGTTATTTCCTTTCTTCTGCTTGATTTGGGTTTGGTTTGTTTTTGTTTCTCCAGTTCCTTGAGGTGTAACCTTATATTGTCTACTTGAGTTATTCATCCAAATATAAGAAGCACCAAGAACAACTGGGAAATTCCCTGCAAAAACATCTTTGCCTGGGCACATTGTCACCAAGTTATCCAAAATTAAGACAGGGAAAGAATCTTAAGAGCTGTGAGACAGAAGAAACAGGTAACCTCTAAAGGAAAACCTAAGGTCAGTTTTTCTAAGAAAAGTAACTATATTGTGTTATAAAGACTACAAAATCAAGGGGTCAAGAATTAAATTAGATGCAAGGTATGAAAAAGTTACTGTTTTGTAGGCCCAAATGAACTTTATGACATTCCCATCTTTCAAAATCATAAGTGGCTGAAATTTGGCAATTTTATATGGAACTCACTATTATATATGGGAATACAATAAGTGACGTATACTCAGAGGAAATCCTTTGACACTGTATCAAAGATCTGGTCATGAAAAGCATATTTAGCCATTGCAAATTATAATAAAATGTTGAAAACATGTCTCATATTTATGGATCACCAATTTATTTTATTTTTTTCTTATTAACCAACCAATTGCAATTTATAATCTTGTTGATAAAAAGAGGGCTTCTACAGTGCAAAGTCTCTGATGGGGTTTAGAATTTATATTCCTGCCCTAAAATTGGGGTATGTTTTGCTGGGATGCCTTAGGTGCCTTTATACAACAGCATTCGGCCATCTCTATGTGTTGAAAGACAGTCTGAGAACTAGAAAGGAATCCTAGTTCCTGAGTCACACACTCCAGCTTTCTATCATTGTAAGAATCAGTCATTGGCTAAAATCTGGTAACTCTTACCTTTTTTGTTGACTACTTCTTTGTGGTGCTTGTGACATTTTTTTGTTCCTTCCAAGTTGCTGGTTGTTGCTCAATTTATTTTTAAAAATAATTTCACATTTTATTATAGAAATGTGCAATATACCTGAGTATATTGCATGATGCTGAGGTTTGGGGTATGATTGATCTCATCACCTAGATACTGAGAGTAGTACCCAACAGTTTTCAACTCTTTCCATTTACCCTTCTCTTTCCCCCAATAGTCCCCATTGTCTACTTTTGCCATCTTTATGTCTTTGAGTACCCATTGTCTGCTTCCACTTGTAAGTGAGAACATGTGGTATTTGGTTTTCTGTTCCTGTGTTAATTCACTTAGGATAACGGGTTCCAGCTGAATTCATGCTACCTCAAAGAAAGATTTCATTATTTTTTAATGGCTGCATAGTATTCCATGGTGTATAGGCACAACATTTTTTAAAAATCCAACCCACAACTGATGGTCACCTAGGTTGATTCCATATACTTGCTTTAGTGAATAGTGCTGTGATGAACATACAAGTGCATATGCCTTTTTGGTAGAATAATTTATTTTCTTTTAGATATATGTATAGTAATAGGATTACTGTGTTGAATGGTAGTTCTGTTTTAAGTTTTTTGAGGGATCTACCAACTGTATTCTGCAGTGGTTGAACTAATTTACATGCCCACCAACAGTGTGTAAGCATTCCCTTTTCTCTGCATTCTCACCAGCATTTGTTTGTTTGTTTTTACTTTTCAATAATAGCCATTCTGACTGAGGTGAGATACTATCACATTTTGGTTTTGATTCACATTTCTCTGATGATTAATGATGCTAAATATTTTTTCATATGTTGCTTGGCCACTTGTAGGTCTTTTGAGAAGACTTTGTTCATGTCTTTTGTCTATTTTTTTTAATGGGTTTTTAATTGTTCAATTATTTAAGGTCCTTATGTATTCTGAATATTAGATCTTTATCAGATGCATAGGTTGATAATATTTTCTCCTATTTCATAGGTTGTCTTTTACTCTGTTGAGAGTTTCTTTTGCTGTGCAAAAATTCTTTAGTCTAATCAGATCCCACTTACCAATTTTTGTTTTTGTTGCAATTGCTTTTGAGGACTTAGTCATAAACTCTTTTCCTAGGCCAATGACCAGGATGGTATTTCCTAGGTTTTCTTCAATGAGTCTCATATTTTGAGGTCTTACATTTAAATCTTTAATTCATCTTGAGCTAATTTTTGTATACGATGAAAGACAGGGGTCCAGTTTCATTCTTCTACATATAGTTAGGTAGCTATCTCGGCACTATTTACTGAATAGGGAATCCTTTCCTCATGGCTTGGTTTTGTTGACTGTGTCAAACATCAGATGGCCATAGGTGTGTGGGTTTATTTCTGAGTTCTCTATTCTGTTCCATTGGTCTATGTGTCTGTTTTTCTACCAGTACCATTCTGTTTTGGTTACTGTAGCCTTACAGTATGATTTGAAGCTGGATAATGTGATGTTTCTGGCTTTGCTGTTTTTGTTTAGGATTGCTTTTTCTATTCAGCCTCTTTTTTGGTTGCATATAAATTTTAGTGTTTTTTTTCTAGTAAAAAATGGCATTAGTGGCTTAATAGGAATAGTGTTGAATCTATAGATTGCTCTGGGCAGTATGGCCATGATTTTTCCAACCCATGAGCGTGGAATAGTTTTCCACTTGTTTGTGTCATTTATGATTTCTTTCAGCAGTGTTCTGTATTTCTCCTTGTAGAGATCTTTCACCTCCTTGGTTAGCTATATTTCTAGGAATTTTATTGTGGCTATTGTAAATGGGATTGTGTTCTTGACTTGACTCTCAGCTTGAACATTATTGGTGTATAGAACTACTGCTAATTTTTATACATTGTTTTTGTATTCTGAAACTTTAGTGAAGTTGTATAACAGTTCTGTGAGCCTTTTGGTGGAATTTTTAGGATTTTCTAGGTATAGAATCATATCACCAGTAAAGAGAGATACTTTGAATTCTTCTTTTCCTATTCATATACATTTTATTTCTTTCTCCATTGAGTGCTCTGGTAAGGACTTTCAGTGTTATGTCAAATGGGAGTGTTGAGAATGAGCTTCCTTGTCTTGTTCCGGATATCAAGGGGAATGCTTCCACTTTTTGCCCATTCAGTTTAATGTTGGGCTGTAATTTTGTCATAAGTGGATCTTATTATTTTGAGATATGCTCCTTTTATGCCTAGTTTCTTGAGGGTTTTTATCATGAAGGGATGTTGAATCTTATCAAAAACTTTTCCTGCATCTGTTGAGATGATTATATGATTTTTGTTTTTAATTCTTTTTCTGTGGTGAATCACATTTATTGATTTGCAAATGTTGAACCAACCTTGCCTCCCAGGAATGAAGTCTACCTGACTATTGTGAATTAACTTTTTGATGTGCTGCTGGATTCACTTTACTAGTATTTTGTTGAAGATTTTTGTGTCTATGTTCATCAGGGATATTGGCTGGTACTTTTTTTGATCATCCCATCTTTGCCAGGTTTTGGTATCTGAGTGATATTGGCTTTGTGGACTGAGTTAGGGAGAAGTTCCTCTTCCTTGATTTTGTTGAATAGTCTCAATAAAACTTGTACCAACTCTTCTTTATACATCTCATATAATTTAGCTGTGACTCTATCTCGTTCATGGCTTTTTTGGTTGGTAGATTTTTTATTTAATTTTATTTATTTATTTATTTATTTATTTATTTTGAGACAAAGTCTAGTTCTGTAGCCCAGACTGGAGTTCAGTGGCATGATCTTGGCTCACTGGCAACCTCTGCCTCCAGGGTCCCGGTTCAAGCAATTCTCCTGCCTCCGCCTCCCGAGAGGCTGAGATTACAGGCATGTGCCACCATGCCCAGCTAATTTTTTGTATTTTTAGTAGAGATGGAGTCTCACCATGTTAGCTAGGCTGGTCTCGAACTCCTGACCTTGTGATCTGCCCACCTCGGCCTCCCAAAATGCTGGGATTACAGGCATGAGCCACCATACTCGGCCAGTAGATATTTTATTACTGATTCAGTTTGGAACTTGATATTAATCTGTTTAGGGCTTCAAGTTATTCCTGATTGAATGTTAGGAGATGGACATTGTGTGTTCCAAGGAATTTATTCATTTTTCTCTCGATTGTCTACTTTGTGTGCATAAAAGTTTTAAAAATTATCTCTGAGTATTTTTATATTTCTGTGGGATTGGTTTTAATGTCACCTTTGTCATTTCTGATTGTGCTTATTTGGATCTTCCATTTTTTTCTTTGTAATCTTACCTAGGAGTCTATTAATCTTGTTAATTCTTTAACAAAATAAACTCTTGTTTTTTAAAATTATTTGTATTAATTTTTGCATTTCAATTAACCAGTTCTCATCTACTTTTAGTTATTTTTTCTTCTACTAACTTTGGGATTAGTTTGTTCTTGCTTTTCTAGTTCCTGTAGGTGTGATATTAGATTGTTAATTTGAAATCTTTCTGACTTTTTGAGGTATATGTTCGGTGGCATAAACATTCCTCTTAACGCTGCCTTTGCTATATTTTACAGATTCTGGTATGTTGTGTCTCTGTTTTATTGCTTTCAAATAATTTTTGATTTCTGTAAAGTTGCTGATGAGTCATTCAGGAGACAGTTGTTTAATTTCCATGTAATTGTGTGGTCTTGATAGATCTTCTTGATATTGATTTCTATTTTTATTCCTTTGTGGTCTGGGATTATGGTTGGAATGATTTTGATTTTTTTTGAAGTTATTGAGACTTGCCTGATGGTTGAGCTAGTGGTCAGTCTTGGAGTATGTTCTGTGTACAGATGAGAAAAATGTATATTCTGTGATTAAGAGGTGGAGTATTCTGTGGATGTCTGTTAGATCCAATCAGTTAAGTATTAAATTTAAATCCAAAATGTCTTTGTTGGTTTTATGCCTCTGTGATCTGTCTAATGTTGTCAGTGAAATATTGAAATTTCCCAGTAGTATCATGAGACTAAGCCTTTTCATAGGTCTAGAAGAAATTATTTTATGAATTTCAGTGCTCCACTATTGGGTGTGTATATATTTGGGATAGTTAAGTCTTCTTGTTGAATTGAACCCTTTATCATTATGTAATGTTCTCCTTTGTCCTTTTTCATTCTTGTTGGTTTAAAGTCTGTTTTGTCTTTTATAAGAATAGTGACTCTTGCTGTTTTTTAGGCTTCCATTTATGTGATAAATCTTTTTCTAACCCTTTACTTTGAGCCTATGGGTGTCGTGATGTGTGAGATGAGTTTATTAAAGACAGCAGTTGAATGGATCTAGTTTTCTTAATTCGGCTTGCCACTTTTTACCTTTTAAGTGGGGTGTTTAGATAATTTACCTTCAAGGTTAATACTGATAAGTGAAATCTTAATCCTATCATGAAGTTGTTTTCCAGTTGCTTTGTAGTTCCTGTTGTCTGGTTACATTATAGGGTCCATGGGCTAGCATATTTTGGTGGTAGTAAGTATTGTTCTGTTGTGTCTGTGTTCAGAATTCCCATAAGGATCTCTTGTAAGGTGGTCTGGTGGTCTAGTGGTTGGTCTAGTGGTTACCCCAAGAGTGGTAACTATTTCCCTTAGCACTTGTTTCCCTGAAAAAGATTTTGTTTCTCCTTCACTTATGGAGCTTAGTTTGGTGGAATATAAAATTCTTGGTTGGAATTTCTTACCTTTAAGAATACTGAAAATAGGCCTCCAATCTCTTTTGGATTGTAAGGTTTCTGCTGAGAAGTCTTCCTGTTAGACTGATGAGGTTCCCTTTGTATGTGATCTGACTTTTTCTCCAGGTTCCTTTAAGATTTTTTTCTTTGGCATTGACCCTGAACAGTTCTGGTGAATCTACATCTTGGTGATATTGGTTTTGAATAGTATTTTCCAGGTGTCCTCTACATTTCTTATATCTGGATGCCTACCTCTCTAGCAAGATAAGGAAAATGTTCTTGAATTATTCCCTCAAATATGTTCTCTAGGTTGTTTTCTTTTTCTCTTCTCTCTCAGGAATGCCAGTATTTCATAATTTTGGTTGCTTTACATAATCCTATATTTCTTGAAGACTTTGGATATGTCTTAAATTCCCTTTTTAAAAAATTTTGTCTGATGTGGTTAATTCAAAAGACTGGTCTTGAAGCTCTGAAATTCTTTCTTCTGCTTGGTCTAATCTATTGATAAAGCTTTCCTTGTATTTTAAAATTTCTTAAGTGATTTTTTTCCATTTCAAAATCTCTGATTTCTTTTGAAGATGTTTATTTCTTCCTTCATTTCCTGGATTGCCTTAGAAGTTTCTTTATGTTAATTTTCAACCTTATCTTGGATCTCATTGAGCTTCCTTGCATCCATGATTTGAATTCTTTATCTGTCATTTCTGAGTTTCCATCTTCGTTAGGGACCAGTGCTGGAGAGCTACTGTGGTCCTTTGCGGTATCACGTCATCAGTATTTTTCATGGTACTAGAATTCTTGCCCAGGTTCCTTCTCACCTGAAGACACTGATATTTTTTAATTTTTGAATTATTCTGCTTTGGGTAGGATTATTTTTTTCTTTGTTTCCTTATAATTATTTTTTATTATTTATTTTTATATTTATTATTATTATCAATATTATTATTATTATTTTTCTTTTCTCCCTTTCCCTTTCCCCCACTCCTTAGAGGATATGACTCTAGACTTCTGCTGGCAGGTTTTATATTGGACTGTGCAATTTGACCTACAATCAATAGATAGTGCTATGGGTGAGAGCTGACTGGCCAAACACATGGCTGCGTATATACTTAATGCTTATGTACCGGGAGAAGCTCTCTGTTGCCTCAGGCAATAGGCTTATTTGTGGAGTTCACAGTGGTCTGAGCTCCCTGCTTAGCCCCAGTGGGATAAGGGGGAATATGTGCAGAGTTGGACTATACAGGTCCACCTACAAGCACCAGGCCTGAGGACGAATCCAATGGACAGCCACCAAGAGCCCAGAATTATTCCTTGGCGTGGAGCTGGAAAACCTCCTTGGCCCCAAGTTCTCTGCATGAGGAACAGAGGGTGGCCTAAATGACTAATCCAGGTGAGTGAGGACTCCAAATGCTTGGAGATCTGCCTGACTGTGGAGTAAAGGGGGTCTTATTCCACCATAATCTATACCAAGGTAGTGGGGGTTAGCTCAGGCTGTCGAACCAGGTGAGCAGATGCTCCTAATTCCTGGAGATCTGTCTGGGTATAGAGTGGCCCCTATGCAGAGGATCTCTGCACAGGATGGGTAGGGTGACTCAGGCTGCTAGTCTATGTGAATGGGTGCTCTGAATGCCTGAAGATCTGTCTGGGAGTGGAGCAAAAAGGGCCCAATTGTACCAAAATCTATGTCCATGAAGGGTTGGTTAGCTCAAGCTGCTGTTCCAGGCAAGTGGGTGCTCCAAATGCCTGAGATTCTGCCTGGGATGGAGCAGAGAGGATTTCTCTATACCACGATCTAAGGGGAGCAGGCTGAGGCACTCAACAATGACACATGCAAACCAGTTCCAGGTCGCTAACCTGGCCCTGGCTGCCAGTCGTGTCATCCAGGAGAGACTGTAGTTGTAGTAGCTCTCTTCCTGCCCCAGGCCTGTGATGGAGGAGAATACAATTCCACTGCCTATTGCTGAGTCACTTTCCACAGTTCTAGATGTGGAGATCTCTAATCTGCTTCAGAGCAGGTGCTCCAGTCTCCCGCCCAAGACTGAAATGCCTGTGCAGCCACGGTGCGAGGTTGACTTTATTTGCACCTGGATTATAAATGGTGTCCTTCTCTTGGTCCTGGTCTAGGCAAATGTCTGCAGCTTTTCCTAGTGTCTTCACCTCACAGCATCTTCAAGCCTTTCCCCAGGTAAGCTCCGGGGCTTGGGAGAAACAAAGTGCTTTCCCTCAGCCTGGATTGCTTGGATCCTCAGTGGAAAGGTGAGTCACAGAGGAGAGCTCTCTGCCTCTCTGATGTACTGGGGCTTCACTCACCTCTATCAGTCACACACTGTAATTGGGTTTGTTTTCCCATGTTCTCCTTCCCAGGATCTGGGTGTCCTTCCTGATTCCAGTGTATTCCTATTTTCCTCCTTGACATAAAGCTCATAGAGTTGGTCTTTATGCACTGTCTTGCTATTTCCAAGTGGTTGAAGCATGATTAAAGCCTCTAATCTGCCATCTTGAAACAACAAGAAAAACAACAGAAAAACTGACGTTCAATTTCAAAATGGGAGTGGTTCTAGATTCTGTGGAGGCTAAAGCTTATACAATTTAGATATCTGTCCTTCCCCCTCAAAACCCTTTCCTCTAAGTTATATATTTAAAAGTTAGGAATAAAGTAATTATTTAGAATAAAGAAGAAATTACAAAAATTACTAACTTAAAAAAACTGACAAATCACCATAATCATCACAAATGCATGAATATGACATAATATTTTATCAATTAACTATCTGATGTACATACATATATATATATATACACACACACACACACTGTTTCTTACATTTTTTGGCCTGCATATGCTTCAAATGAAAATAACTTTTGTTATGTTTGCAACAGAGAGAATGAAAGGATAACTCAATACTTCCTCTAGCATGGCTGATTATATATATGAAAAGTACATATATGTGTTTTATATATATCTGAAAGAGGTTTTTCTAAACTACCAATAATGTTTATTGGTAGTTTAGAAAATATGTGTGTTACCAAAAGATTTGAAAAAACTGTTTTATCTAAACAATTCATTATTTGTTGTTTGTCATCAGTTTTCAAGATCACTGTAAAACTGGGAGAAATACTATCATAGGTTTGTGCATACAAAAAAATACAGAATTTTTAAAAGATAAATTTAGAGATGACAAAAAAGCACTCTTGGCTAGGTGTAGTGGTTCATGCCTGTAATTCTAGCACTTTGGGAGGCTGAGATGGGAGATTTGCTTGAGTTTAGGAGTTCGAGACCAGCCTGGACATCACAGTGCGGCCCAATTTCTGCAACAACAACAAAAGCCTGGCATAATATGGCATCTACCTGTGGTCCCAGCTTCTCAGGAGGCCTAGGTGAGAGAATTGGTTGAGCCTGGGAGGTCAAGGCTGCAGTGAATCCTGATTACAACAGTGCACTGCAGCCTGAGTGTGGTCCTTTATTATTTTTATTAAGTAAATAAATGCAAGAAAGCACTCTTCATACCAGGAGTCTTTTTTTCCTCACTTGATTTAATCAGACATTCCTAATCTAAGGGTCTTTCCAAGTTTCTTCTGATGTCATAATAATTTTATTTTATACTGATAAAAATTCCAGAGACCTATGATCATAGGAACATATTGCTAGGCTTCCTGCTATATCTTTAGAAGGGATCTGTGCAGGTGAGGGGTCCCTGGATGTCATAAGATTCAAGGTAAACCCTAACAAACCTACTTCTGGATCTTTGTCACTTTTCTGTTATTTCCATCTAAGAAATCAACTGTAAATTTGCTCTTCCTCTGCCGACTGACATCTTCCGCAAAACATTTTGGGCCTACAATGGCCTTAGAGACTCTCTAAATGCTGGACCTTGTTCACTCTGTGGGCTTAACCAAAAATTTCAGACTCTTCATCTAAAATTGGTCTTTGATGTCCAGTTTTCATGTTGAGTACACACACAGACACATTATGGATTTGACTCATTAACCCTGCTTTTTGTTGCAGAGACCATTGTAGATTTGGTCTCTTCCCCTACATTTCCTGAGCAACAGCCCTCCTTTCCAGTTTCCCCTAACCAACTATAGTCAGTGTAAAAGCCTGGGTTACCCTCATGCAACAGTGTCCATTGGCCAGCGAAGGCCCAGTTTGAGCTTAGCTTACAAAACTATGTACATTTTGATTTGAGCTGTTGGCCAAGTTAACTGGGGTTAGCATTAAAGCAGGGTTTATCTCTTACACATGGCTCTGTCCCCACTTTTCTCCCTTTTGCCTATATTTTTTCCTTCTGGGATTTCAACATACCACTCAGTTGAGAACCTGCATATAATTGTAACAGGAAGTTTGAAAAACAAAGAACACTCAAGTACATTCTGGAAGAAAAGTATGTGATGAAAGTGTATCTATACTGAAAAAAAAAAAGATGCTTTAAAAAGAACAAATAACGTGTACTGGGAACTTTTTTAACTGAAGAAATATGTCTTTCTATTCCCTTGAATTAAATGGTACTACATGGCATTACTGACATATTTATCTGTTAACAGGTTAATGGGAGGTTAATGGGAATAAATACTTCTTCTACCTAAATGTGGCTGATCATCATACATCTGGTTTGAGATTATTTAGTGTGAGTGAACAAAGGAAATATCTCAGAAAACTGTCAGAAACTATGCCAGTAAGAATTCCAGACACTGTAACATGATAAATGGATGCTTTGTTTATTTTAGTTATTGGATGGGATGTTGGATGGCTAAGTCTTCATGTTGTGTGAAGGTTTCTGTTTTACATTTCTTTGGGTTTTGATCTCCTCTTTTAGTCTAGTTTCCCAATAGGACAGACCTCAGGTTGTTCATAGTCTAATATCATTCCTGATATTACTTGCATACCTTTTACTGCTGTTAGGTAATTGGATTATTTGACACAGATGGTAGAAACAATATTCCTGCAAGATAAATTACATGTTGTAATTTCAGCCAGCTAAGGATGGGCCAGTAAAGGGTAAGTTACTGTATGTTGTGTTTCACACATTTTACCTGGTGTTCCCAGCATTCCAGAAGCTTGACTGAGTCTTACATTCTAGTACATGCTCACTGGTGTTCAGAAATTGGAAGCAATTCTCTGAAATTGCACTGTAGGAACATGGAAAATATGGGATGTTGTTTTCGTCTGTTTTCTGCAGCTATAACTGAATGCGTGAGGTGGAGTAATTGATAATGAACAGATATTGATTGGCTCATAGTACTGAATTCAGGGAAGTCTGAGATAGAGGGGCTAGCATGTGGTGAGGCCTTTCTTGTGGTGGCATCCTATGGAAAAGACAAAAGAGTAAGAGAAGATGAGAGAGGGCAAGAGAGTGAATAGAGGACAAAAGTTGCCCATTTATAATGAACACACTCTTGCCATAATGACTTTAATCTGTTGATGAGAATGGAACCCTCATGGCCCAATCCCATCTCATTAGGCCTCACCTTCCAATACTGTTGCACTGGGGTTTAAGTTTCCAACACCTGCTTTTTGGGGGATATATTCAAACTATAAAAGATGCTAAGGAGTGAAAAAAATAGCATTAGTATGAATAGAAAGTTTCTACATATAAATTGCAACTTGAAACTGCAATGTGATAGCCACTTTTCTCCTAATGAAATATGGACAAAAACATTTGCTTCATTTTTAAAATATATCACTTTTCAAATATAGGGTTGTTAACTTTGAAAAGACAGGTTTTTAAATTTCTATTCTCTATCATTTGTATCAGGCCTCCAAAGATCCTTCTTTAAAGATTCATGCCTTTTCTTAAGAAGCTTATGAATCTATGATTTATAAAATTTGGAACTTTGTATTAACTTTTTGATTTGACAGATTTTTTTTTTGTCCTTTCTCCATATTTTTAAAAGCAGTAACCCCAAATACCAAATGCATGTGTTTATGGCATGCAGGTCTTTCCGATGAGCCCATAAAAATTGAGGCCCCATATTTCCTTGTGAATTGATGATTTATTACCATAGTTGAATAGTTCTTTTCATTGGCATAGAGTATTTTTTTCAAGGTGTATTTGATCATGATTAATGAGTCTCACAGAATCCTAACCTCCAAAATTGTAAGTATGTGATTTATCCTTACCAAGTGTTAATTACATAAAAAACTTAATAAACCTTAATTCGTAATACTTTTCTAGAATTATACTCTAAGAAACTTTTCTATTAAATACAGATAAAGTGAAAAATAATATCTTTTATTTTGTTATTTATAACTTTAATGATTTTAAAACAAAACAATAATTATCAAAAGTAATTACTGTATGATACATGTGTGTAGAAAATTACTTATATGCAATTATACATTAAATAAAACCATAATCAAGAATAAATTTTCAATGTGGTTATAGTAAATTTTGTAGATTACTGTCTCTCAAATCGTAAACATTTTTAGTATATTACTTAATTTTAATTTTTGTGATAAAAAATAGTGTTTCCCAGTGGAACCTTTTTTGGCTTATTTTTCACTTAAACTAAAACACCGTTTTCACAGGTGTAATAACCAAAAAAAGACAGAAAAACATCAAGCAAATTCAAATAATTATATCCAACAAAGGTTACTTTCTGTATTTATTTTGGCATGGATATTTCTTCATGGAAATGTTTGTGTTTTTGAAATGAGGTAAATAGAGAGTGCTATGTCCTGAGAAATTTCACTATGCTGCTAAGGTACAAAATATTCGGCTGTCTTTCACCTACTAGCCAGATATATAAAATAATAATATATCACTATCTATTTAGTTTTTATCATATCTACGTAATTGGCCTCAGATTAGTGACATAGAGTCATAACCATATTAACTCACATTCTAATGCTGTCATTCTTTGGATGGTTTGTTGTACTGTACATGTCCAATTGATAAAAAATGTTCTCTATAAAAATGACAAATAATATAGAATTATGCTTAGGATTTCTTAAAACTTTGTTCAATTTGAATTATGATCCATCTGGAAAGAAATATTTTTCAGGATTTCCAGGTTTGGTCCTTGGTAATTCTCCTGCCTAATGACAGAAGTCAAATTATATGCTATATTTGGATGAAAAATGTTAAGCTATTAAAATTAAAAGAAGAAAGAATGGCAACAGATTTGAAAGGAGCATTAAAACATGAAGAAAACATTTTCTAAAATCCCTAGTGGGGGCATTTACATTTTGGCAGTAACTACTAATAAAACTAATATCTGAGAAGTTGAAATTCAAATGAATACTAATCAGTGCGTATTTTTTGAGTTCCTATTTTAAGTCCATTGTTGATTTGAATATTGTGGAAATAAAAAAAGTGGTAAATGTTACTATATCCACTTTCTAGGAATTTGATATCCATTTAGTGAGACAAAAGTAATCCATATAAAGCAGCATAATCCACCTTTCATGGGATATATAAGAAAAATACATTTTATTGTTCACTATTACTGCAGAAACCTAATCTTTCAAAACACCAGAACTTATCAATGCAAAAACAAGTGATTACTTGAGGAGATGCATCATGATACAATGGAAATAATCTGGAATTTGAAATCCAAAGACCAGCAGCATTCGACTCCTTTTATGCTCTTACATTTTTACAGCTCACATTTATTTCTCCAGCTGTTGCCACAGCACTCAACTGGGGCAGGTGCAACCTGACAGATCTTCACTCTGGCTGAATTGAGTATCTGTCACCATGAGGCTTCTTAGCTGCCTCCAGGTTGAAGACCTTAGTAACCCACTCATCTCATCTGGTATATGCGTAGCCCTGAAAGTGTGAAAAGTTAACACTGAGTTCTGAAACTTGGATTAAATTAGGGGGACAAAAGCTGGCAAATAAATAATTCCCTCTTCTGTTCCTTGAATAGATAATTCTGAGATGTCTTCTCCACATTCCTTAGACATTATCCAGTGGGATAAGATCCTAGTTGTTATCAGTGAATACAGCTTGATCATAAATCCTTGGACTGGCTTCTCCTTCTTCTGTTTTCTTTATTCCAGGTCCCCTATTCCTGCTTCTTAGGATCAATACTCAAAATGAACTACTTGCACACGAACATTTTTCTTAGGTTCTGTTTTTTTTGGGGAGGAAACACAGATTAAGACAGTGTTTTTGACATTTAATAGGTGTGTGAATGTGGAAAAGAAGACACTTCAAGTCAAGATGTACCCTAGATTGCTTGGGATCAAACTCAGGCTTTGTCAATGATTAAGTGTATGACCTTAGACCAATTACTTTAATTCTTTGTATCTTGGTTTCCACACTTCCAAAATGGGTAGAAAGCTAGTACCTACATTATAGGTTGTTGTGAGGACTACATACAATATAAAATAGTACCTGACTCATGTTAGTGAGGCTAAAATTATTTCATTCATGCAAAGCACTTATGACAATGCTGGCATACTACTGGCTTAAGAGAGTGCACATTTATTATCTTATAGTATGAAGGTCAAGGTGTTGATAGGGCTGTCTTCCTTCTGGAGGTTCTAGGATGAACTCACTTCCTTGCTTCTGCCAGCTTCTAGCATTGCCCACATATTTGCTCTGGGGATCCTTCCCTGCAACACTGAACTCTGCCTCTCATGTTACATCTCCCTCTCTGACTCTTGACTCTTTTGCCTCCCTCTTATTGGGCCCACCTGGATAATCTTCCCATCTCAAGAAATATATTTAATCTCCAAAGTCTTCTTTGTCATGTGAGGCAATATATTTACAGGTTCCAGGAATTATGATATAGACATATTTGGGGAGCCATTGTTCTGTGTGAAACAAAGTGATCAACAAAGTTGGCTTGATAAATGTCTCTAAGTCCCAGTTACATCATCTGTGAAAACCAGAATAATTACAATCAGAATGACACGACTATGGTAAGATAAAACAAGAACCATCTACATATAGTATTTAGATTTGTATCATTACAAAATCATGCTTTAGAATTGGGCCTTCAATAATGCCTCTTAATTCTATATTATAATCATGGACAGCTCTAATAATACTTCATGTTAAGCTACTATAATCATGGACAGCTCTAATAATACTTAATGTTAAGCCCTATGTCCTGGTCATACTAAGAGATTTGTAGTTTCCCAGATGTTCATGATACTCAATGCCAGCCCTTACTGTCCTGTATTTTAACTGATTACTTCTCTTTCTCCCTTAGAACAGGACATGAGGAGCCATGTCCTATTTATCCATGTGTGTCTCATGTGCACATGAAAAAGTAATGCTTCCTAATTTCTGCTGACTGATGGCGTTGCTGACAATGCATATGCACATGAGAAAAGGCTAAGCACATAGAAGAATACTTAAAGGATAGTTATTAACTCAGATATTATTCAATCTGTAACTACTGAAAGAGTCAATCATGAATCTTTTTGCATATAAACTCCTACACAACAAAGATGTGACAATCAGTATCATATTGCAATTGTTTTAAATGTTTTCATGGTAATATTTTGGATCAATATGTCACAAGAAGTATTTTTTTTTTAAAGTATGTGAGCTACAAATAACCCTTAAATCCTGTTGGCAGAGCAATTAGAAACAACCCAAGGTCGACTTTTCCCTCAGACGAGAAAGCAGATACAGAGCTGATGATCTCAGAATTTTATTGTGTGAGCGTTGAAAAAAATACAAGTCCTTTGAAGCCAGTTATCGGGTTACATGCAAATGCAAGCAAATATCACTGTTGCACTCTTTATCTTTGTAGCAAAAATATGCAACTGTCTAGGCAAACTAGGTGGTGCTCTTGGCAGTTTGGAATTTTGCCCAGAGTGCCTCAGGTGACATGAGGTTTTGATTGTGCCCTGAAACTACCTGCCAGAATACTAGCAGTTTCCAATCCTGATTTTGTAATGAAATCAGGTGTGAAAGTGAAGACTGCTGTAATGGATGCAGCACTATCACATTCATATTTGACATTAATTGTTGTTTCTGGTCACAGTAGTGCCTTTCCCAATTTTCCTGCTCCTTGTCTGTAGGAAGGAAGCTATCACAGCACCGTGATATCAGGCCAAGGCTCTCTTTCCCAAAGCTCAAATGGCATCTGTTGTAGGACACTGCAATATTTTGTGTGGGTCACAAATTCAAATTCAAGCCTTAAATATCTCACAGCTGGTTTGAATGTAGTGAGTTATCGAGATTGATTTTTCATAATCAGTTATTAATCAAACTCCTTGTTCTACCCTTTCCCCTCCTGTCACTACCACACTTCACTAGTCTAAAAAAGGGTCTTCATTTTACATTAGTGGTGGTGTTGCTCAGTGGAATTGTGTTTATTATGGGAAAAGTGTTTTTGTTTACAATTATTCAAGATATGTTCAGCTTTACAGAATCATTGAAACTTTAAGACACACTACTTAGGATTTAAGATGGCAAAACCAGTTCACTAATTGGTCTTCTGTAATGTTCACAGTTTCTAAAATTCAAAATTTACGTATGAGCTGCTGTGATGGTTAATTTTCTTTTGTCAACTTGGGGAGGTTATGGTACCTAGTTGTTTGGTTAAACACCAGTCCAGGTGTCACTTTAAGGGTAGTTTTTAGATGTGATTTACATTTAAATCAGTAAACTTTGAGTAGAGCAGAACACACTCCATGATGTAGGTGGGCCTTGTATAATCAGGTCAAGGTCTTAAGAGACAAAACTGAGATTCCTCTGAGAAGGATGGAATTCTAACTTCAGACTAGCTTAAGACTCAAGACTGCAACATCAACTTTTCCCTGTGTCTCCAGCTCTGGCCTGACTTGCAGACTTCGGACTTGCCAGACCTCACTCACCCGAGTCCATTCCTTAAAATAAATTTCTCTCTCTTTCTCTCTCTTTTGTTTCCCTGGGAACTCTGAATAATATAACAACCCACAGACTAAGAGAATCCACCAAGCAGGGTAAGGCAGAAAGGGCAGAACAGGGCAGTCCTTTTTTTCTTTTTTTTTCTTTTTTCTTTTTTTTTTTTTTGAGACGGAGTCTGGCTCTGTCGCCCAGGCTGGAGTGCAGGGGCGCGATCTCGGCTCACTGCAAGCTCCGCCCCCCAGGTTCACATCATTCTCCTGCCTCAGCCTCACCCTCCTGAGTAGCTGGGACTACAGGCGTCCGCCACCATGCCCAGCTAATTTTTTGTATTTTTAGTAGAGGCGGGATCTCACCGTGTTAGCCAGGATGGTCTAGATCTCCTGACCTCGTGATCTGCCTGCCTCAGCGTCCCAAGGTTCTGGGATTACAGGCATGAGCCACCGTGCCCAGCCAAATTTCTACTTTTTAGTTTAATATTTTGGCTGGATAATGCATACAGGTTAAAAAATTTTGAATGTACACAAAAAAAGTAGTGGGAATTGAATATCAGAGAGTTAAATATTACAGTATTTGGCAATAAGATGACTTTCCAAGATACTACTGTGAAATGTTGTAAGTGTGCTACTATATATCTCTAGTGGAGAAATTAAGTATTAGATTAGTTTCTTCCCAAAACAATTCTTATTCATTTCAGCCAGAGGGGTAAAGAACACACACATTGATGTATTCAATTGTGTGTATAAATGTAAAGAGAATAATTTTATGAGTATCGGACTATAGTTTATTAATTCAGGTTTAGTGAGAGAAATTTTGTAAAAAAGAGATTTTGTTTTTAGATAATGAAGAATAAGAGGTAAATAAATGTTTATGGATGTGTAAGATATAAAAACAATAGTGTAGCAAACAGTTAAGTGAGTGAATTTGGGAGCTAGGTTTGGATCCCAGCTATGCTACTTGACAGTATTGAACGTGACAAGTTTACTTAACCTTCTCATCTACAAAGCAAGGATAAGTACAGTAAGTAATACTAGAAGATCTTGAATATTAAATGGATTACCATGTGTGAAGACCATAGAATATTGGCTAGCACATAGTAAATGCTCAGTAAAATAATGGTTCTCCTTACATCTTTGTACAGCTTTTAACACAAAATTAAAAAAACATTTCAAAGGCTGGAAACAGGTTATTTTAATTTAGTCTGAATATTTTTAAAATGTGTAGCTAAAGCTGACAGTCCTGACATACTCTGTGAAAGTCATATTTGTGTTACATTGTCTAGAACTAGAAATGGAAGTGTCAAATTGTATGGCATAAACCTTTCTTCATAAGCTTTTAAATCTGATTTTTTTTTTAACTGTTGAAATTTTATAATTCTGTTTTGGAATCCTAATCCATGTTGTTTTAATTGTTTATGAAATGCTAAATATGCACAGCTGCTATAAGAAAGACTGAAATAAAGGAGATTGACTACAATTCTCAAAATACATTGGAACTCAGAGACATTAAAAATAAATTTGTTCAGGCTGGGTGTGGTGGCTTACATGTTAATCACAACACTTTGGGAGGCTAAGATGAAAGGACCACTTGAAGCCAGGAGTTCGTGACCAGCCTGGGCAACATAGCGAGACCCCAGCTCTACAAAAAATTGAGGAAACAATTAGCTAGGTGTGGTGGGGCAGCTGTAGTCCTAACTATTTGAGAAGCTGAGGCAAGAGGATTGTTTGAGCCCAGGAGGTCAAGGCTTCAGTGAGCTACGATTGTGCCACTGCACTACAGCCTGGGTGACAGAGTGAGACCCTGTCTCAAAAAATAAAAATAATAAAGAAATCTGTTTGGAGATAGAAACATAATCTAGGTGTTAATATATTTCTCTCTTTATACTCAACACACACTGTATATATGAACCTTCATTCATCCTTTCATATCAGAATCCTCATGTATTTAGAATGCATGTTTGTTTCTGTGCATTTTTACAGAAATTACTGCATGCAAATGAGACCGAATAATGCTATGTTCTGTTTTCATTTCTTACTAAGGACTTATAAGGCCAGAATACCCTACTGTGAATTACATCACCAATAGTACAATTAAAAAGTATATTTTACTCCATGATGACCACTTACTGGTCTGACGATTTCACTTCATCCTTCTTCTTGACCATCTCTTGAATGGACCCAGTGTTTATGCCAGAATAATTTTCTTTGGCCAGATCATCTATGCATGTATAATTCTTCATATAGGACTTCCTGCCATCTGTTTCAGATTTTATTTCCTATGTATGCTTTCTTGTTCCGTCATCTGTATTAGTTTGGAACTAATTCTTGAGTAAGAAGTAATGTTCTTTTCTGAATCTGTTCTGAATTGCCAGGGGGTTGGGTATTTGAAAAACTTCTTATGTTAAAAAAAAAAGAGAGTAGTGAGCACTGTGAGTATTAGTTAAAATTATTCTACTTTGAATATTTAATGCTGAATTATCTTTCAGATTTATGTTCACTTGGTCTTAGACAGTGTTTACCAACATTGACCTAATTTGAAAGTCAATGTCTCTTTAAGAATATACAGGAGAATTACATGTTTGCAACATTTCATAGCCATGGTGAGTTCACAGAGGGAAATTTGGAACTTACAGTCAGATATTTCATAAAGAACCATTTTATATCTGTTAATGGGGGAAAAAAGCTGATAACCAAGGTTTTCTTCACCTTCCCTCTAAAAGAAAAACACAGCATATTGTGGTATCTTCTTATAAGCAGAGACCAGTAATAGATAACTGGTGGTTTCTTCACCTTTGCCTGTGGCATTTTTATCAAGAAATGAGACCAACCTTAGTGATTAGCCATGAGCATGAAGGGTAACTAGGCATTAGCAAGTCTATACTTCTTATTGAGTTATAGGTTAGTGCACTAGTTATGGAAGTTTCCAGGTCAGTTTTTTGCAGTCTGTTCAGCCTCAGGAGACTTTTGGGGAAGTTTTACAGCATGCCAGGAAGTTTATGGCTTGAAGACTTGATGGATGTCTTTGCCTGCCTGAATAAATTGGGAAATAATGAAAGCCAAGGACAGCATGTCCTTTGCAATTACCAGAAGCACCAATTGCTGCATGTACTGGGATTTTCAGAAAGAGAGAGGAGGGAGAAGGATGCGAGCACATCCTTAGTCTTCTCTCTCTGAAAGGATGCCTCGGGCTTTTGAGTAGAAGATGACACTTCCTTAGAGTAATTAATTAAAATTTTACATCCTAATTTCAAAAAGAAAATTAAACATAACTTACACTCAAGGACATGTTAATTTTTTGCTAAAGTTGAACTGTAATAAAAATTTTTATTAGCTATAGTCAGGTTTTTGGGGAATTTTCTGAACACATTCAAAATGTTCTACAATGTTTAAGACACCTGGATAAGAAGGAAACCTGAACAGTTAGTTTGGGCTGTTTATGAGCCCCTGAACAGCAGAGGGTGCTGGTGAACTCAGGGCAACAATCTGATTGTCCCATGCAGGCATAGCTTCTGTAACCTAAAATCATGGTCATTTTGGAAGCAGAACCAATTTAGAAACAAAGGGATTCAGCCACCTCTGTTTCAATAAACCATACTGCGATATCTGAAGTGTCATTGTTTTCTAGTTAACAGTGTGGATTTTTAAGAAAACACATTCATAAAGAGCCTATATGACACCAAGCAGTGTGGTCTTGATCATGTAACCTATTTTCTAGTAGAAAAAATAAGATCATCTTTGTTCTTGTATAATGTAACAATTTCTCAGTAGTAAAGCCATCAACTCTAAGAAATGTTTAATTATTTCTGCATTGATTTGAATGAAGTGTGCCACATTATAACCTCTTTCTATACTCTTGACTGTTCCATCATTGAAAAACATTTTTTTAAAGGAGTGTTTCCTCCCTGTGCATATTTTACTTAGCATATTAAACATCCTTTTTGTCACACCTCTGCTGTTATAGGATGCTTTCTTTGTTACACAAAAGGGATTGAATGCTAAAATGATAAAAACTGCTTTGTGTAATTCCACAAAATATTATCTATTTATGTTTGGCTTAGGCGTCTTTAGAACAAATCAACAAGACGTGTTACATGAGTACTTATTTCAGAAAATAAAACAGCCTTAATATTGTCCTATTTATTCTCTTTCCTGTACAATTTCAACGTTTCTAAGTTTCATATACTGGGAGGCGTAAACAGTTAAGTGTCTGCCTACAGGGTTGTAGTCTTATTGGAACTCTCATAGCTAATGTATATAGAAGGGCTCCTAAGTACTTATCTGCTGCTAATGGTTGTGAGCCAGAGGAGTGTTATAACAAGATTTGTATATATGAGTACGTGTGTGTGTGTATATATATATGAGATACATATATGATATATATTATATTTATTTTTTCAGCTTTGCTGAAGTTACTAATGACATTTGTAATGTGATGAAGGGAGAATATACTATGTGCTGCTTTCCATAATGGCTAAGATAAGTGACTATTACTTATAGTCCTCAAATGCAAACCATCCCCCAATCTGAAAGCAGCTCTGCAGAAGAGGAATGCACACCTCATTTTGGGGCAAAGAATTATGCAGAATGTGTCCAAGACACCTGCAGAAAATTAAAGACTTTACTTCTCTGTATGTGAAATTCTCATGAGGTAATTACCCTCAGTGTCAGACATAATACTGCTCCCATTAGATGGAACACATCGAGGGAAAATTGAATAGACTTTTTGTCGGGAGTGCTCCTGAGGATTAATAGGGCTGTCTACAGCAGTAATTGGAAGGTTTCCCTCCACTTTGCATGCAACCATCCTCACTTGTGTCTTTCAGGTTTATTATTAGGCCGTTGCCATTCTATTTACCATGGAGGCTCAAGCGTCTTCCTTATTAACGTCTCCTGCCAGCACCTTTGTTTCTTTGGAATGGGCTGCTGCCTTTAACCACTTCCCCTTTTGTACTGGCCTTGCCTTGCCTCCCTTTATGCCTCTGCCTGGTCTCAGTGCCAAGAGCTGGCAGGAAAGCAGCTCCTTTTCCACGCATCGCAAAGATGAAAGTGACCAAATAGGGCTTGATCAGCTAAAGCATCTCACTTTGTTCCAGGCCTCTTTCATCCTTCAGGGAACTTCCTCAGCAGGGCTGGAGCTGAAAGCTAATCTTTCTGTGTTTTGGCATCTGTAACACCAATATCCAGTTTATAGATCTACACAGCGAGTGGTCTCTTTGTTTGGATTTTTAGTATGCCTCTAATTATTGCATATGATTTCTGAGGGAAAAGGAGATTCAGAAATCTGCATCATATTATTTTCTTTGCTTCTCCAGCATATGGGGCCATGTTAAAAAGATTCATACTTGTCATGCATTATATTATATTATTCAGTGATAGTGTTCTGGCTTAGGTTAAACTGAAAGTAGACATAAAAGGACCGGATATAGAATCAGGTTGCTGTATGTTAGAATAACTGATTTAGGTGTGTGGTGAAGGGTGTGTGTGTGTGTGTTGTCAGGAAGACACAGGGAGATTGGGATGAGGAATGAGGAAGGGGAATATTTATGTGGGCTAACGATTTGAGATTTTCCTTTTTAGATATTGCATTTGAAGCTAGAGATTTTAGTTTATTAACTTTGCCTTTCAATGCATTTTTGCTGGCTCTTGTATTAAATGAAAAATACAAGAATAAAAAGTTTTCTGCCAATGAAAAAATCCAGTATGATGAATTGTGCTGAAATAAATCAATGAAAATAAAGAGACACCATTTGTGTCCTGTCTCTCTTTATTCTTAGGGGTCAGTTTAATGACTCAGTATTTGAAACCACTCTGAATTTATTTTGAGTTGACTTTTGAGAACTTAGAAATATTAGTTTACCATGGCTGAAATATCAGTTTAAATATATTTTAGGTTAATTTTAAATACACTACCTTTTCTATTTAGAAGAACTTAAAGAAAAAAAATTCTGGTCAATTCTCATTGTCTTCTATTTGTGTGTTTTTATTCTTCTTAGTAGATAATAAAATCCTTAAGGGTACTATCTGATCTTGCTTCTGGATAGCTCCTGCTTTCTTAGCATAGCCAACTTTCAATAAATATCTGTTAAATAGAACCCTCCAGGGTAATTTGTTTTGTGATACTAAGGGTAAAAAATAAAATATAAATGATGGCTAAGAAAAATTTTTGTTTTAAATATTGACCATGCAATTTTTTTAAAGTTTAGTAAAATTATCATCTCTTAATGTATAATACTGATTTTGTAGCTAATTTCATTCACATGTGAAATAACAGAAATAATTAGTACATGATTATATGTAATTATATAATATTTAATTGATTATAACAAAATTATAAAATATATGTTCACTATATATAGTATGTATACATATAAACTACCTTTTATATATGGAATATATAATTATACATTATGATTAATTATAATACAATTATAACATATATTTAAAATATATGAATATATACAATTATTAAAAATGAATTGTAAAATATAAAATTAGTATAATGTAAAAATATATAATCACATATATTTAATATTTAATTTATATATGTATATAAAATCGATACAGTTATGCTCCAGTTAAAGAGAGCAAAACAAGGGCATTTAAGTTTAGAAACTGATAAGAAATCTTCATTATAATCAAAGGATTAAATAGAGAAAGTTCTTGCTATGTGTTTTAATATAATTTAATATTTTCAATTTAGACACAGAATTACAAAGTGCATAATACAATGCTTCATACATACTAGCTGCTTAATAAAAATGGCAGCTCCTACCACTATCTTCTTTAAGTTGAGTCTGGTCTCACTCTGTTTCCCAGTCTGGAGTGCAGCTCACTGTAACCTTGAACTCCTGAGCTCAAGCGATCCACCTGCCCCAGCCTTCCAAGTAGCCAGGATTACAGGTATGAGTCATGGTCCCTGGCCAACCACTATCCTTGTTACTATGTTTAAGCATCTGTGGTGGAGAGGATCCTAGAGTAGATTATTAAAAAAAAAAATCCACTTTTATTTTAGATTCACGGGGTACATGTGCAAGTTTGTTAAATGGGTATATTGCGTGATGCTGTGGTTTGGGGTATGATTGATACTGTCACGCAGATAGTATAGTATGCAATAGTTTTTCAACCACTCCTTCCCTTTCTTCTCTAGTAGTCCCCAGTGTCTAGTGTTGCCATTTCTATGTCCATGAGTACCCAGTGTTTAGATCCCACTTGTAAGTGAGAACATGAGGTGCTTGGTTTTCTGTTCCTGCATTAATTCGCTTAGGATAATGGGCTCCAGCTGCAGTCATGCTTCTGCAAAGGACATGATCTCATTCTCTTTATGGCTGTGCAGTATTCCATGGTGTATATGTACCATATTTTCTTTATCCAATCCCCTATAGATGGGCACCTTGGGTTGATTCCATGTCTTTGATGTTGCAACACTAGACTTTAACTTATGATCAGAATATGTCCTGGCTCAGTCCTGTACTATCTTAGTGAGCTTAATTGTTTTTTTTACTTCTGAAATTAAAAATTTCTACCTCTAAGGGTATGTGAAATCATTTGAAAATTGTAATATGTTGTATAAATAGAGAATATTATTATTTTGAGAATGTTATTTTCTGCCTCATTTCTAGAACTACATCTGTAGTGTAAACCAGTTGCCTGTGGAGCACATCCTACTCGTCTACCTATTCTAAGATTCTGTTCATCTGTGGCTGATAGACTTTTGACCAGAATATACCATGACATCAAGTGAAATGTCAGTTGTAAAATTTATGGGATTGATTCAGACAAAGTTATGTTCCTCAAAGCACCTACATTTGTGAAATTTCATCCTGTCAACTAAATGCTGGTAGAGGAGCCAGATTGACAGCAATCCAAGGTAAAACCCCTCTTTGTTATACTGGATGTAATGACATTTACCAGCTGGCCTTGGCCTGGAGCCTTCTGTTCCTACCTGGATAGGGCCACTGCAGGCCATGAATGGGCTGTTCAGTCTCCAGACCCTCTTGCTTTTTGGCTCCCTAGCAGATTTTAAGCAAAAGCCTAATTAGTAGTGGTGACACCTGTCCACCAAGGAATGATGGAAGGCCATCATCTCATGGCTCAATGATCACCAAATGTCTAGTAGGTTGTGAAAATATTTGGTCATGACTCATTCACCACTTGGACAAAGTTCAAAGTGAGGAAAACTCAAATATAAAAGACCCTATATCCATTTCTAGTTTCATCAAATGTCCAGCTACCTTCTCTGAATAAAATCCATACTACCACCCAAAAAACAGTAAAGCTTTAACTCTCTGGAGTTTGGGTCTTTTGGATGATTTTTTGGTTATTGTACACACTCACATAAAGAATTGTTCTTTTATTATAACACAGCTCTATGTATGTGTTTATTACATGACAGCAATAAAAGATTAATAAATTTTCAAGTGCATTTATGTTAGAATGTTACTTTCTTCTCTATTTTTCACACAAATGAAATATGATTTATGAAAACACAGGGTAAACTTTTTCCATCATGAGTACTTGCAAACTGAAGATAGTTATTTTTATTTGCTTTCTTTTAAGAAAAATAGCTATTTTTCCCTCTATCTGTGTTCTTTGGAATCTTTAATGTATTATATTTTTGGAGGCAACATAAATTGGCATGGAGAAGGCAGTGTGCCAATTTTTTTAACACTTTGTTCAATAATTTCTTATCCCTTTCCACCTACTCCTCTGCTTTTTGCCTATTTAGAGTCCTTTTTTTTTTGGTAATTTTTGCCCTTATAATAGTTTTGTTAGATTTTTTTTCTTCCTAGCTCAGTGATTATTTACTACTTCCCTACCTTATGTTGAGGTATTTTTAAAAATCAACTTCATAATGTTCAAACGATCAGGTAAAATTCATTGGTTAATATTTTTCATCAAAGATTTCCTATTTTTAAGGCATATGATATTTTCCTTAAAGAGATTTGGAAAATACACTATATATACAAAGTAGTATGTAAAATGCATACATGTACTGTAAAATTACAACAAATAAAATTAACACCCATGTGCCCACCATCTAGCCTAAGAAATAAAGCATGATAGCAGTGTATCCCTCTGAGATCACATTCCTTTCCCTTTCTGTATTTTGTGTCCAACCACATGTATATACCCTAAAAATGGGTTTAAGTTATTGGTATTGAATTTTATGAAAAATCAAATAATAACACATGATATATGTATTCTATATCTTGCATATTTTGGTTAATACTATTTGCGATTCATTTTTATTGATTTATGAAGTATTATGTCATTCCTTTTCATCACTTTAGATAATTTCAATATATTAATATACTGTAAGTTATTTCCTCACTTCTCATATCACGCATAACTGTATGAAAACAATAGTACAACACACTTTGTTGAGCATTTGTTTTGGTAAGCGTTTGTGATTGTTGTTGTTCAGAACAATGTTACTATGCATTTTCTTATATAAATCTTGTAATATATAAATATAAAATCTTTTAGTAGTAGAATTACAAGGCTGCAGCATACACACATGTTTAACTTTACGTGACAAATATTTTTCAAAGGGGTTGCACCACTTTACATGTACATTGGCAGTGACTAAGAGTTTTTCCTGTCCCATATTTTTACCAAAATTGACACTGACTTACTTTAAAATTTTGCATGAAATTGGATCTCATTGAGGTTTGAAATTGTATTTCCTAATTATTGATGAGGATGCATGTTGTAACAATTTATGGTTCATTTGGCTTTCCTCTTTTGTTTAATGCTCTTTTACATTTATTTCAATTTTTACTTGAGGCTATGTGTCTTTTTCTTACTGATTAAAAAGAACTTATGTATCCTAAATACTAATTCTTGTTATTTACAGATCCTGCAAATATTTTCATTCAGGTGATAGCTTGTCTTTTTATTCTCTTCATGGCGTATTTTAAGAAACAGAAGTTCTTAATTTTAATGTAGCTAAATATATCAATCTTCTTCTTTATCTTCATATCGTTTGTGTCTTGTTAACAAATCTTTTCTTACCTGAAGTTCATTACGATACTATTTTTGACAAATTAGTTGTTTGTAGATTTTTCTTTATAAAAAGAAAGTGCTTCATGCATCTAGAATTTAAGGTTACTGTAGAGTGTGAGGTAAAGTTCATATCTTCTTTTTTTCATAAGAATAATAACTCTCCCAACATTTTTATTGAATAGTTAATTCTTTCCTTACCAATCTGCAATGTCAACTTTGTTAAGGCTCATTTATATATGCTTGGCTTTATCTCTATTATTTCTAAGCCTATCCACTCATATTATTTCTATATCCTTATACCTCTTATCTGTTCTATTTATGATATAATAAGTCTTAATATTTGACAAGGCATGACATCTGACCTTTTTATATTTTAGGCATGTTTCTGCTGTTTTTAAGCTTTACGAGTGCCATGTGGAGTTTAGAATTACCTTCTTATATTCCATAGAGAAGCCCTATTCAGATTTTGCTGGAATTGCATTTAATGTATAGGTTGATTTGACAGAATGTGCATTTAAGTGATTCTTGGTGTTCCTATACGAAAGCTTTATATACCTTTCCAAATAGAGAAGATTTTCAAAAATATCTTTCAAAGAAGATTTATAATTTTCTTCACACATATTTTTGGTTAGATTTAGTCTTTTACATTTCTTTTGTGACCTTAAAATGATACCTTCATACATATTTTTTTAATTGGAAATACTATACACCAACCAACAAAGAAAAAATGCACAAAACATAAAGTTTAGCTTTTTACTTGAAAAGCTTCAGTTTATTAGTTGAAATACAAACAACCATGTAGCTATCTACCAGGTTAAAAAATAGAATATTGGTAGCTTTCTAGAAGTCCTGTTTATGTGTTTTCCTAGCTGGTGTTTCCTTCCAGCTACCACTCTCTCTCTCTCTCTTCTCCTTCATAGTTAAACATAAGAAAAGCATTGCCTAAATCTGCTACTCTACTTTGTTTCTTCACTAATTTCTCAACCTTCTGCAGTATGGCTTCTGCCCCCACCCCAGCTGTCGTCACTATAATTGGCAATGACAATAAATCTATGGAACACATTTTAGGTTATATATATATTTTTTCTCAGTGGGATATATTGACCATTCTTTTCTTTATGAAACCTTCTCTTTGCACTCTCATGCTCAAACACTCAACACATTGTATCCAATCTACTTAAGCCACACCTTCTTAAACTTCTGTTGTTGTTGTTGTTTTGCAAAATTCTCATGTTCTACCTAGTGGATTCCATTTTGGACCCTTCCTCTCTCACTCTAAATATGCAACCTGGGGAATCTCATCCACTCCAATTTTAGCAATCATTATCAGTAGACTGAAGAGTCATCCTTATCTCCAGTCTTCTGGCCTCAGGTGGGCCTATCCAGCTGCATGTTCCACACCTCCCCTGGATGATCCTCAGGTACTAGACAGTATGTTCTACACTGAACTCATCATTTTTTCTCCCTAACCCATTGCCACTCCATGGTCCCAATCACAGCAAATGCCGCCCTTTCCCTTTCTCCCCTCCCCTCCCCTCCCCTCCCCTTTTCCCTTTCCCCTTCCCTTTCTTTTCCTCTCCTCTCCTCTCCTCTCCTTTCCTTTCCTTTCCTCTAACATCACCATAGATCAGCCTCCATCATCTCCTCTCTGAATTTCTTTCTTTCTTTTTTTTTTTTTTTTTTGAGACGGAGTCTCGTTCTGTCACCCAGGCTGGAGTGCAGTGGCGCAGTCTCGGCTCACTGCAAGCTCCACCTCCCGAGTTCACACTATTCTCCTGCCTCAGCCTCCCCAGCAGCTGAGACTACAGGCACCCGTCACCACACCCAGCTAATTTTTTGTATTTTTAGTAGAGGCGGGGTTTCACCATGTTAGACAGGATGGTCTCAATCTCCTGACCTTGTGATCTGCCCGCCTCGGCCTCCCAAAGTACTGGGATTATAGGCGTGAGCTACCGTGCCCGACCGCCTCCCTCAATTTCTATACTAGCTTCCTACGTGGTCTCAGAACCTCCAGTCTACTTTTCTTCTGTGCAGCCAGAGTAGTCTTTATACAGAAAAGCATTATTTTCCCATTTTTTATTTAAAACATATAATTTCTCCCTGTTTATCTCAATTAAAAAAACACAAAGAGTGATGAAACTTTTTACATGGCCAACATGGCCATGCGTAATCTGGCATTGTCACCTCTTTCCATTCTCTATTTCCTCTTTATAAAATTTCCTACCATGTTCATCAGGTCTGACCATAGTAGATATCACCTCCCATGGTAGGCTTTCCAGGAGACAGTCTCCGTCTCCACTACATCGTCATTATCATGTTGCTTCCCTAACATGCTACGTTTCCTTTATCCTAGAACCCTGTTGATGTTAGAAGTTTACTTGTCTGAATCTCCTCTTCATTTAGCTCTGTGAATAGGGTTACAATGTTTTAAACAAAAATAGTAACACTATAGTTTAGACTACTTTAAAAAATGTCATTCTATAGGAAATTCATTGATAATAATCTATATTATATCAGCGTTTTGTATTAGGTTGCATTGCCTGATTATATATCATCATATAGTATACTTTATCTGGGGAGAGAAACTCTTATAGTCTGGTATTTTTTCTTTATTTATAAATTCAAATATGAGTTCAAAATTTACACTTAGCAAACCTTTCCTGAAAATAGATCAATGTCAATTTGTTTATTTTTGTGTACCAAGTGCCTAGCGTGGGTACTTATTAAATAAGTGTTGAGTAAGTGAATGAATGAGATAATATAAGAGAGGAAAACAAAATAATTGTGTTAACATTTATCTGGAGAAATTATGTGGATTATTATATATTTATAAAAATCAAACATACAGCAATAACTTGGTTATTACTGACCTCCTTTTCAAAATAGCAACTTAGCGAAAGTCTCACTTTTGAAAGAAGTTATTTTATTTAAGAATAGACATTTTTCACTTTTTATGATCAAGCTGTCCCTTTTTTCTTGTAATAATATTTGTATAAAATTTCTCCCTTCATCATGCTAGGCATGCATCACCTCTGCCTCTACCTACCTCTGTTTGACAGGGATTACTACTGAGGCAACTGTAAATATTATCTAGATCCATGGCAGGCAAACCTTATCTGCAAAGGATCAGATAGTAAATATTTTTAGTTTTGCAGGCCCCAGTGTGTCTTTGCCACTACCCAAATTTTGCTGTGGGAAAGCAGCCAAAGACAATATGTAAATAAGTGGGTGTGGTTGTGTTCCAATAAAATTTGTTTACAAAAGCTAGCTGCAGGATACGTAGGCCCATGGAGGATAGTTTGCCAATGCCAGCTGCAAAGGAAATATTAAAGGGAGGTGAAAGTTTTGAGAGCAAACCTAAATTAGAGGTCTGCTGTATATTTCCAGTCATTATTCTTCTTTTATAAAGAGCAGGTAAATGTGAACAGCAAGGCCTACATTAGTGGGAAGGAGGGAAGGCAACTGTGCCTATAATTCCCATTCAGCACTGGCGATCTCACCAAACACGGCTTTGCATTTCCAACCTCCAAGGCGATGCCCTTGACGTTCAGTTTGAAAAGAAACTGGGTTAGAAAAATAGCTTCTCTGAAATAATGGTTTCAATATTTATTTTGCATGAGCAAGATATGTTTGAGATAAATTTGGGCTACTTCCAAGGCAACTCTAGGGACTTCTGTGGTATATCTGTAAGTGTTTACAAGACAAAGTTTGCAAATTACTTAAAACCAGGAAGAGTTTGGTAACTGAATGCTTCCTCATTGAGAGGATAATAGATTTCCCCATGAAAAAAAACAAGCACACTAAGAACAGTCTGACCACTTCAACAGAATGTTAATAAGTTCCAGCATGTGTGGCATGTGGATGTGGCAAAGAAAGAAGCTGTTTTTCTACCATATGCGTCTACCCATGTGCTATATGTAAATGTGTCAATACTGTGCCATCAGCACTATAATCTTGTTTGGGAAGAAAGGTCCATAATAATTCTTAAACCAAATTCACATTTTAAGTTGCAACATATTTTCAAAAAACCCTACCCCGTGATGTTTATTTCTTGATACAACCAGAATTTAGTTTTTTTTTTCAAGTTCTATGCTTGGCAGCCTGGCAGGGCATTTCTCCAGCTTCTATCCATTGCCTTACTCTACCCATTTGGGTTCCATGACAGCCTATAAGAAGAAGCTGTTCTACTTCAAAAAATATTCTATAATTCCTCTTCAGGGGAACTATTAGATTGGTGCAAAAGTAATTGCAGTTTTGCCATTACTTTCAACCAACCTAACACATCAACATCTGGAGAGTTATGTATACTGAAGACTTCAAAACAGTGAGAAAAAAAATTAAAACAGTGGCTTTTAAAATTTTAGGGTGTATAAAAATCACCAGGTGAGCTTGTGCAGATGCTTGGGACTTGCCTCTAGAAATTATGATTGTGTAACTCTCAAGAGGTGCCCAGGAATCTTCATCTTTTATTCATCACTGCAGTTAATTCTAAGGCAGTTGTTTCACAAGGCAGTTGGACTTCACTTTGAGAAGCACTGCTCTTAAAGCTTACTTCAATTGTGCCTTATGGGTCTGCAGCAGATAGCTCATTGCAATAGATGTTGTGTTTCACCTTTGGGTTGCCTCCAAAGTGTTCTCTGGTGTATGAAACATTTTATGATTTAAATTGCGGACTTCATTCAGCAAGGCCCCACTGGCTTGCACATTCAACAATAATACCATGGAAGCTACAATAAAGAGGCAGATGCTTGGCTCCTGCTGTTCATGTGGTAGAAATGATCATATTCAGCAGCAAAATCCAGAGTGAGACTGGATGAAACTTATCAGTCAAGTCAGTTTCCAGAACTATAATCCATTCCTAAGAATGAAGAACGATAGTATGCAAGTCATTAAAATTATTACATCAGTCAAGTATTTGAAGAAGGGATTTATGTTTCTGCCTTTGTTTTATATATAGCCAGACCACTTAATCATATAATTTTCTGCACTGATTGCCAAGACGACACTCTAAGAATGAATTAAAATGACATTTTGTGAGTTTCACACTTGAAATCCTTAAGCAAATTTGGTGATAATATCTGAATTACTAATAAGCAGTCTGGAGACATATACTATTGTTTTGTGGTTGAAGAGCTGTCATTATTTTTCCTAAATGCTTTATTCTTTGAATAATTGTTTAGTAAATATTTAGAAGAAATGTAGCTCATCAAGTTGTAGTGTCAGATGCCTTCCTCCCTGCCTTCTTCCTTCCTCTCTTCCTACTTTTTCCTTTCCCTTTCTCCTTCTCCTCTTCTTCTCCCCACTCACATTTCTTCTTTTAAATGTACACATTTAAGAAACAGCTTTGCTGAATTTTGTAATGGCATGGGCTAGTGATGCTCTTCTAATTTTCATCTTATTGTTGACTAAGATAATTTTAAGCAATTATTTTAATTGCTTAATGACCAATTTCTCCATTTTTTTTCAAGAGTAGGGTGATACTGATTACAGTTCAATATACATAGAAAGTTGAAATAATACCAAAACCTTTGCTTATTTCAAAGTAATGGTGGGTAAGCACAGACATTTGTGTCTTCTATGGAAGAGTATGTTCATTTAAAGTAATATATTTTGAAACAGAGTTTTGCATTTTGAAACAGAGGTTTGTTTAAACCATCATTTCTGAGGATGAATATAGCATGTGCCAGAGAAGTCCCTTCCAGAGCTTTACATTTAGTTTAAATGATGCCTGACCCTCTTGTGAATAACTGCTCTTAAAAATAAATTGTTGATGCTGCTGAGGAGAATACACTCTTTCAGAGCTCTGGCCAGCTCGGTAACTTACATCTGATCCACCTTACAACTGGGTCTCTGTTTGTTACACTTACAATATTGGTCATTTACTTTTCTTTTTATTTTCTTATTAATATTTTAAAATATATTTTACATGAAAAATAATATGATAATTTTATTTTTCCAGCACAGACATAGCTTGAGCTAATTTAGATGCAAACCATAAAAGCATCTGTCAATTTTTGTTTTTTCATAAGAATCTCCACATTTCTTTCTGACACTGAGGACCCCAACACACATGATTCTCAGAACCTGCTTTGTGACTCCCACACACCTCCTGCAAGTTTTGATGAACAACCTAACTATGACTTTACAGTTCTTCTATAATTTATTCTCACAGAGATATCAGGAAGAAGATAATGTTTAGATGAAGAAAACAGCCTGTAGAGAAATTGTTAGAGTCATATTGTCAGAGTCACCTTGTTAATATTATATTGACTTAATGAAATTAACATTAACCCCCAGCATGAGATACAGCAAAGAATATTAAACTAGGAACCAGAGATCTGACAGTGTCATTTAGTGACCCAAGGAAAGTCACCTAGTCTCTCTGAACTTCATATTTCCTAACTGTAACTTGGGATAATAAAATAGATTCTTTTGAGGATCATATGAGATAATCTTTTAAAAGTATGTTATGAACTATGAAGTCCTAAATAATGTTGAACTTGTGTCTATTAGGTTAAGAAAGACGTAAGTGGAAAGCTTAGTCTAAAAATGACTGAATTCCAATGAGTTACTAGCTTACTAGCTTATTATTAGCAAGAAGTTTATAAAAAATAAGTTTGTATCATTAGAAAATGGTATTTTCTCAAGTGAGATATTTTCTCAAATGAGAAATTTGACATGTATTAATTAACTGGAAATTGTTGAAATCTTGGTTTACTGAGAGATACACAGCAGGTAAATATGCTCCTTCTATGAAACTATATTTGTAGTTCTTATTTGCTGGGATAAGGTCAATGATGAGAAACAGTAATGCCTGGGCTATATTAAAGAAAGATTATTCAGTAAGATAAAAAATATGAATTTTATCAGGATATTATGTGTGGCAACTTTAGAAGTCATGAAATTCCACTGTGCCTTCATTTATTTCCTTCCATTCCTAAATACTTGCAATCAAAAAGCAAATAGTGTTTCAGCAGATAGTTCACTGAGTACCACCAGGACCGTTAGGGCTAAGTTTTTTTTATTGTGAGGTTTATAAAAGAGCTTCTAGAACTGGAAGAATAAAAATGGAGGAAGAAATAATGGTAGTACTATGGGGAAGAAGCCAGAGACTTTTTTTTTTCTCTTCATCCCATGACAGATGGTATACTGTATGCCTATGTCAACTTCAACAAGACTGTGTCATGAAATATGGACTCTGACAAGGATTGGAGGTTAGCACCATGACCTTGAAAGCAGGATTCACTTTTGAGAATTTGGACTGGGAGCTGCTGTGGTAAAGGTGTTCTCTAAATCCTCAGGAACCATGGGCATTTACATCAAATGGATTTTTTCAGACAATTCTGTTTCTGTATTCCTTCTGTAGATTCAATGTTTGCTTTATTTTGAGATTTCATTGAATCTCCTTATATAGTATCATTGGAAACAAGAGTACAGTGTTGGCTACCCAACAAATTATGTTTTCTGGATGACTTGTGTAAGAACAGTACTAACTGAATTGAGATAAACTAAAAGGGTGATCAGGGCTTTTATGTTACATGGTGCAATTCTACAGGAAGGATTCAAGTAATTAATTGTCCTTTCTTTAGTTCTAAAGAATTTAAGGTAATTTTACATGATTTTAAAGGTTACATAAAATTGAGCCAATTAGAATACAATAAAAATGTTTGCAAAAGAAGGAAGTTAAACAAATACAGAAAATGATATAAAATAAAGAGAGGGTAGGCATGGGGCAGAAACAATTCTGTGGAAAGTTAATCAGTTGCTCTGCTTGAGCGCTAAATGTGTCTCTACAGTTTCTATTGGCCGTTAAGAAAAGTATAATTCTCACAAAGCAAGTGTTTAGAAATAATAATATGCATGATTTTCTTTTAAGGATATATTTTAAAAAGAAAAGTACTCATTTTCAAGTATCCATTAAATAAATCATAAAAATTGCTTGAGGGAATTATAATGTCAGGCTTACAATATAGCAACAATGGAAGCACTCTTCTTCCTTACTTTTTTTTTCTAAAATAAAAGACTAGAACTCTAGTCTTCAAAATAATCTCATTTTTTTTTTTTTTTTTTTGCAACTTAGAAATCATCACATTCACCATGTGAGGCTGTGATGCTGAGGGAGTTATCGAGCACTCCAAATCAGAAACCTAAAATCCTATCCACGTGTTAATTCTTGGCTTTATTCTCATCATTTCTTACTAGTGAGCACCTTTTTTGTGTGTGTTGTTATAAAATAAGAATAACAATTAATTAGCATTCACAATTCAGGAAATTTGTTGAAGTTATTCAATAAAGCTTCATAGCTTTTTATAACACCTTCTAATGAGGGATGATACAAAGTTTTTTTTAAAAACAAGTTTAATATTCACTTGAACAGTTTTGTCTGCCTGATATTCCATGCATTCATTTATGACTCTTTGCAATGAAAGGCTGGTTGACATCTGTTTCAAATCACATTTTCCCTAATTTTTATGTATGCCCTCTTTTTCCATCATCTGCATTAAAATTCAAAAGCAGACATGATCTATTCCATACCGGTTTCTTCTTCTGTATTGCAGATCTATAAAACCTATCATTACTGCCTTGTTTTGAAGGTTTCTTTTGTAAGCATTGTCTTCTTGGCATTTCTTTCTTTCGCCTCTGACCTGAAATCAGGCATAGTTTTGGGTCCTTCTTTTGGCAGGTTAATGGCTAAAGCATCTTTTTGTAAAGGAGAAGAGCTAATCAAGTTGGCAATGCAAGAGAGGTCTGTGTATTCTCACTTCTCAGATTTGCAACACCTTCTCATCATTCTCTCAGTGCCTTTTCTTATTTTTGTGGAGATTTTAAAGTATTCCCCTACATGGTGAAGACATCTGGACATTCTGAATATGTGTCTGGTTGTACATTGTGTATGTTGTTCTTTTAAAAAGAGAGGAATTCCAACTCTTCTGCTCTTGTTCATTCTCATAGGTTTGGTAAAATTCTTGCTTTGAATGGAGTCATTCTTTCTCAACAAGGTAAACCTTGAGGAAAATTTTTGGAAACATCTGTGTGACATCTCTTCTATTCTGAAAAGCAGCCTGCTCATGCAGTGCTGAGGGATTCATTTAATTAAGAGGAACAGAAGTCTGCTTCGAATTGCCTAAGGGTGCAGCTCTGAATTCTCCAGTCTTCTCATAACAACTCTGGTCTTTGCAGCATCTCACTTAGAGATAGAAGATAGAGTTTTACACTTTCTGGGAATATTCTGCTAATTTGTATGCGTAGGTTTTGAGATAACAATGAACAACTTTGTGTCCTTTCCTTTCCTTTCCTTTCCTTTCCTTTTTCTTCTTTCTCTCTCTGTATCCCCTCCCTCCTTCCCTCCTCTCTCTTTCTCTCTCTCTCTCTCTCTCTCTCTTTCTTTTGAGACAGGGTCTAGTTTTGTCACCCAGGCTGAAGTGCAGTGATTGCAGTGATGATTATAGCTCACTGCAGGCTCAAACTCCTGGACTCAAATGATCCACCAGTCTCAGCCACCTGAGTAGCTACAGGAACATGTCACCATATCCAGCTTATTTTTACATATTTTGTAGATATGAGGTCTAACTATGTTTCCCAGGCTTGTCTCAAACTCCTGGCTTCAAACAATCCTCCTGCCTCAGCCCCTCAAAGTGCTGAGATTATAGGAGTAAGCCACCATGCCTGGCTGACTTTGTGATTTCTATACTCCATTAGGGCTAATAAATGTAACTGATTAATAATTAAGACCAACTAATTTTGGCCAGTATACATATATTATTCATATACTTACAAAGATGAATAATACATCATTCATACCTCTGAATTTATAACCTAATAACAGAGAGCTGACTGACCAATTTTAAAAAAAATATGAATTAGCTGTATTCATGTTGATCTTTAAAAAGACCCTAAGTAAAATGAAGAAAACTACTTAACTATCTTTGCATAATAATCTTTTACTTCTTTTAGCTTTGTTTCCAAGTTCTGTGGTTTGTAACATGCTTTGTGGAGGAGGCTTACCAAATGTTTTGTAGTATCTTCGTTCTCTCCATTTGTTCAAACAACTGAAAATTCCTTTGTGTTCGTAGGATAAGTGATTTTTAATTCTTGGGCTTAATCTTATTGCAAGTGTGTGGATAAATTTAAAATATTTTGTTTTGGTTTCTCATGTTGTCTTCAGCTACTGTAGTTATCTAGTGACAATGTCTCCTGTTCTTGACTGGTTATTGGCATGACTTGTAACTGACATAACAGTTAATAACAGTGGTATTGATGATATGAAATTTTTTTTTTATTGACTGGAGCCTTAATCTATGATCTTTGGGATTGGAAGATGCATTATATTAGGTATGTGTATTAGTGAGGAGTCACACCATTGGTTGTAAATGTCACCATCTCCTGCTCTTGGACTACTCTTATATATTTTTCTATTGAATTTTTAAGGAAGAATATGATTAGAATTTATATATAATTTAAAATATGCAATTGTTCTTGTAATATATTCTCTAAACCTGTACATATAGTCTTGGTTATCTTGCTAACTGGTAGGAAATATCAGGAATATAGGAAATCATGTAGTGATAATTGGTGAAGTATTAAGAGATGATCAGCATAAAGATCAGCAGGAGTTGGAAAACAACAGCCTTTGAGCCAAATCTGGCTCACCCTCAATTTTTGTAAATATAGTTTTATTGTAACACAGCCACATTCATTTGTTTATCTATTCCTATGGCTTATTTGTGTTATGAGGGCAGAGTTGAGTTGTTTCGACAAAGACCATATATCATGTAGAGCCTAAAATCGTTACTGACTGGTCTTTGCAGAGAGTTAGCTGATCCCTGGTCTTGAGATTGCTCAGTAAATCACTATGTAATTTCCCAATGCAATGGTAAAGGCAGAATTTATTTTTTTTTCTCTTACCACACCTGACCACTTAACTATCTTGAGTAAACTAGGACGTAAGAAAATCTCCCAAAGTGGTTTACAAAGTCACTTATTTCATTTAAATGAATATATTTGATTTAATTAAAAATCGTTTTTTAGTGACAGAGTCTTGCTGTGTTGCCTAGGCCAGAGAATAGTGACACAGTCATAGCTTACTACAGCCTCGAACTCCTGGACTCAAGTGATCCTCCTGTCTCAGCCACCTGAGTAGCTATAGGATTACAGGTGTGTGCCACCACTCCTGGCTAACTAAAGAACAAAACTTGTTTTTAGAGATGGTGTTTCACTATATTGCCCAGCTGATCTTGAACTCCTGGCCTCAAGTGTTCTTCTCAACTTAGCCTCCCAAAGCACTGAGATTGTAGGTGCGAGGCACCATATCTGGCCCTACATGAACATATATTAAACTCATTATGGCCTGCTGTGAAAAGATGGCCATTTCTTGATTGATTTGGTATTTTGATACTCTTAGTAGGTAATGATATAATGATGTAATTAAATCATTCATTCTAATGACTTCCCCAGGAATGGAAGTAAAATCAGTAGAGCACCTCCTATGATTAGTCTCTATGCTAGTTTCCTGCATCCAGGTGGCAGCCTAATTCCAGAAAGTAGTATATTAATAACCTAGAGAACAATGTTGCCCATGCTCCAAAAGAAACATTCAGCTTCTCATATACTCTCTTATCCAAATCTCATTTTACTGATAGGAACATTAAGTTCATTATGGCTAAATTGCTTGATTAAAACTAGAAATTGTTAGGCTGTGTATGTAATCCCAACACTTCGGGAGGCTGAGGTGGGTGGATCACAAGATCAGGAGTTCGAGACCATCCTGGTCAACATGGTGAAACCCTGTCTCTACTAAAAATACAAAAATTAGCTACGCATGGTGGCTGGGGCCTGTAGCCCCAGCTACTTGGGAGGCTGAGAGAGAAGAATCGCTTGAACCTGGAAGGCGGAGGTTGCGGTGAGCTAAGATTGTGCCACTGCACTCCAACTTAGGAGACAGATTGAGACTCCATCTCAAAGAAAAAAAAAAAGTAACAAAACTAGAAATTTTTGTAAGGGGTAAAGCTGGCATTTGATTGTACGTCTTCAGGGTTCCAAAGCCATTGCTTCTTACACAAAACTCTACTGGCTAGTGTACTATATCGAGACTCAGTGACTTCAGAAACATCTGCTTGAGAGTTGTGGACTTTTTCTTTTTTCCAAAATGCCACCAGGATCTTTCTGAAAAGTTATCAACTACTTGCAGAATCTTATTAACTAAGCAGGTATAAAGGAATTAAGTAGGTCTGATGCAATCCCATCTGTATAAGGGGAAAGTGAGATACTAAAATCATATGCATTTCAAAAAAGCAACGGTTTTACAGAAAAAGGCTGCTTGGAGCTAAAAACAATCTCAACTGTGTCTGCCATGCATCCTATTTCTTTAGCAAAAGTGGGAAAATGTTCATTTCCCTCCTAAGTTCTTCTGTCTAGGCCACTCTTTCTTATAAAGCTAATAATATACAATGACAAAGGTAGTAGTAGATAATAACATGAAAACAAGGTATGATGTTATTAGTAAGCTAGAAGAACAGTCGAGAAGTTTTCGAGTTTATTATAGGCCCTATTGTAATGCTGAATAGACTCCTTAGCCTGCCATATCCTTTGATGTTGGTTCTTTTGGGTTCTTTACAATGGCCAACTCCTGCTAAAGTAATTACTGTTATTCCTTGAAACTAACTTCATTTGTAAAAATATTGACAGCCACACAAGAACCTCAGATTTGTAATGATATTTGGAATATTTTAGTTATTTTGGTACAAGTCATTGGATCTGTTTAACTGAAAATGAAATAAACTTCTCTAAGAATAGTGAAATTTTCAGGGATGACATTTCTGTGGAGTGTCTCTTTTGTCATCTTTTTCCTTATATAGCTTTATATAGCTTTAACTTGGCTCACTGATTTATACCCAGAGGCAATTATAAACTGTTTTATAAATATTTGAATGGAATTTAATTTGCATATATCTACAGCTTGAGTATTGAAATGGATAAATCTATTGAATTATGATCTGGAACTATTTTAAGTTCTATTTTTGAATATAGATGTCAAATAATCATGACCACAAGAAATACAATTATTAATTTCTTTTTTATGGTAATATAAAGCATATTAGATGAAAAGAAATAAAACATTAAGGAACAGATGCTTTGTTTACTGATTTATATAGGTATAACCAATTCTAACCTATTTATGGGTTCAGTGAAATCCAGTAGCTATAATGTGAGAAAAATAAGAGAACTGATTGTTTTGGCTCAACTCTTTAGGTAGTACTAAGTATAAGATTGCATCGGGGGGTACAAACTGTAGAGAATGTGGATAAACAGAGTTGAAAAAATATGTATTCCACATATTCTACATGTAAAATTGTAACCATATCATAACAGAAAACCTATGTGGTAATATTAGCTTGATTTGAATTACTGAATATGCATATAAGCTCTTTCTTCCAAAATTTTAAATAACAGCATGCAATTGTAAAGGTTATTTTAGGAGTGTAGAGTACACTGCAAACCAACCTAATGATTAAATAGTATCAAAACATAAGGAACAATTTTAATTAGAAGACTAGTAGAAAATAATGTTATACAAAATTGGACCTTAAATGGATGTTAGGGAAAAAATTAATTAATAATTTAGCTTAAATAAAGTACTTTTTCTAAATGTAGGAATCATGATAGTCTTTTTTTTTTTTTTTTTTTTTTTTTTTTTTTTGAGACGGAGTCTCACTCTGTCACCCAGGCTGGAGTGCTGTGGCCGGATCTCAGCTCACTGCAAGCTCCGCCTCCCGGGTTCACGCCATTCTCCGGCCTCAGCCTCCCGGGTAGCTGGGACTACAGGCGCCGCCACGTCGCCCGGCTAGTTTTTTGTAGTTTTTTTTAGTAGAGACGGGGTTTCACCATGTTAGCCAGGATGCTCTCGATCTCCTGACCTCGTGATCCGCCCGTCTCGGTCTCCCAAAGTGCTGAGATTACAGGCTTGAGCCACCGCGCCCGGCCAGAATCATGATAGTCTTATCTGAATATGATTAGCCTATTAGGAAAACACCGTGATGTCATTAAGAAAATTAACATATTCCAGGTGCATAATTCTACTGGCACAATGCTATTGTGGAATGTGTTTATTCATCTGAAACCAAGAGAAATATAATTTAACTCAGATGTGCAAGATAAAGTTCTGTTCAGAACTGCTAGTGGTGCTTTCACCTACTAGCACCAAGAAACAAAACCTGAGCTTTTAACAATGTGTTTTAGCAAATCACAAATCTATTTTGCAGAAGCAGTGTTTTCAACTCCAAATTCCATCAAAGTGTAGTGAATGAGGACTAAAATATATTTTGGGATGTTAATTTGACTTTTTTTGCAGGGGAGTAAACATATTTCAAGTTTATAAAATGAGTTAATGAACTTATGTTCATATTTTACATGTTATTAATTAGTAATACATTTTTTGGAGTGCTTGCTATATGTCATGCTCTGTCTTAGTATATACTGATATGTAAATACCTACCAAATTACAATACCTTATATGTTACATTTGCTTGGAAAAATAAAAATTTTGCTTGTGAATTAAAACTAAAAATTAAAAACAGTTTTATCCTCCCAATTATTTGGTTAAGTTTTATTTAATTCATAAATCAGTTATTTGAAGTATTTTGGAAGAGACCCAAATATTGTAATTTGAAGTGTACTAATTTTTTTTAAAAAATAGACGAAACAGTATTGTTATTCTTAAAATAGCAATAGCATAAAATTAAGAAGATGTATATCTTGCTTTAAGCTGAAATTGTTCGTGAGGACCTCAAAACAGTTTCAGCCTTTTAAGTCTTTTCAATTTAACAACTGAATTAATGGTTTTTTCATTCAAAATGCTTTTTAAGATTCTCTTTTATCTTATTTTCTCAATTTCTCACAATAAAGAAGAATTGACATTAACAGAAGAATTCTGTGTTTCTAACCATATAGTAAAGTAACATTTTTCTATAGCACAAATTTTCCCCTAGTAAAGTATTCATGGGAGTGCTAGGTTTGAATATGCCTGATATTTTACTATATGTACTGTTTGCTAAATCAAGCCTATTTTTAATTATTTTAAGTTACTTTTATCTGTTCTGGTCTAACAGTGATTGGCAATTGGAAAGAAAAGAAAAAAAATCCAGCTGGAATGCAGTTTTCACTAGATTCAGTTGGGAAAAGTTTCCCTTTTGAAAACATAGGTGCCTTTTAAATTAGTATCTTTGCATCACAAATCATCACATTATGATACATCATAATGAAGCCTAAATAATGATTCAGAACTATAGTCTGGGATACTTCCAAACTTCTCTCATCTTAAAATTCACGATTAAATCTATGAAATCCTGTTTCTATTTCTCCTTGCATTTTCAGGGTAAAATAAATATTCTACTAAATGTCAGCCAAACCTTGATATTCAAATCCACCTCCCCCTTCTATTTCTTAAATAATAAAGAAGGTGAATGTGAGTTAGTCCCTACTATGGTTTCAATGTCCCCTCCAAAATGTTGAAATTAATGTAATTGTGTCAGTATTGTCAACCTAAATAACAAACAGAGAGGGAGACCCTATAAAAGAAAATGATGTTTATTTAGGAATAAACATTGCAGAGGGAATACATATGTCATAATAAACTATGTGCATATTCAGGGAGGTAAAAGGAAGATAAAAAGTTTAAAGAAAACATGAAGAGAATTACATAATTGTTTTGAGATAATTATCCTTGGCTACAAGCATCAATAACAAGGGTGGTGCCAACTTGAATTTGCTCAGGCAGTTGCTGGGCAGATGTCTTCATAGAAGTATTTTTGTGTATGTGCAAGGTTTTGATGGCCTTTGTGCAGGGTTATATTTTTGCAGTCTTTAGTAGTAGTTCTTGTTATCAGGCATTCATGCATGAGAACCCTTCCTTTAGACCTCTCCTAGCTCTATTTGTCAGAGTTTTGAACATAAGTGACTCCATTTTGATCTTGACAATTTGCACATTTCCCTCTTTTGATTAAGATCTTCTCTGAAAGCAATGCTGATCAATTATCTCTTACCGAAGTTTCTGTTGTCCCTTTATGTCAGGATATATCTGTCCTAGTCTCGTGTGGTCTCACATTGGAGGGAAGTGATTGGTGACTAAGAGTCATTATCAAAAACACTTTTAGCCACATTTGAAGGACAAGGGACGGTTGAAGGGAGTGACTTTCAGGCTAGGTCTACTTGGAGTTTATTTTAAAGTTTAATCTGTTTGTTTCATAGGCTTTGTCCTTAATTTTAAAGTGTTGAGGGAGTATTTTTTTTTGGGGAATTTTATTTTTGTACAAATTTCAGAAGCAACAGGTATAAAGTTTTAAAAGGAAAATATAAAGTAAAATAATAATCTCAGTTTGTATAATAGTTTTGAGCCATGACCCTAGGCTTGCAGGCAACTAATCCAATAATTTAAATGACCTTGGGGAATTAGGTGAGACTTACTATAAACATATGGCCTTTACAAAAAAAGTTGTGTATATGGGTCTCATCTTTCCCAGAGGAATTTAGCCAGGTATAGTACATAGTATTAGCAATAGTACAGACATTTTCTTATTTAACTAATTAGAAATTTTACTAATAAGTAAGTGTATCATCTAGCATCCAATGACTGGGTTGAGTTAAAGGATTCGATCCAATTGTGTTAAATATGTTTTCATTCTTAGGTGGACTAAAGGATCACTTAGGTTAGGTTTTGTCAAATTACCAGCAGAAACTACTGATTATAAAATTTCAGTGATATTATTATATTGTTAAGTTAAAAAGGAAACTTTGAACCCAGGCATTCTATGTACATATTTAAATATAATATTTTAGCTGAAGCCTTCATAATATAACCAATAGTTTAAATTGTATATTGTTATAAAGAGAGCAGATTATTATTAAATTTATACAAATAACCATATTGTTATAAAAATGGGAATACACATGAATAATATTTGAATTTTGGGGATACTAAGTAGGGAGAAAAAGTGTTTTTATCTTTGTTTACAAAAGTATACTTTACCAAATTATTGTAAACTACAGACATTTTAAGAGAGAAAAATATTTTTAAATCTGGGAAACAAAATATTTAAGTAAAGAACTAACAATGTTTTAAATAAGAGTCATGAAAACATACTTAATCTGTCATTTAATCTCAAGTAATTATCTTTTGTTTTGTTTGATCTTGGTAAAACTAATAATTGAGATCAACAAAACAAAATTTAACATTAGGGCTTGTTTACTCAAATTGTATTTTTTAAATCATTAGTTAATAAATAGTCTGAAAATCTTTTGAATTATATATACATGTATATATATAATTCAAATGTGCATAAATTTTGAAGCTTCAGTTGAAATAGAATTTGAATATGTTTGTTTAAAAGCCTCCACACCTATTTTGAAAAATACAAAGCTAAAAAAGTTTATTTTTTTGTTTTTTAATTATTTATTTTATTTATTTTTTATTTTTTGAGACAGAATTTCGCTCTTATTGCCCAGGCTGGAGTGCAATGGTGCGATCTTGGCTCACTGCTACCTATGCCTCCCAGGTTCAAGCGATTCTCCTGCCTCAGCCTCCCAAGTAGCTGAGATTACAGACATGCATCACCACACCCGGCTAATTTTGTACTTTTTGTGGAGATGTGGTTTCTTCTTGTTGGTCAGGCTGGTCTCGAACTCCCGACCTCAGATGATCTGCCCACCTTGGCCTCCCACAAAGCTTTTTTGTTTTGATTTTTTTTTAAAGGAAATATGTCATAAAGACTGAGAGCTAAGAAAACTGAGGGCACAAATGCAAGTAGATTAAAATAAGAAGTCTTTATTCATTTATGTTGACTCCAATGACCAGAATATTAATGTTGAACCCGGGGAAGTCACTGAAGATGTCAAGTGGCATTTTATGAGATAAATCTGCTTAACTATTAAAGCAGTCATTTTTAAGTGGTTGAATTCTTGGTCCATAACTGAATTAACAAAAACACAGCTAGAAATTTCAATTCAAAATTAAGTCATTACTACCATTTTTTCTATTTTGCTAAAAGAGTTAATAAGCAAATATAAATGAAAAGGTAAGGAAAATGATTTAACTCTTAAGTGGAAAAAAGATAGAATATTATGATTCTTATTTACTAAAGCAATTCCTTCAGAGGAACTTTCTTGAATGGCTTCCATTTGGCCAATGGCACTTTTGTATCTAATATAATCGAATTTTATAAATAACGTTGTAAATAATATTTTTGTGATTCTAAATTTTTAGTTATTTAATCAGTTTAGCTTTTACTTTTTTTTTTTTCCTCCGAGACAGAGTCTTGCTCTGTCACCCAGGCTGGAGTGCAGTGGCATGATCTTGGTTCACTGCAACCTCTGCCTCCCAAGTTTAAGCAATTCTCCCATCTTAGCCTCTGGAGTATCTGGGATTACAGGCCATGACACCACGCCAGCTAATTTTTTTTTTTTTTTGTATTTTTGTAGAGACAAGGTTTCACTATGTTGGCCAGGCTGGTCTTGAACTCCTCACCTCTTGATCCACCTGCCTCGGCCTCCCAGTGAGCTGGGATTACAGGCGTGAGCCACTGAGCCTGGTCAGTTTAGCTTTTTCTTACATTTTATTTATTTTATTTTCTTCCTTTTGCAACTCAATATTCTATGATTTCTAAACAGCATATTAAACAGGAGTCTTTTACCAGTACGTTCTTATATTTTCATTCTAAAGAAGAGACTTCATTCTTAAAATTTCCCAATGTCCTGATCCTAAAGAAATTATAAAACTGATGAGTTACTCATTACCTGGAAAGAGATATGCTTTCTAGACTTGTCCTCCAAAATGGGGCAACACCATGTCCTACTGTTTGGAAAAATTGGTGGTTTAAGTGAATTGACATATATTTATTTCTGTTTTTTTGGTACACTCTCAGATGTTTTTGAAAAAGGGAAACTAGCTGGGCCTGGTGGCTCACGCCTGTAAGCCCAGCCCTCTGGGAGTTTGAGGTGGGTGGATCACGTGGTCAGGAGTTCGAGACCAGCTTGGACAACATGGTGAAACCGCATCTCTACTAAAAATGCAAATATTAGCAAGACATGGTAGTGCACACCTATAATCCCAGGTACTTAGGAGGTTCAGGCAGGAGAATCGCTTGAACCTGGGAGGCGGAGATTGCAGCGAGCCGAGATCGTGCCATTGCACTCCGGCCTGGGCTACAGAGAGACTCTGTCTCAAAAAAAACAAAAGAAAAAGAAAAAGAGAAACCTTATTATTGGAATGGTTTACAGAGGATACAAATAAGAAATAGAAGATAATGTTTTTTTTTTTTTTTTGAGAGAGAGTCTCGCTCTGTCGCCCAGGCTGAAGTGCAGTAGCCGGATCTCAGCTCACTGCAAGCTCCGCCTCCCGGGTTTACGCCATTCTCCTGCCTCAGCCTCCCGAGTAGCTGGGACCACCTCGCCCGGCTAGTTTTTTGCATTTTTTAGTAGAGACGGGGTTTCACCGTGTTAGCCAGGATGGTCTCGATCTCCTAACCTCGTGATCCGCCCGTCTCGGCCTCCCAAAGTGCTGGGATTACAGGCTTGAGCCACCGCGCCCGGCCGAAGATAATGTTTTAATATAAAGCTACAACTTATATAGAGTTAGAGACCTAAACTTATTTTTTCCTATTAAGATACATCAACTTCTATATTTTGTTCTATTTATAATACTAGCTAGATTATATTCCATCCAAAAATACCCAGCTAATTTTTATATTTTTAGTAGAGATGGAGTTTCATGATGTTGGCCAGGCTGGTCTCAAACTCCTGACCTCAAGTGATAACACCCACCTCAGTCTCCCAAAGTGCTGAGATTATAGGCATGAGCCACCACGTCCAACCATGAGTCCTGTTAAAATAAATTCTTATATTTCCTATGATTTATTTAAAATATATCATTGAATAATACAAATAACTCCAATGAATTCAGTTTGTTTTCGGAACTAATGACTATTAACATCATTGCCAAATGAAGAAACTGAGGCTCAAAGGAGCCACATGATTTTTTTGATCAACCAGCATAAAGTTTGTTTATTGCAGAGCAGAAACAAAATGGGAGTTTGAATATTTTTACTATTGTGTTCTCACATCAAACTAGACTATAGGATTTTAATATATGTATACTTTGACCTCCAAAGATGCCTGTATCTCAATTCTGGGAACCTTTGAATAGATTAGGTGACATGGCAAAGGTAAATTAAGGTAGCAAATGAAATTAAGGTTGCTAATCAATTGAACTTAAAATAGGGAGAGTATTCTGGTTTACCTAGGTGTACCCAATATAATTACAAGCCTTTCCTTAAATGTGGAAGGAGAAAGCAGAAGAGTCAAGTGGGTGTTATCACTTGAGTCAGAGTGATTAATTGCATGTGAGAAGGACTCCACTGGCCATTGCTGGCTTTGAATATGGACAAACAGGGCAATGAGCCAAGAAATGCAGTGGCCCTCCAAAAGCAGGAGAAGTCAAGAAAACAGATGCTCCCCAGAGCCTCAGGAAGAATGCAGTCCTGCATACACTTGATGTTAGCCCAGAGAGGCCTATTTCAGACCTCTGACCTCCAGCAGTGTAAGATACTAAATCTGTGTTGCTTTAGGGCACTAAGTTTATGGCAATTTGTTATAGCAGCAAGAGGAAACTAATACAAGTTAGAAACAGAGATATAACATTTTAAATTGTAAGTGGAAGTGATTGATTTTTATATTTAAGGAATAAAGGATCTTGGTAAAGAAAAGCTAAGAATATAAAGGACATATGTAGACTCTTTCCTTTGGGATTCACCAATGAGTTTGTTTTCTCTCTCAGAAGTTCTTTCAGATCAGTGTACATCATCCACAGAGAAGATCTGAATCCACAATTGGAGATCAGCACCATTTTTGTGCAATCTCCTTGAAGATTCCTGTAGAAGTAGCATGGTGTGATTTGTTAAATAAATATTAAGGTTTCCACTCTATTTCTGTCAGCTCATGGTTTTGCCTTAAGGACTTTATTTCTTTTTCTTTTTAATCTGTGAAATGGGAGTAAGGCTGCTCATGCCCTAGATAAGACTGGGATTTTTCTCTTTGAAGACTTAATGTGGTAAAAGCATTCCTTTTCATGTTTATTTTCTACAACTAAAGAGGGCTAGTCTAAAAGAAATTCCTGATGCTTTGATCTTGTTCATTGACAAACTGGTTTTCAAGGCCTATATTGTTTTCTTTTTCTTTGTTTTTGTTCATGAAATTAAATTTGCTTTACTTGGAATTATTTTGGTTCACTGCTATTTTCACGACAGCTAAAGAACTGTGGTTGTGACCTCCCAATTTCACTGTGGCTTTAATAGCTTCCATTCTTTGTTTCCTGGGTCCGTCTCAGCAGTAATGCTGAAAGCAGTTTTAAGACCAGGCAGATTTGATTTCTTGGAAGGATTCCTGGGAACATTGTCACATGAACTTTACCAAAGTCTGTATCTGATAAACAAGGATCTTATTCAGACACATGCAAGAGGGTGAGTAAGCTGGCACAGCTGGAAAACAGGCCAACATCGTACAATATGGTGTCTAGTTATTAGCCCTTCACACTGGCTGATTAGTTTTCTTCCAGGAGTCATGCCAAATGTATCACTAGACTGAGGGTTAACCACCCAGTGGTGCTTAAATTTGGAGCTTTTTGTCTTTAAAGTAGTATGTCTAACTTTTAAAATTGAGCCTAAATTTCAGTCAAAGATTCCTGCCTTTCTTTTATATCTGACAGGAGAGACAAAAACCTTAAAATCGGTAGAGACTCATTACTCTCACGTTAATGGTTAGATTTACAACTGATAGTAATCTCAGTAACAGTTGGCTCATGGACATATAACATTACGCATTTAAAAAATCTATATTTGGGAGCTTGCAGTGAGCTGAGATCGTGACACTGTACTCCAGCCTGGGTGACAGAGCGAGACTCAGTCTCAAAAAAAAGAAAAAAAAAAATCTAAATTTGTTGATGGCTAGGAAATTATACTACTTAAGATGTCAATAATTTACTTTATTTAAATGTCTTTCAAAGGTATGTTGGAGAATTTTAGTTAATGCCAATGTTGAATACCAAAGTATTTTGCCGACATTTGTCCCTGGTTCCTGGAATTTCCCTAGTTATAGGAGTGTCTTTGTTATTAATGGTGGACACTGGGGACCACAGTTGAGTTTATATTAACAAGGTGATTCATGGTGGACCCCAGATAGTTTCATATGAGGGCTGGCATGGCTGTGCTAAGACTGACCAATCATGTGAGTAAAAGGTTTTCACCTTTCTTTTCTTTTCTTTTTTTTTTTTTAGAGACAGGGTCTCACTCTGTCACCCAGGCTGGTATGCAGTGGCACCATTATAGTTCACTGCCATCTTGAAGTTCTGGGCTTAAGTGACCTTCATATTTCAGCCTCCTGAATAGCTAGAACTATAAGCATGCACCACCATGTCAGGCTAATATATTTATTTATTTATTTATTTATTTTTTAGGACAGACAGGGTCTCGCCATGTTGCCCAGAGTGGTCTCAAACTCCCGACCTCAAGTAATCCTCCTGCCTTGACCTTCCAAATTTTTAGGATTACAGGCATGAACCACAATATCGAGCCTAAGAATTTGACTCTGAATCAAGTGCTGGAGGCCTGATATTGTTACCTCTGAGGAGTGAAGGGGAGCAGAGCTGAGTTTGAGTTCAATCTTATGGCCAGTTATTCCATCAGTTATGCTTACATAATGGAACTTCAATAAAACTCTGGACATCTGAAGCTTGGGTCAGCTTCCTCGTTGGTGATATGCATGGTTGTACCAGTAGGATGACATCTCCTGAAAACACTGAAGCTTTACATTTGCCATCCTCCTTACCCTATGCATTACTTCCTTTGACTGGTCCTGATTTGTATCAATTAGAAGACAACTGTAATCATAAGTATAGTGTTTTCCTGAGTTCTGTGAGCCACACCAGCAAATTATTGAATCTAAAGGCTGTAGTTGGAATCTCCAGATCTATATTCAGTTGGTCAGATATGAAGGTATCTTGGGAACCCTAACCTTGCGGCCAGTGTCTGAGGTGAGAGTTTGTGGAGGACTGTGTCATTAACCTGTAAAATTTGACTTAACTCCAAAAATTTAGTATCATAATTGCATTGTAGCTGATTAGCACTTTCATACATAGAAATCTGTATCTATCCATCTATCTATCTATCTATCTATCTATCTATCTATCTATCTATCTATATCTGAATCATAGAGTTCATTTTACTATTTTAATTTATAATTTTCATGCATATTTTTATCCTGTTACATAATATACTGAAGTAACATATTTTAAAAGCATTTTCATATCAATGAATTTCAAATATTTCTTCAGTGATAAGCCGTATGAAAAGGAATTATCTTAGTCTTTGGATTAGATGAAAATTGTTTGTCCTTTGATTATCATTCAAATGCTTGCTACTTTTCATTTTAATAGCAATAATTAAGCACTAAAAATGTGTCTATGCTCTTTAATTGAGACAAAATGTTCATGATGTAGGCACTAGTATTCTCTTTACTACTGATGAGGAAACTGAGGCATGGAAAGTTCATATAAATTGTGACAATTAGATAAGTAGTCATTGGCAGAGCTGGTAGTAATCCCAGCATTCCTTACCCTTGTACTAAATCACTAAATATAATCCATTCATCAATTGTGATTATGTCTCAATGTGAGGCATCACAGATGATGCTGATTCTCAGACATTGTTGTAATTAGAATACAATTGGATATACTGGATTTGGTATCAATTCATTTATGAGTGATATTTATAGGGGACCTATTATGTGTCAAATACTAGGCAAACTACTGGGGATACACCTCTCAATGAATAGAATTGTTTTACTTCATGTCAGGGCAGGGGCATCTGTTATTAGGAACCAACAAGGGTGAGGACAGATTCCCTGGAGCAGTGCCCCAGGGGCTCTTCTCAGTTCCAGCCTCTTCCAAAACACTCACTGAGAAGAACATCTGGGCTTGGCTTCTTATGCGCACTCTGTCTGTGGGAAAGAGGCCTCAAGAGCTAAAAAGAGAAGGTGAAAGGAGCAAAATCAATTCAATGGGACTAGAAAAATAAAATAAATGCGTAAAACTGGTAACACTTTTTTGTTGTTTACATTTTCATGTCTTATTATTTTAATCATTTTCATTATAAAAATCTATAGCTATCTAAATTTGTATTTATTTATTTATTTATTTTAGACAGAGTCTCGCTCTGTTGCCCAGGCTGGTTGGAGTGCAGTGGCGCCATCTCGGCTCACTGCAAGCTCCGCCTCCCGAGTTCACGCCATTCTCCTGCCTCAGCCTTCTGAATAGCTGGGACTACAGGGGCCTGCCACCACACCCAGCTCATTTTTTGTATTTTTTTTTTAAGTAGAGACAGGGTTTCACCATGTTAGCCAGGATGGTCTCGATCTCCTGACCTCGGGATCCACTTGCCTCGGCCTCCCAAACTGCTGGGATTACAGGCGTGAGCCACTGGGACTGGCCTATTTTTTTAAGAAACAGAGTCTTGTGCTGTCACCCAGGCTGGAGTGCAGGGATGTGATCTCGGCTCACTGCAACCTCCACCTTCTGGGTTCAAGTGATTCTCGTGCCTCAGCTTTCCGGAGCAACTGGGCCTACAGGCATGCACAACCAATCTGGGCTAATTTTTTGTATTTTAGTAGAGACAGGGTTTCACTATGTTGACCAGGCTGGTCTTGAACTCCTGAGCTCAGGCAATATGCCAGTCTCTGCCTCCCAAAGTGCTAGGATTACAGGCATAAGCTACCATGCCCGGCTCTAGCTAAATTTAAATGAGATTTTACCACTTTGGGAGGCCGAGGTGGGTGGATCATTTGAGGTCAGGAGTTCGAGACCAGCCTGACCAACATGGTGAAACCCTGTCTCTACTAAAAGCTATGAAAAAAAAAAAAATAGCTGAGTGTAGTGGTGTGCACCTGTAGTCCCAGCTACTCAGGAGCCTGAGGCAGGAGAATCACTTTAACTCAGGAGCAGGAGGTTGCAGTGAGCTGAGATCACAACACTGTACTCCAGCCTGGGCAATAGAGCAAGACTCTGTCTCGAATAAATAAATAAATAAATAAATAAATGAAATTTAAAAAACTGGGATTTTACAATTCTGAGATTCTTACCAGAACATTTTCCTATTGAAGATTCCTAAATGTTAATTGCCTAGATAAAATTATTCATGTCTATTTATGTTTTCTTTCACTTGCCAGTTTAAAATTACTGAGGATCCAAATTCTGTTTTTGCTCTTCTGTCACCCCAAATTCCTTTTTGAATTACTATAATCTACTAGTTTTGACTTACAAACCCACAAACATACACAAAAATACCCTGAAGAGAAACTGGTTTTCAGACAAGACAAACATATCTAGTTGCCCTTGCTTCTCTACAAGAGCTTAATGTGAAATTTATGACAGAAAAACTTGAAAGTAAAAGCCATACTATATTTAAATAATTATATAATAAATTATATGTAAGAATATGGGTCAATGTTATGTACATTCTCAAATTTTGTGCTTTCATATGAGATTAGGGCTTCTTTTCAATGTGAATACAGTAGTCGTATGTGTGATAGTGATTATTATAACTATTTGACAAATGAGTTCATTTTTTAAAATAGTATATTTAGTTAGAATTTGGATAATTGCTCAGTGTTGGCATTGAGAAATTCGGCCATTAAATGGACGTTTAAAATAAATCACCAATTTTATCTAATGTGTGTAAAGAATATCTGAAGATATTTTGTGATTACTAAGCTGTGATTGGCACATGTAAACTGAAGTGAATAATTAAGATAATTACCTGAATAATTTAAGAAAAGTTTTTTTTATTATATTGTCTATTTTTTTCATCCTTTTTACCTGTTTGGCCCAATTATTCTGAATAACATTTTTATTTATTTACTATCAATCCTTATATATGTAAAAATATTTTTTATATTAAATGGTATTGCATTTAACTATTAATATGAAAAGAAATGAATTAATATTATCTTAAAACTATAAATCAAATAGAAAGTTCTTTAGAAATATTGTACTTAAGCTTCCTTCTCTATATGTTCAATAGTAAAACTTTAGGAGGGGATTAAAATGTTGAAACAGAGTAAGTAGGAGGCTATTAGCATAAGTTTGTCTTTGTACTTACAGCCCCTTACATAAGCACACTAAAAGATAGTTTGGAGGCATTTTCTATAACTGATTATAAAAACAAAACAAAATAAAAATTCTTAACCAATCACAAACATCCAGCCAGCTGACTGATCATGTAACAAGGGACCTCCCACTGGTCTGTACTCAAATGAGGCAAATACCTAGCTTTTACCAGGAAAGTAGTTTCTTTACTTTACTTCACTTCCATTTTCATCCCATACAAATCTGCTGCTCATGCTGTTGGAATGCAGCTCTTCCTATTCTGACTGCTGCCTGATTCATGAATCTTTAATACTCACTGTTAAATTTATTTTGACTAAAGCTTTTCTTTTAAAAATGTAAGATGTATTTCTTATTTCTGCTCCCTTCAACTTCCCTTTCATGTTAATAAAAACTAAGTATCTGTGTCCTGGTGGTGTGGGTGGGATGTGTTCATGGAACCTAGAAGACTTGCTCACTGCCTTGAAGTTAGGTAGCTCAGTCATTTGTGCTAGCAAAACTTATTAGAGTGTTGAAAGAAACAATTTGTTTATATTATCTTTTCCTCCTCCCTCCAATTCTTGACTTTGGTCCCCTGAAAATTAAAAATCTTAGCTTTTTAAGCTGACATTGCAACCCTTTTAATACTTTAAACATTCCATGTCCATGATGTTTATATGTAGATACAAAGAAACATTTATTTTTTCCCTCATAACAAAATTATGTCTTTGTATCTTGAAATACGTCTTTCAAGAAACAAACAAACACAAAACCCAAGGAGATATAACTACACAAAAATAACACAATTGTCTCCTAGTTACTGACCCCAAAGAAATGGGGATATACAAAATGCTTGACAAAATTTAAAATAATTGTTATAAAGGTTCTAAGTGAACTTCAGAAAATACAGAGAGACAATTCAATGAAATCATGAAAACAATACATGACAGAAACTAGAAATTTAACAGAGAGATGGAAATTATATAAAAAGCAAATAGAAATTCTGAACTGAAACATACAATGAATGAAATGAAAAGTGCATTAGCAAGCATGAACAGTAGAACTGATCAAGCAGAAGAATCTGTAAAATCAAAGACAGATTATTTGAAAGTATCTAGTCAGAGGAGAAAAAATAAAAAAATGAAAAGAAATGAAGAAAGCTTACAAAATTTATGGGTCGGCATCAAAAGAGCAAATGTTTGAGTTATAGACATTTGGGAAGGAGAAGAGAAAGACAATGGAGTATTTTTATTATTACAAAAAATGATAAAAATCTTCCCAAATTGGAGAAAGATATACATATCCAGGTATTGCAGGCTCAAAGATCTCCAATCAGATTCAATCCAAACAAGACTACAGCAAGCCAAATTATAAGCAAACTCTTAAAAATCAAAGACAAAGAGCGGATCCTGTAACCAGCAAGAGAAATGAAACAAATAGCATATAATAGAGTTCCAATATTGGCAGATTTCTCAGCAAGGACCTTATAAGAAGAGAGAGGCCAGGAGAGTGGGATGATATATTCAAAGTGCTGAAGGGAAAAATGTTGACAATAATACTGTATGTGGCAAAGCTATCCTTCAGAAATAGAGAGGATATAAACTCCCAGACAAACCAAAACTGAATGAATTCATCAGCACCAAATTCGCCTTACAAGGAATGCCAAGGGAGTTCTTCACGCTTAAAAAAATGATGCCACTTTGTAACACAAAAACATGAACATACAAAACTTACTGGTCAAAGTAAGTACATGTTCATATTGAAAATACTTTCATGTTTTAACATTGGTGTGTAAATCATTTATATCTTTATTATGATAAAATATAAAATTATTAAAATAATCATAGTTACAATAATTTTTTGAGGGACATACAATACAAAAAATGTCAATTGTGACACACAAAAAATAAAATGTGTGTGGAGAGTTTGGAGTAAAATCGTAGGTTAAGTTGTTATCAGCTTAAAATAGCCTATTATAATTATAAGCTGCTTTTTGTAAGTCTCATGGTAATCACAAAGCAAAATCCTATAGTAGATACACACAAGCTAAAAATTAAGGAATCATACTGCCGTAGAAAGCATACCACTGGAGAAAATAATTTGGTCAAAAAGGGAGACAGCAAGAGAGGAAGAAAGGAACAAAGAATCTACAAAATAATCAGAAAACAATGAACAAATGACAGTAGCAAGTCTTTATCAATAATTATCTTGAATGTAGATGGATTAAGCTCTCCAATCAAAAGACAGAGAGTGGCTGAATGAATAAAACAAACAGACAAACAAACAACAAAAACAAGACCCAACTATATATTGCCCATGAGAGGCTCACTTCACCCATAAGGGCACAGAAAAACTGAAAATGAAAGCATGGAAAAATATATTCCATGCAAATGGAAACCAAAAGAGAGAAGTAGTAGCTATATTTACATCAAATAAAATAGACTTTAAGTCAAAAAGTGTAAAATGAGACTAAGAAGGTACAAATATAATGATAAAGGGGTCAATTCAGCAAGAAGATATAACAGTTGTAAATATATAAGCACCTCGTATTATAGCACTTAAATATATCAAGCAAATAGTAATATATATGAAGAAAGAGATAGACTGTAATACAATAGTAGTATTTGACTTCAATACTCCACTTCTAGTGATGAAGATAATTCAGACAGAAAATCAATAAGGAAACATCAGATTTAAACTATATGTTAGATCAACTGGACCTATCAGACATAAGAACATTCCATCCAACAGTAGCAGAATACACATTCACCTCATGTACACACAGAATATTCTCCAGGATAGATCATATGTTAGGCCACAAAACAAGACTAAACAAATTTAAGAATATTGAAATCATATCAGGTATCTTTTTTGACCACATTGGGAAATGTGGGGATAAGTAAAAACATCTATTTTTCTAATGTTGAAATTGGTTTCTGACAATGAAAAGGATAGAATCCTCTACATTCAACAAATTGTGGGATTAAAGAAAAGCAAAACTTTGGTGTGGTTGTTAACTCTAATGAACATCTAGGGGAAGAAGGAAGGATATGGTTGGAAAGAAACACATTGGAGGGAGAACTTTTGTGTAATGGTAATGTACTGTTTCTTGACCTAAATGGTAGTTACAAAGGTGATGAAGCTTTAGTTATTTATGGCATCATATATTTAAATATTGTTTACTTTTGTCTTCATGTCTTAGTTTTTCTTAATTTAGAAAAGAAAGCAAAATTGTAATCTTAATAAAGGACATAAAACAAGAACCAGCCAAATTGAGAGATGCTGATGGTCCTGGATCAGAAGACTTAGTATCATTAAAATAGCAATCCTTTTAAATTAATTTATATATTTATAGCAATTCCATGGAGAATATCAATGGTTTCAAATACTGAATAAAACTATTGATAAACAAGAAACATTTTTCTAAAGAAAAAATGTCTTTGAATATTCAAGAAACAAATGAGAAAGGATATTAAATGGACACTTGCCTTGCCCAATATTGAAACTTACTACCAAAACATTGTTATGAAATCAGCATGGCACAGGTACAGGAATAGAAAAGCAGATTAGTTTAACACCTATGAGTCTAGACATAAAACCAGGATGCAAAGATTGTTAAAATAATCAAAACATGGTATTACAATGTAGTAGAAAAAGAATAGTTTATTCAATAAATGTGCTGACATAGTTGGTTATCCATCTGGAAAAGACTTTAACAGAGTTAGGATTTCAGATGATTGAAATTGAATCTAACAAAATAATAAATTGTATAACTGTTACCCCAACTTATAGGAAACCATTTTAAGCAAGATAGAAAACTCTGAGACATAAAAAATAAGTATATTTGAGAATAAAAAGTAAAAGAGTAAAAAATTTGAATTACAAGACAATAAGCAAAGTTAAAAGACAGACTATTGTCTACAAAAACATGAATTATCTATGACAGTCTGATAGTTAATATTTGCAATATATAAATAACTGTTGTAAATTGAAAAGATAAAAATCATAATTTTTAAAAAGATGCAATATGTGTATGCAATTTAGAGAAAGAAAATTCAAAGATCAAAAAAGTACAAAAATGTCATTCTTCTTCTTAATAAGAAGAGAAGTTTAATTAAACTATCAGTGTGACACTGTTTACCTTCAATCTGATTGACAAAATTTAAAAGAATGTTGACATCCCAGAATGTGGAGAAATGGGCTTCCTCATTAATTTTGGGGTACAAGTATGATTTACTGAATACTGTTTTGAGAAGTAAACTTCTCAAGATGATATAAATTACAATTACACAGGGTCTTTGTGTTCACAATCTGACTTTGGGAATCTATCTTTTTTTTTTTTTTTTTTTGAGACAGGAGTCTTGCTCTGTCGCCCGAGCTGGAGTTCAGTGGCCGGATCTCAGCTCACTGCAAGCTCCGCCTCCCGGGTTTATGCCATTCTCCTGCCTCAGCCTCCGGAGTAGCTGGGACTACAGGCGCCCGCCACCTCGCCCGGCTAGTTTTTTGTATTTTTAGTAGAGACGGGGTTTCACCGTATTAGCCAGGATGGTCTCGATCTCCTGACCTCGTGATCCGCCCGTCTCGGCCTCCCAAAGTGCTGGGATTACAGGCTTGAGCCACCGCGCCCGGCCGGGAATCTATCTTCTAAATAAAAATAAAAGTATTAGGCTGATAATACTATATGATGAGAGTGTTCAATGTTATTTGCAGTACATAAAAACTGGAACTAACTTAGATGCCAATAGATAAATGCTGTAGAACTACTATAAAACAAACAATAATTTAGGAATTAGACCTGTATCTTCCAAACTGGAAAGTATCTTTTTTGCCTTGTTTTATGTTATCGGAAGAGTGCAGTTTTCAGAGTTATGTGCACTTATGCTTGTGTATGTTTGATCATTATCAGGTGTGAGAGGATAAAGATAGTGTGTTTGCACCTGAGCACGATGAAAATTGAAGTTGGAGTGGTAGATGATTAACAACAGCAATGTAAAAGACAACTTTTTTAAATGCTTGAAATATTGATACATGTTTCTAGATTTGAGAAGTAGTTAGATTGCTGTATTTTTTATCAGTATGTTTTAGGATCATGTAGACTTGCAACTGACTTTTTTTAAAAGGCAATTTTTTTTGCAGCAAGTTTGGGCAAAAATAAAGTTGAGAGGAAGGTGCAACTATTTTCCATACACCCCCTGTCTCTACACTTGCATAGCCTTTCCCATTATCAAAATCTGCTATCAGAACAGTACATTTGTTTCAATTAATGAAACTACATCATCATTATGACCAAAGTCCTTAATTTACATTAAGGTTCATGCTTGATGTTGTACATTCTATGGGTTTAGACAAATGTATAATGATATGTATTCATCGTTATAATATTATGTGAAGCATTTTTACTTCCCCTAAAATCATCTGTGTTCTCTTTGGTCATCTCTTCACAAATCTCTTCGCTCTCCCTAGAATCACGGATCTTTTTACCTTTAGTTTTGCTGTTTTAAGGATGTCATAGAGTTGGAATTATGTGCATTCACATACCAGGAAGGTGTCCATCTCAACTCCATGGAGACAGAAGCTCCTGTGCCCTGGGCTCTTCTAAATCTCACCATATATATCTCTTCCTCTGGCCACTCATCTATATCCTTTGTAATAAATCAGCAATAGTAAATAAACTGTTTTCTTGGGTTCTGTAAGCTGCTCTAGCAGATTATCAAACCTAAAGAAGGGATCAAGGGAACCTCCAATCTTCAGCCATGTTGGACAAAAATTGTGGGTTTTCTGGGATCACTTCACGTGATTGACACTTGAAGTTGGGGAAAGACTTGTGGACTGAGCCCTTAACCTGTGGAATCTGATGCTGTCTCTAGGCAGACAGAGTCAGAATTGAGTTAAATTGTAGAACACCTAGCTGGTGTTGTAGAACTGGGCCATGTGAAAAAAAAAAGTCCACACATCTGGTCATAGAAGTGTTGAGATTATAGTAGGGGAAACAGATGTTTTCCTAGTATATAGGAGTTCCTGTCAGTTAATGGGCATGGGCTAGGGACAATACATGTCCTGTAATGCAGGCCAGAAAAACTATCCATTGTTGGACACAATTATGAACAACCTCAACTTGCTGGATATACTTTTTTTGGAGTCTTGCTCTGCCACCCAGGCTAGAGTACAGTGGCACGATCTTGGCTCACTGCAACCTCCGCCTCCTGGGTTCAGGCAATTCTCTGCCTCAGCCTCCCGAGTAGCTGGTATTACAGACGCCCGCCACCATCCACAGCTAATTTTTATGTTTTTATTAAAGACAAGGTTTCACCATCTTGGCCAGGCTGGTCTTGAACTCCTGACCTTGTGATCCACCCACTTCGGCCTCCCAAAGTGCTGGGATTTCAGGTGTGAGCCACTGCGCCCGGCCTGGATATTCTTATAGATGAAATATTTGTTTATAGTTACCCAAACCTATAGCTAACCTCCATTTTACAAACAGAGCACAAAATATTGCTTGTACTGATTTCATATATGTTTGATTTTCTGAGAATGTGGCCATTTTGTGATTCAAAGAAAAGGTGTGTTTTCTGTTCAGAATCTTCTAAAAATTGTTCACCATATTGGAAGTCACATCATCATTTGATATTGAATTCTTGCATCGTTTTTCTGTCCTTTAAAAATGTTAACACTAGATGCTTTAGGAATTCATTACATTATACTTTGACAACACGTAATCTAAGGAATCAAAGTGCAAGATTCTAAAATCAGCGCAATTCTCAATTATATTTTTAAAATGTATGATTAACCCCTTAGTTGATAGATTATTTTATGTACTGTACAATGGCTTTCATTCTGGACACAGTAGATGGCTCTTTAAAGTAGATCTTAAAAACATTTTAAAGTTTGTTAATACTTTCTGTTTATATTCAATTGATGACAAGAAAGTGAACATCATAATTGCTACTTTGGTGAAATTGCAAAAATAATTAGAAAGTTTTTGAATATATTTGGAAAGCTGCAAGGAAATGAGACTAATTTCACTAAGTGAAGGACATTTTATGACTTATGAAATATTAAGCAAGCAAACAAACTTGCTTACCAAGAATTTTTGATTTTCATATTTCTAGCAATTACGTAAGGATAGATTTAAAGATTTGGATTTGCAGGCCCAGGTACAAGGGCTCACGGCTGTTATCTCAGCACTTTGAAAGGTCAAGGCAGGAAGATCACCTGAGGTCAGGAGTTGGAAACTAGCCTGGCCAACATGGTGAAACCCCGTCTCTACCAAAAATTCGAAAATTAGCTAGCTGTGGTGGTGGGCGTCTGTAATCCCAGCTACTTGGGAAGCTGAAACACAAAAATCTCTTGAACCCAGGACATGTAGGTTGCAGTGAGCTGAGATCGCGCCACTGCACTCCAGCCTGGGTGACAGAGTAAGACTCTGTCTTGGAAAAAAACAAAACAAAACAAAACAAAAAACAACCCAAAACAGATTTAGATTTGCAAATATATTGCTTTCACTTGCATACTCTAAAAAGGTATGGTCAGGTTTACAAATCTTCACCTTAGCCTTTCCCAAATCGGTTGATAACAATTCCACCCTTCCAGTTGCTCAAGCCAGTAACTTTGGAGTCATTCTTGACACCTCTCTTTCTTTCAAATCTTATGATTGATACTTCAGGAAATCTTATCAGCTCTATGACTAGAATATGACCACTTTTCATCACCTCCACCACCACTGCTGTTTTGGTTTGTTTGGATTTTTGCAATAGACTTCTACTAGGTTGGTGCAAAAGTAATTGTGTTTTTGCCATTAAAATGAGTTTTGCCATTAAAAGTAATTACTGGATAATAACTGTCATCCCTTCTTTTATCCTGTTGCCTTGTTGACTTTCTATTTATTTATTTATTTATTTATTTATTTATTTATTTATTATACTTTAAGTTCTAGGGTACATGTGCATAACGTGCAGGTTTGTTACATATGTAATTGTGTTTTTGCCATTAAAATGAGTTTTGC
>NW_012114544.1:989877-999334 GCF_000951035.1 Colobus angolensis palliatus | reverse complement strand
TAATGGCACGATCTCGGCTCATCACAACCTCTGCCTCCTGGGTTCAAGCAATTCTCCTGCCTCAGCCTCCCTAGTAGCTGGGATTACAGGTGCCTACCACCACACCCAGCTAATTTTTTTTGTATTTTTTAGTAGAGATGGAGTTTCACCATGTTGACCAGGTTGGTCTCGAGCTCCTGACCTCAGATCTCACTTTAAATTAAAAGCTAGAAGAGACTAAGCTTAGTGAGAAAAGCATGCTGAAAGCTGAGATAGGCCAAAAGCTAGGTCTCTTGTGCCAAATAGTCAAGTTGTAAATACAAAGAAAAACTATTACTCTATGAATAATAAGAACGTGAAACAATCTTACTGCTGATATAGAGAAAGTTTTAGTCTTGTGAATAAAATATCAAACCAGCCACAGCATTCCCTTAAGACAAAGCCTAATTCATCACAAGGCCTTAACTCTCTTCAATTCTATGAAGGTGAGGAAGTGATAAGAAAAATGGAAAGCTAGAGAGAGAGAGGTTTAAACCTGCTTTAAGTAAGGTTTAAAGAAACAAGTCATCTCCATAACATAAAAGTTCAAGGTGAAGCAGCAAGTGCTATCATGGAAGCTGTGACAAGTTATCCAGAAGATCCAGCTAAGATCATTGATTAAGGTAGCTATGTTAAAAACAGGCTTCTACTGGGAGAAGATACCATCTAGGACTTTCATAGCCAGAGGGGAGAAATTGATGCCTGGTTTCAAAGCTTCAAAGGACAGGCTATCTCAGTAGGGGCTAATGAAGCTCATAACTTTAAGTAAAAGCCAATGCTTATTGACCATTCTGAAAATCCTAGGGTCCTTAAGAATTATGCTAAATCTACTCCACCTCTGCTCCATAAATGGAAAAACAAAGCCTGGATGACAACACATCTGTTTATAGCATCGTTTACTGAATAAGTTAAGCCCACTGTTGAGATCTTTTCAGAAAAAAAAAAAAAAATCATTTAAAAATATTACTATTTCTTGATAATACATCTGTCACCAAAGATTTTTGACAGAGATGTTCCTTAAGATTAATGTTTTTGTGGCTGCTAACACAATATGCATTCTGCAGCCCATGTGTCAAGGAGCAATTTTGACTTTCAAGTGTTATTTAAAAAATACCTTTTGTAAGCTGATAGCTCTCATAGATAGTCATTTCTCTGATAGACCTGGGCAAAGTAAACTGAAAACCTGGAAAGGATGTCATTTAGAACTTATTGATTTGTGGAAGGAAGTCAAAACATCAGTGTTAACAGAAGTTAAGAAGTTGATTCTGCTGGGCACGGTGGCTCAAGCCTGTAATCCCAGCACTTTGGGAGGCCGAGACGGGCGGATCACGAGGTCAGGAGATTGAGACCATCCTGGCTAACACGGTGAAACCCCGTCTCTACTAAAAAATACAAAAAACTAGCCGGGCGAGGTGGCGGGCACCTGTAGTCCCAGCTACTCAGGAGGCTGAGGCAGGAGAATGGCATGAACCCGGGAGGCGGAGCTTGCAGTGAGCTGAGATCTGGCCACTGCACTCCAGCCTGGGTGACACAGCGAGACTCCATCTCAAAAAAAAAAAAAAAAAAAGTTGATTCTAAGTTGCTACCAGAAATAACAGTAACATCAGCAGTTACTTCCTCCTCCTCTGCAGTTATAGGTGGAAATAACAGCAGAACTAGAATTATAAGTGGAGCCTGAAGATGTGACTGAACTGCTTCAGCCTCATGATACAACTTTTACAGACAAGGAGTTGCAAAGAAACATGCTCATCTATTGATGAACAAAGGAGGTAGTTTCTTGAGTTGGAATCTACTATTCTGAACATTGCTGAGATGACAGCAAAGCGTTTGGAATATTACACAACTGATAAAGCAGTAGCAGGGTTTAAGAGGATTGATTCCAAATGTGAAACAAGCTCTACTGTAGGTAAAATGCTATCGAACAGCATCACATGCTGCTGAGAAATATCTTAAAAGAGAGTCAATCAATATGTCAAACTTCATTGTTGCCTTATTTTAAGAAATTGCCACAGCCACCCTCTCAGCACATTTCACCATCCTAATCAGTCAGCAGTCATCAACATCAAGGCAAAATCTTCCACCAGCCAAAAGATTAACTCACTAAGGGCTCAGATGATCATTAGCGTTTTTAGCAATAAAGTATTTTTAATATGTCCCTTGTTATTCTTAGACATAATGCTATTGCACACTTAATAGACTTCAGTATAGTGTAAACATAACCTTTATGTACATTATGAAGCTGAAACAGTTGTGTGACTTGTTGTACTGCAATATTTTTATTGCAGTAGTCTGGAACAGAATCCACACTATCTCTGAGGTATGCATGTACAAATAGATAGAATAATACAATTAATCTTTAGTTTTATTCTACTGTTCATCTATATCAGTGCTCTGTAATTCTTCCTAACTTCTTAAACAGAATGACTTTTCTTTTTCTTGTATTAATTATAATATTATTCACTTTAAGTAGGTGCAAGCACATAACTACTTCATGGTGTTGTCTAATATAGTCATTCTCAAACCTTTTCATATTCATATACTAAATTTATTGTATATATTTTATTTTTATTTTCCCCTTTCTATTGCATTATGATATTATATATGTGGGTAGTTGATATTATCTATTACTTTAATTTCAAAATGGCAAAATAATCATAACATTTAATTTCAGGATAGTGAAGGAGACATTATTATATATTTATAAGAACAAGCAGGCACCTAGATTAATTTAAAATTTTTTGGGTTGGAGTGTAAATGGGACAGTTGAAAAAAATAGAACCAAGGACTAAACTGAATAAAACATACTAATCTGAAAGAAGCCTAAAAAAACTTCTTTAAAAATCAGAGAGAGATTAAAGAAAAAATATAGGAAATCATTGTAAACCAGGAATAAAATTCTTTCTTTGAGTACAGACAAGACTGAGATACCAGTTTGAATTCCTGATTAAGATAATTATCGTATGCATATGCCAAATATGTATTGTAGAATATTGTTCGTTTCCCCTCCTTTGGCAACCATGAGAATGTTCCTTCCCACTACAGGGAATATAATTGATAGAAGGTGTAGCTGCTCTGCCCTGAAATTTATCAAGGTATTTGCACTGAGGCCACACTTCCTATGGACTACTTTTAACCTGTAACTGAGTGCAGCAGGAGCACTAAGGCAGGCCATTTCCTGACAGAAGCACTACTCCTTGGATGAGTGACTGTGGCTCCAGGACTCCCTGACAGTTTTGCTGAAGCTTCCTTGAGCTACATGGCAGTTGAGCAAGCTTGTAATTATTTCTATGTCTCCTGCACTTGGAGTCAGTCCTGTATCAGGTCTTGTTGTCTCTCCCAGCTTTCCCTGGCTCCCTTTCTATTTCCTCACCCAAGCATTTTCCTTAACAAAATTCGAGTATGTTTAATTCTATCTTGGATCTATTTTTAGGAGGACCTGGATGAATATTTCTCCTTACATCAATGAAATTGCAGATAAGAGTTGTCTCATAAATGTCTAACACAAATAGGATTTTTGAGTATTTTTAATTTCTTTGACCTTTAAAGTAATTATTTCAGCTGGTAGTTTTAAGCCTTTTCTCATTCTCTAAAGGAATCTAATTACATTCCTGGGATGGCAAATATCACTCATGATTACATGTTTTTTTTGGCTCAGCGTAGTTGATTCTATCTTTACATCTTTTCTAAAAGTAGAGGGCAATGTCTTTTCCAGTTTACCTCTAAGCCATCATCACCATTCATTACATATACTGTAGCTTGCATAGTTTTAAGTTACGTTGAGGGGTATTAGACAGTTTATACAATGATTTCTCTGAAATAATGCTCATTATTCTTTTCAAAGCAATGCCAGCCTAACACTATCTAACGAGATACCAGGAAACACCAATGTGGATTTAGCTATAAACAAAATCCTTGATGAGGCAGATATATTTACAAATAAAAATATTTTATCTTCAATTGGGAAATTAAAATAATTTACATTTCTATTAGCATGTTCAGAGTTCTTGGAAGAATTTTGAGCACATTTTAGAAACTAAATACCCTGTTCCAGTCTTTTTTTTTTCCATGATGATACTTACAAGATTTTCCTCAGTGTCAGTGGGATATACTCATTTCCCCTTTCTTTTTTATTAACATAAATGTCAGAAATACTGGGATGAATCTAAGTGAGAGGATAAATGGATATTTAAGGGCATGTAAGGTGAGAAAAATCTTTAGAGATTCATTAGATTTAAGAAAGAGAATACCATTGATAAGAATTTATGAAGTCGGTTTTAGTTTTGTAGTTACCTAAAAACAAATTCTAAGTCTTAACTAGGTAGCTGTTGATAAAGTTAAGCATTATCCCGGAATAGGAAACAGCAAAATGAAAATTCTGCTACATGGTAGAAGAGAGAATGGCAATACTTTCTAAGTCTTACTTTGTAACCACTTAACCTTACCTAAGCAATGAGAGATGGTTAAAGGAAGTGAGACAGTATTTCCACTCACATATCAACAATGTGGTCATGTCTTGCTGGAATAACTTTGATTTACTGATTTAATATTCTTCATATTAATGACATATTGATTATGAGCAGCCTCCTTGTAGATCTTATAAAATTATGTCCTTCAGAGGATATAAATTTTCATTATGAAAAAGTATGTGATTTTATTATTTCAATGGATGGTACCTATTTTTTGTAGCTCTTCATTCTGTTTAATGTCCAAGTTAAGGTTCCTACTGTTAAGCCAATGCAGGGTTAGCACCTGAGTTTGACTGCCTCCTTACATTCTGCACATGGATGTTTTGCTGTGTCTTTCTCTCTGTCATGACTCTATCACACTTATTTGGGAGATCAACTTCTTCAAAGATGGCTAATTTAATACTAAGACATCTCAGTTCCTTAACTTGATCCCCTTTCAAATCATCTTTCTCTTCAGCCGTTTGTTTCTATGATTACACCATAGATCTTGTTACTACCAAAGACTACACCATTTCCAAGGCATATTAAGCTTCCTACTTTTTAATAACTCTACTAACTTCACGGCTCAGTCTCTCTTGCACCATCACTTGACCAATTCTTATGCCCACTTGAAAAATTTAATGTTCTTCCCCCATCATGCTCCCTCTTACATTCTTGTTTTTCACTTTACATGTTTAGATCTTGTTTTTCACTTTACATGTTTAGAACCCATTACTAAAATCTTTCCCCTGCATGCATCTATATTTCTCTATCATTTAAATTTACCAAAACTCAGATCCCATTTAAACCCAAGTCCACTGCTGCACACCTGAAACCAACAGATGAACGCACTGAAAAAAACCAAGCAGCTGGAAAACAGAAAACACAGTGAGCTTCTCCCATTTTTTATAGGTTTCAAGCTTTCCCCTCAGCTATGTAAAATGTTCCACTAATTTCTCTAGTCAAATTTTTTCCTTATGCTTCAAAACATCGGTATTACACTTTTTCCTTCTCTTCAAACTTTCACCACCATTTCTTATTCTTCACTCTCAGCTAATAAGGCAAGCAGAAGAAAAAAACCTCTTCCTATTTATTACAGTTCCCAAATTTATCAGTTCCCCTGAATTTGTGCTCATTTCCTTATTCTTTCAGTATAATGGGTAAACTGCCTCTGACTTTACTTAAGACCAACACTTTGTTGGATCCCCCATCTTCTTTCTTAAAGATTTTACTTCTGAATTATCTCTTCTCTGTTCTGCATAATAATTTTCTTATTTTTTTCTAGATCTATCCCATTAGCATACTGATATGCCTTAATAATTCTTATTTTAAAAATTGAAGAGATCTGTCATTGAATTTATACCACCATCCAGCTGTTCCATGTTTCTCTCTTTCCCTTTAGAACAAATTTCCTTAACAAGCTTTATACTTGCACCAGTTTTATACTTGTATTCAGGGAAGTAGAACAAGTACAGAATAAGAGATTAACTATTGGAAATACAGGGAGAGAATATAGGAAATAAGGCTACAAAAAGGGATTTAAAGGATCAGGGAAAGTCACCAATCACTCTCCAGAAGTGCTGGTGTGGGTGAACAAGTCAGAGTCCACGGGGGATCTGCAAAGCCAGGCATGTCCAGCTGCTAGAGTAGAGACTTGAAAAAGAGCAAAAGAAGTCTACAAAAGACTGTTGCCTCTGCACCTGGTGGTGTGCCTGTAATTGTTGTTGGTCCACAGTGCATTCAGGAAGAAGATCTGCAAGCAGAATGGGAAGAGAATGAGAACAAGCTGGTACAGGCTGACAAATTCTATGTCTGCCTCTCACTACATCTAATTCTGGTAACTTTCAGAGACTAATAACTACTGCTTCAGTTCTGCATGCAGATATATCTTTTGTTCAGCTCTAATCTAGAACCATCCAGAGAACAGTTTTATAACACATAGTTCCAGCTTACTCCAATCACCACAGTGCAAAAGTACCACCATATTCATTGTATCAACTTTCTCACTTTCCATTGTGCTTAAGTTCATTCATGTCAGAATTTTATCCCAATAATGTCATTATATCAATTCTTGTAAAACTGACTTATGAATCCATGTCATAAAATTCAATGATAATTTCTTAAACAATGTGTTGATTAACGTTTCAACTGTATTTGATGTAGCTCTTGAAATAATTTCCCACCTTGTATCAGGGACATAGAGTCTCCTGTATTTTCTACTTCCTCGTGGTCTAGTCCTCTTCATTCTCCTTGGCAGACTTCTCTTCTTAACCTCTATATGTTTGAGTGCCTTATAGATTGTTGAAATCCTGCCGAGACTAGCTCGGTCAGGGAGACCCTAACCCAGCAGCGCTAGAGGAATTAAAGACACACACACAGAAATATAGAGGTGTGAAGTGGGAAATCAGGGGTCTCACAGCCTTCAGAGCTGAGAGCCCCAGAGATTTACCCACATATTTATTAACAGCAAACTAGTCATTAGCATTGTTTCTATAGATATTAAATTAACTAAAAGTATCCCTTATGGGAAATGAAGGGATGGGCCAAATTAAAGGAATAGGTTGGGCTAGTTAACTGCAGCAGGAGCATGTTCTTAAGGCAGAGATCGCTCATGCTATTGTTTGTGGCTTAAGAATGCTTTTAAGTGGTTTTTCTCCCTGGGTGGGCCAGGTGTTCCTTGTTCTCATTCCGGTAAACCCACAACCTTCCAGTGTGGGCATTTGGGCCATTATGAACATGTTACAGTGCTGTAGAGATTTTGTTTATGGCCAGTTTGGGGGCCATTTTATGACCAGATTTTGGGGGGCTTGCTCCCAACAAATCCCCATCCTCCATGTTTGTTTTCTACCTAGCTTAATTCTTCAGGTCAACTTACCAACTACTGTTTTTCAAATAATATGTATATACTGAAGAAACTCACATTTATATTGTTAGCCATAACCTCTTCTCTAAAATAGACTTGTTTATATTGGTTCTTACTTGACACCACTACCTCAGTGCCTAATAGACATCTCAAACTTGGCCTGTTCAAGAAATCTTCTTCATCACCTTTCTTAAATCCGATACTTCCCAAACTGTCCTCCATAATCAAACAACACCATTGTAACACCAAAAATGTCCACATCATCTTTAGTTTCTCTACTCCCCTTACCCTTCATAACCAATCCTGCCAGCTCTATTTAAAAAGTATTTATTTTAATCTGAAAATTTCTCACTACCTTTTCTTCTACCACCCCAATACAAACCAGTACCAACTTTCAAATAGATCCCTGTAACAGCCTTCTCAAATGTTGTCCTGTTTTCACTCTGCCCCTCATATTCTTTTCTCTATCACGCAATAGGGATGTGCTTTTGAAAATGGACAGTAGTTCATTTCATTCTTGTACTCGAAATCTTCCAGTGGATCTTCATCATACTTGTTCTGACTACACAAGAACATAATCTTACATAAGCTTCCCTTTTCCTACCTCTTGGAGAGGATGCTCCTATTACTCTCTTTTTTGCTTGGCTCCTACCATCTTGAACTACTTCTTGCTCCTCAAACACATCAAAGTCATTATTATATTTTGGTTTTTATCTCTCTTGAATTTTGATACTCTTACTCAACCCATTCTTCTTGAAATTATTTCTTTCTTTGGATTCTGGGATGCCATTTCTTCCAGTTTCCACCTATTGTTTTTGGCCATATTTCTAAAATGTCTTCTACTATTCTATTGGGTGTGTCTCTAGTGGGCTAAGTACAAAAGACACTGAAACTGGTTCCATATTCCACAAGGTAGACCCTTTGTTAGTACTGGAGGCATTACTTTGACATGGTGAGATTGGATTGGGTGAGGAAAGATATAAAAGTAAATGAGATATTAAACTATTTTGATATTGTGAATACTCTGTCCCATCTATATTTGTTTAGTTTGAATTAGTTGGGGTAGAAATGGTATAATATTTAGCAAGCTCAAGAAATCACCAGATCTCTTGGGTGATTTATTATTCCAAAACCATTTGTAACTGACATATATAGCCCAAGAAACATATATAGCCCAAGAATATAGCCTAAGAAATATACCTGGAGCTCTTACGATATTCTTATTCTTTCAAATTAGTGCCCCATGCTTCAAACAAATTCTCTTGTCCTCCCTACTCAATAAAATATATTTTTACTTCTACAAGCTTTCAGAGGCTATATAATTGAGTAAAATAGTTCAAACTAAGATATCACAGGTTCAATCACAGTTAAATATATTAACATTAACTAATCTAACCAGGTAATAATCTTAAAATTTTTATATGCTTTCAGGTATTAGCAACAAGGAAACTTAGCAGCAGGGAGCAGGGAGCAAACAATATCAGGATTTAATTCATTGTGGTGAAGCTGGTGGAGGAGATATTTTGTAATTTTTATTTTTTATTCTTTACTATGTGGCCTTTTGAGTCTAAACCTCCTTTTCTTACCATTTTTTTTTCTCTTTTCAGTTTCCCCAAAGTAAGAGAAATACAACAGTTGGCTAGTATATGGAAATAAACTTGACCTTGGAATTTAAAAATGGGAACTGCTATATTTGCAACAACAGTCTTGGCAATCAGACATTCAGGTGTAAATAACATTAACTTTATTTTAAAATAATCCTGGTAAGTATTGTTTCTTATAAAGGAAGACAATATCACCTTTTAAAAGATGAGCTATTATGTCCTGAAGAAATGGCTTCCTGTCTTGGCAGTTCATTCAGTAGGCCCTCTATCATAATATGAACTGTCAGCAAATATATTCTAATCATAGTGCGATTCTTATCTCTGAAAATGCATCTCCTGCAGCATTCACCTAGACACTATGAGAGTAGAGGTGGCAGAATCCCTTAAAAACTCGGCCGGGTGCAGTGGCTCACGCCTGTAATCCCAGCACTGTGGGAGGCCGAGGTGGGCGGATCAGGAGGTCAAGAAATCGAGACCATCCTGGCTAACACTGTGAAACCCCGTCTCTATTGAAAATACAAAAAAAA
>NW_012114544.1:978110-989692 GCF_000951035.1 Colobus angolensis palliatus | reverse complement strand
AAAAAAAAAAAAAAAAAAAAAAAAACACACACACACAAAAAACAAACCAAAGAAAAAAACACTCTACTCATTCCAGAAAGAATTATACATTTTGTCTACCTGAACTCAAGCTGTTTCTGCACCACATCACTGCTTTGCAAATGAGCAGCATTTTTTTTTCTGCTGTGGTCTTTGTGGTCTAATATTAATACATTTTTTACAATGGAAACCCAGTGGATTAGATCATTTTCCTAGGTTTGTATCCCAAGGGATAGCTAACCCATGTTACTTGTTTTAATTAAATTACCACACTTTCCGTGTGATTAAATGACTGAATAATGAAGACTTATGAGACTAAATTTTAATGCACCATACGTTAATATGATCAATGGAGGAAAACATATGATTTTACTTTTAAATAAATTTTTTTTTGTAGCAAATGTTTCACCTCTTCCCTCCTTTGGCCCTTTTTTTTTTTTTTTTTCCCCAGAGCAAATGAGAGTTTCAGCATTGCAGAGAACTAAGGAATGGATCCTTCTGCAGTGGCACTCAATGAATAGGAAAGAACATCTTTGAGATTTTTCTAAAGAAGACTTTGGGGTATGGATGGAGATTCTGGGTATGGGCCAATGTTTTTGGAGAAGTAATATTGGCTGGCTCCCATTCCTATTCCTGCTGGAATAGGAATACTTGCATTTTTTTTTCATCCTCACATGTCAGGTATACTTTACATCAGTCAGCTATGTAGACCTAGCAACCTATCAATATGAATAGTCATGGTCACCTAATAGGAAAATTATGTACAACCACGTTAAATTTCAACACAGAAGAGTTTGTACAACCTTCTTTCTTTTCCTAGCATCATCATGATAGCCTCAAAGTCAGAAATCATTAGGCAAAAAAGAGAAAGAATGTATCTTGATTTGTACTTCAGAAACATTCCCTAAACTATGATTAAGAAACTAAAAATATAAAACCTCCAAAATGATAATAATATTATGCATACTTTTGCCAGAAGTTATTATATTTAGTTACATCTGAGATCAGTTATTTTATTTTCTATTTCATTGTTAAATAATATAAATCTAAAATAATACATTTTGCTGTCTTAGCCTGAATTTAATTGTGTAGAATATGAGAAGGACTGCAAATATATTGAAGGAGGTTTGTTTGCTTAGTCTGCATTTAAAAAGAAGAAGAAATGCCAGCATCTTTGAAAAGTTCTAACACAGTGCTTCTTTTTACTTTGGGCTTCTCTCAGAAAAAAAACATTGAAAAGGAAAACAAATCAGGAAAATACTTTTTCCTTTTTTTTTCTGTTTTTTGTTTTTGAACTGCGAGGATAGTATATGGAAGTAAGTACAGAAATTTGGCTTCAAATTCTGTTACTCGCTAGCTTTGTGTGTTGGGGATCTGTTTAATTTGTATAAATGACTTCTCAGTACTTACCTCACAGGATTACTCTGATTAAGTGAAATATCATTTTTGAAGGATCACACAAGTGTCATGTAGTAAATGCTCAGCAAACGTGAAGTTCTCTTTTCTTCTGGAAACTTCCACCATATGTGGGTAAAAGAAAAAAGAACATTCTTTTATTTATTGTTTGTTGTCGTTATTTTCTACCCCTTTAAAGCTGTAAAGTATTTAGGGAAAATACTACACTAAATTCAGAAATGGATAAAACACTCACATTTAGTTTATTAACTTTCTAGTTAAGAGATTTATTCCCTAACTAGTTTAAATATTTTGAGAAACATACTGTTACATTTAAACAAGAAATCTGTCTCCCCTATACTTCATGAAGCTTTTCCAGTTTCCTGTCTTCAAGTTAGGAAATGAGGAGATTGAACACATTCCGGCCTCAAGACACCAACATTTCTGAGCTGACCATGGACATTCATTCAGCTTCTCACAAATGCCTCAGAACCTTCAAATGTAAAGCATTTGGCCACTAGACTTAGTCGGGGACATGATGCCGGCCTTCTTTGTTGTGCCATTTGCCAGAGGCTGATTTGTAGAGTACAAACTTTCCAAGTTGGACTTTTCTTCTTGGATGCTGCATGCCATTCAGAGTATCTCATTCCTTGCTGTTTGTGTTCCTTCTTACCATGATTCACTTCCTATCCTGCTCTGCTGCATACTGTCATAGTTATTTTGCCTGTGGTTTTTCTTCTGCTTTAAGACTTTTTTTCTCTCAGTATTTAGGGTTGTTGAAGGAAATATAAAGTCCAACTCATTTAGAGAGGCTTCAATTTATATTTTTGACAAATATTTGCCCCAAATAGTATCAGTGAAGTACCATTATCTTAGTATATCTCTGGTCAAAAATAGCCTCAGTTTTAACCTCTTAGTATAAATAAATAGGATCTCATAGCTTGTAACCATGGAGAAAGCAAGAGTTTACAAACATTTATACACAGTTTTAAAGCTTCCCTGTAGGAAAATGGATGCAACTGAAGGGAAGATAAATTATCTTTAAGTATGTTTCTCAGATTGGATTGTTTTTAATAAATAATTCTGTTCTACACATTTTCTCTCTTTGAGCCAAATGCTGCCTTGGGTTGGTGGCCTGTTCTGTTTGCTCACAGAGGGAGGTCCGCATGGGAAAGCATGCAGTTGCCTCAACTTTAAAGAATTTAGAAAAAGTAAAAACATGTTTCGCTGTGAAGGTTCATTCATTTCAGTCAACTAGTATTTATTGAGTTCCTACTATGTAATCATCACTGAGTAGGAGGTTATTAGGGAGACAGACACATGGAAACATTAGATAGTGACAAGGACAACAGATATAATAGTACCAAATGACCACATATTACTGTAGAACAGTGATTCTCAACTGGGTGATTTTTGTCCCCCAGTGGCATTTGGCAATATCTGAAGACGTTTTTGATTGTCACAACTAGAGCAGAGGTGCCACTGGCATCTAGTAAGTTGCAGCCTTTGTAAAATGGTTAGTAGTATCCTACAATGCATAGCACAGTCCTCACAATGATGAATGATCTGGTCCCATAATGCTGATTAAAAATAATGCTGAGGTCGTGGGCCATGTGCAGTGTCTCACGCCTATAATCCAAGCACTTTGGAAAGCTGAGACGGGTGGATTGCTTGAGCACAGGAGTTTCAGACCAGCCTGGGCAACATGGCAAAACCCCATCTCTACAAAAAATACTAAAAGTAGTGGGGCATGGTGGTGCATGCTGTGGTCCCAGCTAGTCGGGAGGCTGAGGTGAGAGGATCGCTTGAGGCCAGGAGGCACAGGTTTCAGTGAAGCAAGATCCTGCCACTGCACTCTAGCCTGGGTGACAGAGAAAAACCTTATCTCAAAACAATAATAATAGTAATAATAATAATAATGATGCTGAGGCTGACGAACACTGATGTAGAAATATCAAGAGAGAGCAAGAGACCTCATCAGGTAAAAAGGCCTTTGTTTTGCAAAATTGTGTCAGATTATGATAATATAAATAAAAACTTTAAAAAGTTCTTTATTTTCTTTGAAGAAGTTGGAGTATATCTGTCTGTCACTAATATCCTTGTTCTGGAGTAGTAAACAAGCCTTTTGTTGTTAGCTGAACATCAGAGTGGCTTTTCTTGTGTGCTTTTGAGTGTGAGAGATTTTCAGGAAAGAGCTCCTTGAGCTTCAGTTTACAGCCTTTTCTTTCTTTGAGCCCAGGTACGAGTCTATGAGCCTTGGTGAAGAACCAATATCCATGACCTACACAATTCTGTATTTTCCCATGGTTTCCTCTACCTATTCCAAAACTTTCACATAAATCATCTCTGTCCTCTGGTGGGGTTCCAGTGTGTCTTGGCAGGCACCCCACCAATCCATCATACCTGCTAAGACACACTGGAACCCAAACAGAGGACAGAGTTAAGACCAAACCTGGGAGCCCTGCTCACTTACATTAGGGTTTTGTAATATGGGAAACATGGAATGTGAGTGAGACGGGGTGGGGTGTGGGATGATGGATAGAGAGAGAGAGAGAGAGAGAGAAGAGAAGGCAAAAGTAGTGACACTCAGGACCTCAGTTTACAATTGTTCTAATGTTCCAGATCCTTTGGAAGGGCTGTGGTTTGGGCCATGTTGGCTCTCAGCTTTCTTTTTCTTCCTTTTCAGAGAATTCTTCCCAAATCTAAGTTTAGGGGGCCTTCCTTCATCCCACACAGTCTCTGCATCCCTCTAACTAAGCAATTATGTTGTAATTGTCTCTTTAGGTGTTCATTTTCCTTAGTAGACTGAAACCAACAAGGTCAGGTGATATGTAAGCTCCCTGTCCCTAGGACAGTGGCTAGTGACAGAGACACAATATCTGTTAAATTAATGAATGAACCAGTACTTATTCTATTGTGCTTAAACCAAAAATTAGACAGGAAGAACACTTATGAAGTTTTTAGTTTTTTGGGTTGCTGGAGGTCTAGTTCTGCCTGGCACCTTTTCCTTGGTGGAAGACAAAGGGACATTGGTTATATTTTTTTTCTTATTTATTCACCTGTCAGCACAATCACAGTGCAAGCTTCACATCTTTCCATGTCTATCTTGCAATTTCTCATTCTCAGTCTCTTTGCACAATTATTTTCTCTACTTATGTTGATTGTGTGTTTTATCTCCTCATTGAATTTTTGACTCTTGGATGATGAAGGTTATGCCATGTATTTGGTTTTTTTTTTTTTTGAGACGGAGTCTCGCTCTGTAGCCCAGGCTGGAGTGCAGTGGCCGGATCTCAGCTCACTGCAAGCTCCGCCTCCCGGGTTTACGCCATTCTCCTGCCTCAGCCTCCCGAGTAGCTGGGACTACAGGCGCCCGCCACCTCGCCCAGCTAGTTTTTGTATTTTTAGTAGAGATGGGGTTTCACCGTGTTAGCCAGGATGGTCTCGATCTCCTGACCTCGTGATCCGCCCGTCTCGGCCTCCCAAAGTGCTGGGATTACAGGCTTGAGCCACCGCGCCCAGCCGTATTTGTTTTTTATACCCAAAGTACTTCATTTCCACTAATGAGTCTACACTCTGCTGCTGTTATTGACAAAAGGTATATGAAAACATCTGGAGTTGCTGTACACAGAATCTCTCTTTACTTCCTTTGCCTCATGTACTGAATGGTGGATTTTGCCAAGATGGCTATCCTTCTTCATAAATATAAGATTTTTTTCTTTTAAATTCCAGTTTCTGATGACTAGGAGATGTGAGTTCATATTAGTTACATTTGAATTTATTCATAAATAATTTATTCTTTCAAATAATTTATGCTATAGAGTAAAAAAATCCCTAGTCTCTGGTTTAAATCCTGATGTAACACTTAAGTAAATGCATTAAGAAAGATGACAACAGCTGTGGGTTCAACCTTTGTTTACTAATACAGAATGCCATGAACTAATGTTTTCCTTTTTTTTCATTATTTTGAGTGAAAAAGAGAAAAATAAAAATGTGAGGAGTTGGCAATAAAATAAAGTTTTAGTGAAAATAGAAAAAAATGATGTTTCAATGGGAAGTGAAAGAAAAGAGTTAAAGTTGATGTTATAAGTTAGAGATGTAAGCAGAATGGAGGAGGTAGAGAAAGTGAGGAAGAATGGAATATTAAATGGCAGGATACATATGCCTTCAACATGAATTTGTGTATGGAATCTTAGGTTTTCATTCATTTTGCTTGTAACAAAATGACAAGTCATATATGAAATATGATATATGAAATACGAAATATATATCATATTGAAAGGCAGTTATCTCAAGCCTTTAGTCTCATTTCTATCCTGATAGAGAAGGATTTCATGTAAAGAAAGAATGCCACTTTTCATACTCAGTTCTATAGTGCTGGGCTATATTTGTTAAGGCAGGATCTGATTTTTCTCAGATACGATGGGGAATCCCAAGTGTGGGCTTTGTAAATCTGTTGCTCGTTCTCATTTTATGAGCTGAGTATCATTAAGTAAACTTAGAGATGACCACTCTTCTCTCTTTCTTTTTCTCTCTTTCTACATATATGATATAAAATTTATCATAAATTATTATATCTTGACAATTAGAGTGAATGTACATTGCCTGATTTCAAAATAAAATTTTAAAGACTTGGTAATTGCTTTCTTATAGCTCAAGCTTTGCTTAGGGATTATACAGCATTAGATATACTCTTTCCTGTTGGAGAATTACTGAATTGTAAAATAAATGCAACATGCTTATACAGTTATGATGAGCAACTGACAAGAGGGATTAAATCAGGAGACAAGGAGCTCTGCAGAAATTGACTGGAGGCACTGTGGTTGAAATGCCAGAGCACAGTCTGTGCATATTTTCCCCTCTTTTCACTGCCTAATTGAGAGAGGCGTTAATGCAGTGAAGAGTGCCGGAAGCAAAATGCCAGCTTTGTAAAATAGGAAACAGATATATCTAATTATTTTTTTAGTGGAACTACTATCTAGGATAGAGCTGAACAAATGTGGTTGCTGCTTTGCCTGTACTATAGTTATGAACAAGAGAGAAATCTGGCATAAATTCAGCAGTTGATGTCATCAAAAACCCCAGAAAATTCATGGTTCTAGTTACTCAGATGATAAGAGCATCATTAGATAAGAGTAGACTAAAAATCGTGAATACACACTTGGTCTTCTGCATTGACAGATATATGTTGAAGGAGGATAAATATTGATTCTCACGTTTCACTAGTGCTTTCAAAATTGGGAGAGAGAGTCTTTTGTATTGCCCTGATCTACTCTGGATGAAGCTCTCTCTAAAAAGATAAAATGCAGTTATGGAATAATGTTCAGTGTTAACATGAAAGAAGATGGGACAGGCCAAAGTATCATCATTAAATACAATGCACGTAACATACTGGCTCATGTTAATTAGTCCGTCAGTGAAAAGCAAGGCGCTCCAAGTGACTGTGGGAAAATGACTTGGTGATTTGCTATTGCTGGTCAGTCTCACAAAAGGAGAATTGTCTATTGTGAAAAAGTAGAGAATGAGAAATCAAAGAATCTGTTAGAATTGGATATGGTGGTGGTAAGAGAGATGACTGAGAAGAATCTAAAACCTATTCGGTTAATTTTCTGAAAATACAATTTGATTTTACCTCTTTGGGGTTCCAAAGGAGTCTCATGGTTAGAAGACTGGTATTTTATCATGTACACTGTTCTTTCATACTTACTCACATTATCCCAGGGAGCAAACTTTGAATTTAATAAATGAAGAAACACCCTACATTTTAGATACCAGAATATATTTTCTATAGAGCACAAAAAAATAGAATGCAGAGCAGAATCACAGGAAACTGTGAACTTACTATGCAAATCCTTTATTTGCTTGCTATTTCTAGGTTCCGCTGATGCTGCATGCACATTGCTTCTTTGGTTTGGACACATGTAGACCAGACATCATAAATACAGAATACAAATTGTTAACAAACAGCAAGCATACTCAAATATTATATTCTGACTTTTAGTAATGACGTAAAAGAATTAGATGTTAAGATAAAAGAATTACCACATTAGGGTCTGCTATAGACAAAGTTACCCAGATTTTATTTCTTAGTACAATCAACTTCCATTCAATGGCTAATGACTAAAATGTAAAGAAGGAAGTAAAGCACAAATTTTGGGGGCAAACCTGAATATTTTACTATAGAATAGAGGAATAAAGAGCAAAGTACTTTATTCGGCTAATTGCTTTTATTCTATTGTGTGTTTCATGCCCCAAACCGCTTGAAATAAATGAATTACTGAGTTCGCTAGGGCAAATTACTCCCTCCTTCCCTTGCTCCCTCCCTCTTTCCGTTTTCTCTCTTTTCCTACCTCCTTCCTTTCTCCTTTCCTATATATTGGGCAGTTAACCAATTCCAGGCACTTGGGTAGATACTAGCAATATAATGGTGATCAAGGCTGAAATCATTTTTACCCATATGGATGTAACAATGATTGAATGATCTTTAACATACCCCTCAGACATAAACCTTTGACATTTTGAAGTTTTAGCATGCTGAGATAAGTTTTTTTCTTACTGGGAGAGAAAAGAAGTATTTGAGCACTGAAAGACAAAAAACAAGGCATCAGTCCATTTTCCTCCTTATCTTAACATCTCTAAGATACATAAATATTTTTGATATAAGCGAAGAAGTTTGAATATTGATTGTTATGCAACCAGTTAGCGTGGCAGAGTCAAGGAGCTGGAAGAGACTGTTAGAAAATGTTAGTTCTCTTCTGCTTTCATGAGATGCATAACATTCAAACTAGCTGAGTGAGGTGGGTGGAGAAGCGTGGAGTGGTTAATGTCCATAACCACATTTATCTATTTAAATGAGTCAAATGTAGCCTTTTTTTTTTTTTTTTTAAGCTGGAAATGTCCTGTTCTGATGGGACTGTCTTCTTGGGTTCCCAGGTCTCTGACCGAGCATGACTGGCATAGAACTGTAAACATAACGGAAAATACTGACTATGACTGTGCATCCACAAGCCAAATGCCTTTCAATCACATTGAATTCTTTCTCTTGAATATTGTTGATAATAGAAGAGCCTTCTTTATACACTAAAGAATATAGTGTGGCACGCTTGGATGTGATTCTCTTGTTTTTCTTCAGAGAATTTTCTGGGATTATACTGTAAACTAGTGGACCAATCAAACTAAATATAAATTATTGAATTTGGGATTGAGGTCCATATAATTCTTTTATTCAAGATAGCATGTTCCCGTTCTATGACTTGTCTTTTCAGTTACCAGTTCAGAGGGAGTGTGGGGTGGTAGGTAGTGTGTTAGATCATGATTGAGAAAACGTTGTCCTGACTCTTCCACACTCTAAACATGCAAAGTTGCTCAAGTCGCTAAGGTCTTTGAGTTCCAGTTTCCTCATCTTTCTTAACTTCCTCATAGATTGTGAAGTACAAAAGAGATAATCTGTATGAAAGTATCTTGACAATTGTGAAACATTATAAATATGTAAAGTGTTGTGTTGGTATAAACACAGACTATAGTCCCGACTTTAAAAAAAGTTACTGTATATTTAAAGTAAACAATAAAAATACGATTCAGAAATTCTTATACGTAATGGAAATGCAGATATATAGTACTAGCTACTCCTGAAATTAGTGTTAATGCATTTATCTTTTCTCATAATTATAGATCCTCATTAGGCAGAATGAAGCCTTGGCTGAAGTCAAAGTTCTGTCTAGAAAGGTTATCATTTTTGAGCTCATTCATTCACTAACAGTAAGCTAGAGGGTATACAGGTTAATAGGACATGAAATCTGTTATTTGAGATCTCAAAACCTAGTTGGCATCAGCCATATAAACAAATAATTTCACTTTGATATAATAAGACCTATAGAATAAAGAGCAAATTATTTGAGTTAGAACAAAAGGGAAAGACAATAAATCACACATTTTAAACAAATGTTTTCTTCATTATATTTTCTCTAAAGAACAGTTATTCCAGTATTAAAATAAAATTATTTAAGAAGAAATAAAAGAGTATTTACCTTGTCTAAATGGCAGAACCCACATTTTGTCCTGAGAGAGATTGCATCTGCCTAATTCGATAACCGAATAGACTGTGTTTCAGACATTGCGGTGCTTTGTTTGTAATAATGAACAATATTCAGCAGGACACAATGCTTGAGATGAATGAGAATGGAAGATAACTTTTTTTTTTTTTTTTTTTTTGCTATTTTACTATCTTCCTGTGTGAAAGCTCTAAAGGTTTTTTTCCCAAAATATTCCCAATGCTTTCTTTCCATTCCACTCTCTTATCGTTCTTTTCCCTTTTTAAAATATATCCATCTATTCCTCACATTTTGCCTTCCTTCCTTGCAATTCTCAGATTCCAACTAGATATAACCCTGGAGTACTGAATAAATTGGGCCTAATCTAGATAGAAACCATTTTTTCTTCTTTCTTAAAAACTATCTTCCAAAACAAAGTGTCAGTGTCTCCTTAGCTTAGAATCTCTTCACTTCTTTTTATATATGTCTGGGATATATTAAATGTCTAAAGAATCAGAATTTTTGTCTATAGGCCTAATATGGACGCTTCACCTAAAATCATCATCAACAACAACAACCACAACAACCTCAGGCTGATAACAATAATAAAGAAAAAGACAACTACCACCACACTCAAAAGATGGGATTTGCCACTGTCCCTATTGGGAATTACTGTGGCTGTCTCTAGAAGGAAATAACAATTTTATGAATTGGGCTTCCATCTTTTAAATATTCTGTCTTTAGTTGAAATGGTTTTCTAATGCTATGTTTAAGAACTTAAGCATGTAAACTGCAGAAAGTAAAGGGGATACTGTGAATGTGCTTGAGTAAAGATAAATGATATGAATGTTTGACTCTAGGCCTCTGTCTGTTCTCAGGAACAAAACTGTAGTGAAGAGCATAGATACAGTCTAATTCTTTTTCCTACTTATAATCTGAGAATTGAAATGAGTCTTTCAAGTACTACCGTGTGAAGTTTGTGCTAATTTGGGTGAGTGTGAGGAAAGTGAGGACGTTGTTCCTTACTATGTAAGAACTAGCAAAGTGAGCAACTGGGTGGGGCTTTATGAGTGGAGACTTGGATTTTCCTGGAGTTCAGTTTGGCACACGTATAATCATATGAAGTTGTCCTTGCATGTTTTTGACTTTTTTTTTGTTGTTGTAGCAACAACGGGAAGACGAGTATATGCACTTGCTTAAGGAAGTGTGACAGCTCTCAAACATAGGATAGGGCTGGAAGAGAGAATTATTATTTATAGGTCACATCTTCAGGGGCAAAGCATAGAGTGCACTTCAGATATCAGGCTTACTCTGTGAATTTCCTGCCATGATACTGTGGTTGCCTTGAATTTATGACCTTGTGAAGGACTTGCATTGATTTTGAAAATTAAAGATTGGCTTAGGCAGAAGAAGCCATCCAAGTCATGAGAGGTTTTCCTCTGTGCTAATTAGATGAATATATTCTAGATATTCTCAAAAGAATCAGTAGAATTATAATAGCAGAACCAAAAATAATGTTCTTTATTGAGAATTTTCATTCGAAGGAGTTGAAAATACATTGACGTCTTTTCCCTCCTTCATCTTTATAAAAGAGACAGGGTAAGTGGAGGTAATTTAGAAAAAAATACTTGAAGACTAGTGTAAGCAGTAGAAAATAACCTAAAACTAGATTGACCTGGAATAGCATGGGCTCTACCCCAAACTAAGAGGGAGGAAGCTTCCTTTGGGCCATCTTTGTCTTACTCATGGCTTCCCTGTGTCTTTCAATATTTCTTACTCCAAGGCAGAGTTCTCCTGCAGTCTCTTGAATGTCCAGGAAATCCTGTAGCTCCTTTCTGGCTGTTTGATAACTGTATGAACTCTCCTGCACCTGGTTATTCCATTTCCCCTGCAACCTGATGTTTGACTGGCTGAATAAGGTGCTTGCTTTCTGAATAAGGTGCTTGCTTTCTTCAAAATAAGACTCTTTTCTTTTCTCCTTCCTTCCTTCCTTCCTTCCTTCCTTCCTTCCTTCCTTCCTTCCTTCCTTTCTTCCTTCCTTCCTCTTTCCTTTCTTTCCCTCCCTTTTCTTTCTTTCTTTCTTTCTTTCTTTCTTTCTTTCTTTCTCTTTCTTTCTTTCTTTCTTTCTTTCTCTTTCTTTCT
>NW_012114544.1:951890-978060 GCF_000951035.1 Colobus angolensis palliatus | reverse complement strand
TTCTTTCTTTCTTTCTTTCTTTCTTTCTTTCTTTCTTTCTTTCTTTCTTTCTTTCTTTTTTCTTCTTTCCTCTTTCTTTTTCTTTCTTTCTTTCATCACTCTCTCTTTCTCTTTCTTTTCCTCCTTTCCTTTCTTTCCTTTCCCCCCCTTCCTTTCCCTTCCATCCTTTCTTTTATTTTTTCTTTTTCTTTTTTCTTTTTTTTTTTTTTTTTTGAGACAGTCTTGCTCTGTCCCCCAGGTTGGATTGCAATAGCGAGATCTCCACTCACTACAACCTCTGCCTCCCGGGTTTCAGCTATTTTCCCACCTCAGCCTCCTAAGTAGCTGGGGGATTACAGGTGCCCACCACCACACCCAGCTAATTTTTGTATTTTTCGTAGAGACGGGGTTTCACCATGTTGGCCAGGCTGGTGTTGAACTCCCGACGTCAGGTGACCTGCCACCTCAGCCTCCCAAAGTATAAATAAGGTCTTTTCATGCAGAAGGCATGAGGCCAGCAAAATTTTATATAATCCGACATCATTATTTTCTTTTTATAGTGGAGTCGAGCTATATTATGTCAAGAAATATCTGCAGATATATCTCAAATCTACTTCAGCTTACTCTGGTTTATCTGTTTGGAGGGTAAGAATTGGTTTTGACTGCAGTGTTTATTAAATTATATCTAATTCTCATAGTGTATGTTGGTTTAGTATATTTCTTTAGTTGAACTAAAGAGATTCTTTGGGTAATGGGAAGTACAGATAGTACTGTTTGGAGGACCATGTTAATCACCCATGTCACATTTTACTTGTAAAATAACTGGTTCCATTTACTATTGTGTGGTAGCTTGATAAACAATTAATTAGTTTTGAAATAGTATGTTGATTTTTTTTAAATTTTTTGGTCATTTTTCTGTTTCAAAGGTATTTCTGACAATTATATCAAAGAACACATACTGTTCAAGCCAATCACTTTGTTTCTTGTTTCTTTGGCATAGGATAATATCAATAATATAGGGCTCTGATATTATAGGAGGGATTCAAGTACCCGGTTATTCTTATCAAGCCTATTCAGGAGAATAAATGATATATAATATATCATACCTGTTAATACTTGTTTGAACATATTTTTCAGGTACACATAATCTATGCTTTGTGCAGTGGTGATTTATGTGGTTGGCTTAAGAAAAGGAGGTTGTTCAGGGCTTAAATGCTCCTGTGGGTTTATTATGCATAAAATCCGGAGATTTAAACATTTTATTGAAGTAGTTCCATGATCATGCAGAGCAAGTTATTCTTGGCTGCCTGTAAAGAAAGTAAAACACATTTTTGGTCTTATTTCTGTCTTTTATTCCTACCTGATGTCATCCTCAAATAGCACAATATCCTCAAACCAGGAGGTTACAACTAATTCCAAACAAACTTTATTGGGGACTTTCCTTCCTGCAGACATTTCCTAACAGAATATACTATAAACATTCTTAGAGCTCCCAGACGAGAGACGGTCCTAATGTTTGGTTCTCACTACAAACCTTCAGCCTTGGTCTACTACACATGATTGTCAGTGAGAACCCTTCCTTCCCCCAGCAAAACCTTGCATGGAATACTGAAAGACTTCCATGAAAGCAGACTCACACAGATGAATGCTGATATACCAGAGAAATAAACAGAAGGAAAAATGGCACATTTTCTGGGAGGCAGTCAAAAGCAGTTGGGTTGCTAAGGAGGAGGAAAGCACATAAACATTTTTAGATCCTAAATTCTATTTGGATATCTGAATGAATACAGTTGAATTCATGGAGTAAGTGTAAAATAAAAGAGGAAAAATTTTATAGGCAAAAAAGAAATTATTGATGTGTGTCAATTCCCACCCTTCAGGTTTTGCTTTCTTTTGGTTTCCAAGTTTCCATTCTCCTAAATCAAACTATATAATCGCTTGAGATAGTTTGCATTTGAGATTTGTTTTCAGTCTTTGTCAATCGTTATAATTTACATGAAAAGAAGCTGCAGTTGCACTTTATCTTTCAAATAAGGATTTAATTTAGCTTTAATAGGAGAGTTATCATATGTTAATTAAATACTGATGGATTATGGAAAACATATTTATTGAGGTTTACCAACAAGGTACAAAAATATGTTTTTAATCTAAGTTTGGCATTTAGCTCGTTTGCAGATTCTTTTGTAGAGAGATATAGCTCTTCAGAGTTAATATTATGACTATTTTACTGAGATAAAATTGTATGTGGCAGTTAAAGTATTTGTATTTGCAACTGAGGTTTATAGTTATGTTGCAGAGATGTGTGTGGATATGTTTTTGATCAGCAAACACTGAATCTTCCAACATCAATTATATATTTAGAAATAAATTGCTCCTTATTTATAGCTACATTTATACTTTTGGAATTTGACTGCTATCAGGTAGTTAAAAACTCTGACCCTAATGGAATCCTTTCCTTTCCTTTTTTTGAATCAGTTTTTCAATATACTGTTTAACAAGAAATGATACAGTTTAAGAATGTTTTCTTCAAATCAACGCTTGTCATCTATAGGACTGATTGTATTCCCTTGAATTGAGCTCATTTTCCCTCACTATGCTTTTGAATACACTTGATTGAATCCACCTTTTATTTTGAGAGCCAATACTTCTCCTCATTTCTTTTTTTTGTATGAGTGCTTATAACCTTTTTTTTTTTTTTTCTTTTTTTTTTCTGTCTCCTCTTCTATCATTTTATCCCTAAAGCCTGCCCTAAGGACTTAAAACCTGGCTTTCCACCAAAATACATTGTCTGGAGTCAGAGATCTTAAGAGTGCTGAGTTAACTTATCTCCTGAGTTTCTAGGCACTTTATAAAGACTACAGAGTTAAACAATGGGAGCCAGTAAAAGTGGAGTTGAGGAATTATCTGAAAAATGTGACCAATATGCACAGCAAATCTGGATCATTTCATCTCTATTTTTCCCCTTCAATAACAGGATTATTTGGGTCTTGACACTTGCATTAAATTTCTACTTCTTTGTACATACTGAGATGCAGCCAAAGGCAAGAAGTAATTTTTGAGTTTTCTTTTTATTAAAGCAAAATATCTGAAATCCTTGATTCATAAGCTGTCTCATTAGAAAAATAAGAAGATGAAGAAGCTGAAATTACCTGTGTGCTTAAGAAGAGAACACAAGGTGGCAGGGCCACAGCAGAAATAATGTTACTTCTAATTGTAATTTCTGGTGTTTATTGCACAGTAATATGATGGTGGTTAACAGTAAAGTGTTGGATATTACAAAATAGTGAGGGGGAATCTTTTGAATATTCTCACCACAAAGAAATGATAAATGCAAGAGGTGATGGATATACTAACTACCGTAATTAGATCATTACACAACAGATATGTGTATCAAACCCTCAAATTGGACTCTATAAATATGTACAATGTGTCAATTAAAAAATATAATTTCTATTGTCAAGGTACGCATTCAAGATAGTTTAAGATATGAATAGCCTTAAATTCCCTGTGAAGTACATTTTTTGTCATTCAAATTTTACAGACTATATTATTTTCTTCACCGATAGCAAATCACTAATTCCTCTTGAAACACAACAGATCTTAGATTTATTAGGTTAAAGTACATAAGGGCAGCAAGCAGACATTCCTGACATGGTCAATTATCTGAAGTCGGTTGCATTATTTTTCTTAGCTCTGTATGGCATAAGCTGCACTTTAATTAAAAAATGTTTTGAAAACAATTCTGTAGGATAAAATTATGTATTTTTCAAGAATCTAGATTATTTCAATATTCTTGGTCTTCGTTACATTTCAGAGTGTTTTAATTCTTTGAAAATTATTGGCATTTTCGTAAGTACTAAGATAGGGTAAATATCATTGAACTTATCTTTACACTATTCAGTCAAAAGATATATAAAACGGTGATGCATACTTCAAGCTTTTGTTGGTAATAAACTGGAATAGTCATATTATGGGAAAAAATGTAAATTGCTTGTGTTAGTTAAGGTAATAGAACTTATATAAAATATAGACACCACAATTTTAGTGACTTAACACAATGGAAGTGTCACGCGATCCTTGGGGTGTCGCTTCCTCAGCCGGAAACCTCTGTGGCCAGCGGTGCCTTCAGCCTGAGTATCGCTTCAGCCCACTGGGCTCATTCCGCCCACTCGGACCGGCCGGCTGCGCTCAGCTCACATTACCAGCCTGGATCCCATACCTGTCAAGGGCGAGCCAGATGCAGAGCGGCAGAGGTGTGTGGGTGAGTGACAGCGGGGTCTAGCCACCGCGCACAGTCAGGCATGCTGGCTGCTCTGGCGGGTGGGCAGCTCCCGGCGCCGGCACAGGTGCCGGTTCCATGCAAGGCTGCGGCTGGACTAAATATACAACACATGGCTTCTTCTGCGGAAGACATCTGTGTCTAGATGAGGGGAACGTGGTGACGCAGTGGTGCCTGGAAGCTTGGAGATGCCAGGAACCGCAGAGCCCCAAAGAGGGTGTCACAGTCCTGGCTTGGGGAGCCCCTGTGTCTGAGATCTCTGAAGGCTCGCATATCTTCTCCTTGCCCACAACATGACGAATGAGTGGAGGGGGCGGTGTTTCAGCTTTGTTTGTGTTACAGCTCTTTCAGTCGCGCCGGTTGGCACGTCCTGAGTTCTTGTCCCTGGGTCCAGGAAGAATGAACTATGCAGACAATTGGAGGGTGCGCATGGCGGAGAGGAGCTTCATTGAGCGACAGAACAGTTCTCGCGAGACCCGAAGTAAGTAGTTCCTTTCCACAGGCACGTCTTCCGATGTCTGTGCCCCACTGCGCAGAGAGGAGACTCAGAGTGTGTAACTGCTACCCACAGGCAGGTTGTCTGGACATCTGTTGTAGTCTGACAGAGTCAGGATTTTTACGGGTTCAGAGGGGAGGAAGTGTGTGCTGATTGGTCCATGGGCAGCCATGGAGGGGCCTGGAAAAAACACAGTCAATTCTCACTCTGGTCTGTGGATTCCACCCTGAACTGACAGCCCAGCCCTCAGGCTTTGGACCGTCCCTGGCTTGAAGGTAGGGCTTCACTGAGGACCCACCCCTTTCTGCCCAGAAGCCTGTCTGCCTCTTGCCACCATCAATCATATTCATGGTGCCCAGGCTGTTTGTGCTGAGGAGCGCCTGAAGGCCTGCACGGAGCTGGCTCAGTGCCCCCATGCTCTTTGGCACCCAAAGTCCAGAGGGGGCCACAGTGGCGGGGGGGCTGACATGTCAGTGCCACCCCAAGAGCTCACACACGCAGCTGGGTTGCGATAGCACGTGGGCTTGGTCTCAACTTCGCTCTGAAACGAGCTGGCACCGGGAGCAGGGAGAGGTCAGGCAGTGGGAGCAGGCACTTTGAAGCCTGCTGGGGCAGGGGAGCTTTCTCTGGCTCCCGAGAGCGCAGGAATGCCTGGGTCTGCAGCTACAGCTGTGCATAGTAGGGAGGGGCTTCCATCCTACCAACACGGAAGGGACTGGGGCTCCTTCCTGTTCCTGGCTCCTGCCCGCTCTATGGAGCACGCAGCCATGGTCTTGCCTCCCTTGCTGCAGCCAGCGTCTTCAGAGCAGCTGCTCAAGATGGGCAGCCACTGCCATCAGAAGTCCAAAACAAGAATTCCTGAGTGGCAAGTAACTTTCTTGAAAATACTGATTCAGTAACCAATTTCCTAATATCAAATCTGCCTCTCAACACCTGGCTTGTAAAATTACAACAGAAGGGGAAAAAAGTGGGAATTACAAATTTTAGATTGTATAGGCAAAGCCTGGAAGTAGTGGCTACCACTTTTATTCACATTCCATTGGCCAGAACTCAGTCACGTGGCCACATCTAACTTCAGAGGCTGCTGGAAAATGTGGTCTATATGTGTGTCCAGGAGGAAGAGTAAATGAGTTTGGTGATCATCTAGCTAGTGTCTGACGGCATTTAAAGTAAATTATTACTAAGGCAATATTAAGAAGCTTAGCTGCTAATAGTTACTGGAGGAGATTCATGTATCAGTCTGGCTTCAACCAGAGAAACAGAACAGGTAGGAAGGATATACTAAGTGAGCCTTTGCAAGGTATTGGTTTGCATGATTTTGAGGGCTGGTAGCCAAGTCCCAAATCCTTAGAGCAGGCCATCAGAAAGGGAAGTCTGAATTCTCAGGTTCAGGCTGACGCATCAATCCACAGCAGAATTTCTTCCTCATTAGAGAAGCCGCTGCCCTGCTCTTAAGGCCTTACAGCTGACTGAATTAGGCCCATCAAGATTCTCTAGGATAATCTCCTTGTTTAAACATCAACTGATTACAGACTTTAATCACATGTCCTAAATACCTTTGTAACAATGCTTAATGTTTATTGAATAACTGGAAAATATAGCCTAGCCAAGCCTGGCCTAGCCTATAAAACTGTCCATGACAATGTTTGTATGTGTATGCATGTATAGTTATAATATGTGATAATATAACTCAAAATTCCTTTGAATTTTTTGGTCTTTTGGTACTGACTACACATTACTATATATGCTATATTTTGGAAGCCAAAAGTGTTTTTCCTCTTTGCACTTATAATTAGAAAATTAATAAGATGCAGCATGGAATAAGCAGGATAACCAGACTTGAGTTTGAAACTTTGTTCCACTATTTACTAGTAATTTTGTGACTTTGGAAAAATGTTATTCAGTAACTCTAAGGCCAGCTTCTTTGCTGTTGCATGAGGTAATAATCACTGTATCTGGATATAATATACGATAGCAGTCCTTGGTTCAAGGTTACTACTCAATAAATGATGGTTATTACTAAATAAGATAGGTTTTAGCCTACAGGTGAGGATGGATGGTCTCTTCGAGATATGACAAGACTCAGAGGCCTGGAAAAATTCCCATAACCTTGTCTCATACAGTGGAAGTGGCAGGTACATCATGCCTGATCCTGTGATTCTTCCCCTCAGGTTGGATATTAGGAGAGGCATCGTTAGGGACAGTGCCAATGTCATAGAGAGTAGCTTCCAAGACTATAAAATTCTTGCCTCAAATCTAGGTCTTTGTGACAAAAATAGTACCGCTTCTCAACTCTTGAAGAACAGTATGTATATGATAATTTTGTTTATTGTATTCGTTGTTTTTCTTCAGCAGATATTTATTGAGTTGTTCCTATCTCCCTGGCACTGTTTTAGATGAGAGGATGAGAGTAACATAAACATATTAAAACTTGTAAAGAGGTGGACTTCAGAGGAATAATTTAAAAATGGGGAGAATTGGGCTAGTAATTAAATGTTTCTATTAGTGATGTCCCTGGTCAGTGTGGAATCACTTTCTTCTGTCACAATAAAGGGTGTTTTAAACAGTTTGAGTTTTATTGATGTTAATAATAATTCTAAATTTAGGATATTAATTTTTTTTCTTAAAACTCTCTGGGAAATTTAAACTTTTCTACTTGATACTTATGTAATATACTAATTTCCTTACAGAAGAGTCATCAAACTGGTTGCTATTTTCTGCATGTATTTGGTAAAATGTCAATAACTTGGAGCCAAACTATAGAAATCTAGGTCCTAAGAAATCTGAAAATGCACAGTATACAAAAGTGGCTATTGATTGGGTGAATTATTAGGGTATTGATAATTTTCTTAAATATAACAAATTGAAGGTAATCTTTACTCTCTCTTTGGGATAGTTTATATAGTTTATGAGTTCAGTAGTCAAATTTTCAAAGGTCATGAAGTACCTTAAAAAGACAATGACTGTCTAAGGCAACGGCTGCCAATAGTTGGAAGGGAAAAGCTGGGAAACCACTTCCACAATGGCATATAATCTGGCAAACTCTGTTTTAGAATGTTAATAATAATGTGTAGTTGTGTGTGATATATAAAAGCTTACTTTAGATTATATGCTATTATATTTTCAGCATAAAGTTTATATTATCCATAGGCAGAATTTCTGATTTTCCCATTTAGTAAGTGCCATGTACTGTTTGATTAACTCTACATTAATTTTCAAAAAGGCACAACTTGTCAAAACACATGTTCTCATATTACATATTTCACATTTGGATTAGGAACTGAATGTTTATTACATGTAAACTGAAACATAAAGGTGCATTTTATAGTATCAAGAATAGACCACAGAGCAATAATTCCATAAAGTATTTGACTTTAAAAAATATTTTGGGCCAGGCGCGGTGGCTCACGCCTATAATTCCAGCATTTTGGAAGGCTGAGGCGGGTGGATCATGAGGTCAGGAGATCGAGACCATCCTGGCTAACACGGTGAAACTCCGTGTCTACTAAAAATACAAAAAATTAGCTGGGTGTGGTGGCATGTGCCTGTAGTCCCAGCTACTTGGGAGGCTGAGGCAGGAGAATGGTGTGAACTCAGGAGGAGGAGCTTGCAGTGAGCAGAGATCGCACCACTGCACTCCAGCCTGGGCGACAGAGTGAGACTCTGTCTCAAAAAAAAAAAAAAAAAAAAAAAAAATTGGTATTTGTCTCAATAAAGACTATAAATATGTTGCAAAAGGAGATAAATCTTTTTTTCTGGTAAAAAGACAAAATTGTTTTCTCTTTTTATTATTTTTCCACATTCTAGAGATTTCTTGATGTGCTATATTAAAATATTGATTAGTTATACACAATTTATAAATAAACAAGATTTTTTTTGCTATTTTGGCTATTTTGTATCAAAGAAACCTAAAGTTTCCAGGAGTTTATCACTGTAGAAGGTCAAATATGAACTTGGCATTTGTGGATGAATCAAAATGAATATGATTGTGTGTTACAGAAAGATTCAGTCACTACATCCTTCCTTCCTTTTTTCCTTCCTTCTTTTCTTCCTTTCTTCCGTCCTTCTTTCTTTCCTCCCTTCCTTCTCTCCATTTTTCTGAACAATTAGTTTTGTTAAAGTTGCTAGAAATTTGTATGGTTTTTAATGTACTTGCACCAGCTTCCTTTCTTTTACCAAGTTATAAGTGGCATCCACTTTGGATTTTCAGTGACTGTTTCACATTGGATTTTGATCAACAGTAACAATGTTATTTTTATTTAGGGAAAACAGTGACAGAAAATAGATAAAAATAGTAACCTTTTAACTTAGTCTTGCAAAGTTTATCATGGCTGTGTCTTCTAAGAACGTTTGTACTAGTATTATTATTTGATTCTTCTTATTCCTGACTGCTTTTAGCTCTACTCTTGACCCCCAGAAAGCACCCTCGTTCCCACTGCTGGTACTTGAAAACAGTTTTTTCCCCATTTATTTTTATAATTTTAAGATGCCCAGAAGCGTTTTGTTTCTTTTAGGTATAAAAGTTAAAGTTAACTTAGTGGGACCGGGTGCGGTGGCTCATGCTGGTAATCCCAGCACTTTGGGAGGCCGAGGCAGGCAGATCACGAGGTCAGGAGATCGAGACCATCCTGGCTAACACGGTGAAACCCCCTCTCCACTAAAAATACAAAAACAAAATTGGTCGGACGTGGTGGCGGACGCCTGTAGTCCCAGCTACTCAGGAGGCTGAGGTGGGAGAATGGCGTGAACCTGGGAGGTGGAGCTTCTGGGAGGCGGAGCTTGCAGAGAGCCGAGATGGTGCCACTGCCCTTCAGCCTGGGAGACAGAGAGAGACTCCGTCTCAAAAAAAAAAAAAAAAAAAGTTAGTGGTATTAAAGTTCACGGAATGCTACTTTATAAGGTATTGAAAGGTGTTTTGAATACATTAATATAAAAGAATAACACCTGTAAACTGTAACACAATATGGAAGAGATAGCTCAGAAACGGATATAGTTACAACAGTGATTTGTAAAATTGTAGGAGTTGAAGAGCTACAGTGAACTTTTAGTAATTAGTGGTGTGTAATAATGAATAAATACTATTTTGAAATATTTTTTGCCACAGTGTCACTTTTATTATCAGGAGCAGTTTGGGTAATTTGAGGCTAGCTTTTCTGACAACATAGAGCTCTGATTGATTTTCTGACATTTGGGATAATCTGAGGTCCTGAGAACTCTCTCCATGTTAATTTTCATAATGCATATTCCAAAAATATGCTAATGCCTCCAGTTTTCCAAACCTAAAATCACATTTTGCAGCCAGATGATCCTTATAAATTTATTTCCCAGAAGATCATAATCCAGTATTGAAAAATATATATTTTAATATTAGATGTTTTCTTAGTTAGCATCTGTTTTGTAAGGCTCATAATTTAGTAAAATGTCATGTTTCAAAGTACAGAGTATTTTTAAGTAATTAGGAGTGGGTAATCCCAATTTGGAAGTGTGACAAATTCGAATACTGTGAATGTTAGGAATGTATTGGTAGAAAGAGGAGAAAAAAGGTCTGGAATAGGGTCTGTGCTGATATCATAGGTAAGAACAAATAATTTCAACAGAAGGAATCAAATGAGATATATAGTTATGCGTAAATCAATACACAGCTGCGTAGCAGGCGCTTCATGTTGAATTCATCAGACTGTTGGCCAAAAAAAAAAAAAAAAAAGATGCGGAAAGTAGGGGAGGGTCATGAAATAATCAAGAGCAGGTAAAAGTCACATTATAATGAATTCCATGAGACAGCTAAATTGTTTGGTAGGGACTAGGTACATTGCCATAAACATTTCCATCCTGCAGGAGATGAGAAGGAGCTTAGGCATAGCTTACCCAAAGCAAATTAAGAAGAAAAATAAAAGCATTGCTTTGAACACGAAATTAAAAATGGAGTGGTGAGTACTCTTCTTACCATATCCTCCTGGCTCAGTAGTTTGTTTTTGTTGTTCTGTTCTGAAAGTCTACGTATTTTTAGGGGATAGGGTGTTGGTATACTTAAAGACAGGAGATTTTAGAGACATTTAACCTAGTGTCTTTGATAGAGTAAGTTCACAGAATATGTTGAATAAATGAATACAACTTGAAAGTTAATTCCTGCTTGAGTCGGGGCTATGGTGACAATGTGAACCTCCACCTTGGCCTGACTCAACTTCAGTATTCCCTTTCTTGGCCATTATTGTAGATGGAGTGCCCTTAGGACTGTGGTAATCTTCTCTTCCTCCAGTTTCCTTTGAACTATTCAGAGCAACTTGATGATCAAAGGCATCTTGGATCTTGAATTTACTCAAGAGGCATCCAAGTAGTATAAGTGACTTTCACCATGGATCCAGCAAAATCTTGAAGTAAATTGCTTCTCTCCTAGAAGTTAGAGACCCTTGTCATACAAATTGTTTTTGCAAACATGGTGGAACATTTGGAACATTATGGTAGTGAGAACAATTAAAATATCTTTTGCATGGGTAGCATTTTGAACTCTAAATTGATGTCAGAATGCATCTGAGCAGTTATGGGTCCTCTACTATATTCCTCCTATAGTAAACACAATTACCCCTTAATGTACTGACTGCACTGATAAAATAAGAGGTCATGGCCCTCCAAAATTACCCATCATAAACAGTCACCATCCAATGTCTTGAAAACACAGAATTTTGAACTCAGAAGGGTCATTTGAGGTTATTTTACAGATGAAGCAAATGAAGATCTGCTCAAATATTGTTTGATCAGGCATTAGATCTCAGGCATCCTGACTGTCTATGTGGGCTTTCCTCCTCTCTCTCTAGTTTTTCTACTTCCCAGTTCTCAAAATGCAAGATTCATACCCTGTCTTCCTTTGGATAACAGGGTCCTTTCTATCAATATTAATTAAGCACTTACTAAGTCCAGGAGATCAGACTAGGTAAGCCTGGTTTTTCTCATCAGAAATAATTTAGAAGCTCTGGAGAAATATAAATTATCTGGTCCCACATTAGTCCTCATGAAAAAATATGTATGTTGGTTCCAGAACATTATATTAAAAAATATTCCAAGGTAAGTAAAATGATGAGACAGGTTTGGCATTGTTGATTAAGGTATATGTGCACATAGCATGTGATAATATTATTATTATTTAGAACTGTACCTTGATCTTCCCCTGTAACCCTTTCCTCCTCTAGTTCTCCCTGTCTCAGTCAATAACAATTGACACCTACTTAGGTGTTCAACCCAAAAAGCCTGGATATGTCTTTGATGAGTCTTGCTCTATCATCTGTTCCATTAGTATATTCTACCTCCACAGCTTGTAGGATTTCCTTCCAGAATTCTCTGAGAATATAGCCAGAGTGATGAATTTTCAAAGTACACACATTTATGCTTCTGTCCTATGTAAAGTCTTTTGGAAGCCTATATTAATCTTGCTGAAATATGTTATCTGTTAATATGTAATAGGTATTATGTGGGGAAAAAAAGCCCAGTCTTAGTCTACTCAGGCTACTATATCAAAATACCATAGACTGGGTGGCTTAAATAACAGATATTTGTTTTTCAAATTCTAGAGGCAGGAGTTTCAAGATCAAGGTATTGCATGGTCCAGTTCTGATGAGGATCCTCTTTCTTGGCTTGTAGACTGCTACCTTCTTGCTTTTTCCTCAAATAGTGGAGAGGGGAAGCTCTAGCATCTCTTCCTCATCTTATAAAGGCACTAATCCCATAATGGGGGCTCCCACCCTCATAATCTAAATCTAAGTACTTTCTGAAGGCCCTACCTCCTAACACCATCACTTTGAAGGACAGGAATACAACATATGAATTTCAGAGGGACACAAGTAGAGTCTGTAACAAGCCCTATAGTCAAATGAGTTTTGGAAATCTCAGGTTAGCTAGATGAGCATTTGAAACACTGCTGTATTTAAAGCAGTATTTTGGCTTTTATATGCATTGTATGATAGGCACTCTTTTCCTGAGTGACTCAATTGTAGAACTCCTTTTTCTAGAAAGTATCCTGAGGATCTAATGTCCAGGAAACACTCTGATGGGTAGCTTTTTGGAAATGGGCATGTCTAGATGTCTTCTGAAAGAAAAAATATCCTTTCTTTTCTTCTTTGTATTTTGAAATTAAAGCACCACTGCTTCCTATTTTCTCTCTCAGTTATTCCCATTATTGATGTAGAAGTGCTTTTTAGAAATATTTCTGTTGCTCTTTTGTTCTGCAGTTATTTGTAATGAAAGAGATGGTTTCACCAAACTTGGAAGAGGCAGTTTCAAGTTTGTAGGTACAGACATAGAGATCTAAGTAGATTGCCGGTAGGGAGAGTGTAAAGGAAACAGACAACACCTGACAGAGCACTGTAGCAGTCTTCATCCTGAGCCCATTACTAGATCAGCAGAAGTATAGAGGCCACTGATGAAAAGGGCCAGCTGTATATTACTGTTTCTTATGGGGCAAAGAGACAAGACATGTTACATGTTTTCTCTTGCCATGTCTTCTGCTTTTTGGAGACCGAATTTTTTAGAACTTAGAAACCTGCAAATGTTATGAATATTTTGAAAAATGTCTTAAGTGCTATATGTGTGAATGGGCCCAGTGCCTCACAGTCATCAATACGCCAAGTAGATTCTAACTTTATAATAAGAGCCAAGGCTTCTGTGACAAAAAAGCAATGATACAGTTGATTCCCTGTAGAGAAAAGAATCAGAATATTAAACTAAATTCTTTAATTTTATCACCAGATCATTAACTGATTTTATATAGTTACTACTTATAGTTTCCAGTTATTGATAAGTAAAGTCAATAAATTCAGTTATACAAATTGGAATCCTATTTAATCACCCAATTAATCCGTTTAAATAAGTTCTCATCAAAACTTTTAATTAAATACAATTATTTTAATAACTCTTTATTATCTCCTAGGTGAAAATATGTAGTTCTCATAAAATGAAAATAAAAGTTTTGGACTTTTCATTTACTTACCATATAATAATGGAAAAATATAATTTTAAAATAATAATGTAGAAAATATAAGTATAATACTTTTTAACAATGATTTAAAAATAATAATAAATATATTTAATAGTGATGAAAACATTGATTTTTCCATTTATTTAACACATAATGTTTTTAAACTGTCAGTGCTAAATATTTGCATATTTTGAAAAGCAACATGCCTTTGTTTTACCAAATAACATTTTAAATTGTTGCTTATTTATAGCCAGGAGTGAAGAAAGACACAGACCGTGGTGTTACACATTTGCATGTAATATTGAAATAGGTTATCTTTCAAAGAATTCTAGTATTCATAGCTACTTATTCACTCTGCTACTGCTTATGGTTACAGTGCTCTCTGGGGCTCAGGTAAAGGAGATGTGGAGAAAAATCAATAATTACAACCCAAGAATTTAAAAGTAGTCTTCAGGATATATATAGCTTTCATTTGTCAATTATACCTCACTGAAGCAAGAAAAAGTGTCCAATGTTGGGAAACATTGCATATCCTTTTTTTTTTTTTTGAGACAGTCTCTCTGTGTCACTCAGGCTGGAGTGTAATGGCGTGATCTCAACTCACTACAGCCTCTGCCTCCTGGGTTCAAATGATTCTTGTGCCTCAGCTTCCTAAGTAGCTAGGATTACAGGCAGGCGCCACCATGCTGGGCTAATTTTTGTATTTTTAGTAGAGACGGGGTTTCACCATGTTGGCCAGGCTGGTCTGGAACTCCTGACCTCAAATGATCTGCCTGTCTCTGTGTCCCAAAATGCTGGGATTACGGGCAGCATAAACTTATTTTTTAATGCATATTCATTACATTTTCAGTGATATGCTCAATCTGGTTTTTGTTCAAGCTCTAGACACTTTTCTAAGGTGAAGTGTCTCTAAGTTTGAAACAGTGGGTTCAACTGTTAATCTAAGAAAACACAAATATAGTACTTTCTCCGTTGTTCTAGATTTTTTGATACTTTGTAGTGTATTCATTGTATTTTTTTACACAAATTTTCTTGCTTACATTTTGTTATGTGTAAAAATTTATAAATTCCAGGTTAGGCAAAAGATAGATAGCTTCCAGTGAGACAAGCTTAGGGAAAAATGAAAGTATATTAAGGCACTTCTCATTTTATTAATAATATGGGAATTTTGTGTTAGACTTAGAAAAATTTAAATGGAGAGATGAAATATATTACATTGCAAGGAAAAATTGATTAAACCTTTTGGCAAAAATCAAGGTGATTTCATATACTTGATTTATTATAAAATATGAATGAAAAAGTTACATTAAGTCAAAAAGATAGTTTTATCTGTTGCAAAGCAAAGTTTCACTGAATTTACCTGCACTCTAGTCTCTATACACAGCATTGTTTGTACTAGGTTGATTTTATGTTCTTTTTTGGAGGAGTGTATTTCGAAAAACTAATTATCTCTTGTGTGTTTTTTTAAATGAAATTCAGTGTAGAAATAGTGTAGACATTTTACTGTCACCTTATATATTAATTTTAAAATATTATTTCTTTCAAAGTAGAAAACAGCTGTTGCTAGAGAGAAGTTACAGCAGCAAAGATCCTTCAGGGAATTCTAAATAATATACATCTGTACATTTAAAACAAGTACTTGTGCCTAAATGAAACTCAAATCTCACTACTCTTGTTTTTAATGCATAACTAAAGCACATTATCTTTAGAGCTGAAGATTTCATTAAATTCAGCAAATATTTATTAGCACTTTACTCTTATACCTGTAGTATCTTTCCTATTGCCTATTGCATAGTTGGCACTCGATTGACCTCAGTATTTGGAGAATGAGTGAGGAGATGGGAGCATTTTATTAACTGAAGCAAGGTATCTATCAGCATATGTACAAAAGCTTGAATTTCTCAAGCATTTGTTTCTGTTGCTGGCTACATAGCTTGGAGTTTGAGGAGGTTTAGAAATGGGAACTAAGCCTAGAAGTGTGAGTTGATGTCTCATTTTAAAAGATTTTAATACAAACTACATTTTTATTTCAATTGTTATAAAGTGGGCACATCTTGGAAATGCTTTGATTGGAAAGAATATGCAATTAGAAAGCGTAATCGGATGGCAGTGTTTACCAAGTCAACTGCAGGTTTTCAAAAGGGAGTCTGCCTGAAGATGCATACCAGGCCATTCAAGTAACGTCTATGCCGTGTTTCTCAAATTATCATTATTTTTATTTTCTGGATTCTCATAGGCTAGCTTTACATTTGCTGAAAAATCTAGAATACTCTTTCTCTTAATTTTACTAATGGTTTCTTATATCATAATGCCTTTCCTCTCTTTCTTAGTAAAATATTTAGCTATCATGAATTTCTCAAAATACTGTTATTATCTTACCCATCTCTCAGAAGAATACATTGAAGTTTAGAGACAGTAAATATTTTCCATATGTTAGACAGCTAATAAGTGATAAAGTGAGTACCATAACTGTATTAGTTTCAAATAATGCTACTGCATAAATTATTTGAATGAATAATTCAAATAATTTTTGCCATGATTGAATTATGGCAAAAATACTTTTATGCAGTTTATATTATTATTTCCTTTTAGTTTCAGATTAGGAAACAGACTCATTCATCCGGATAGAAAGGGACTAAGCTGAGATTTAAACCCATAGTTTTCAGCTCCATATTTGATAAACTTCATATTATACTACCTTCCTCATAAACTTTAGGACTAAGAAACAAGGTAAAATTCAGACGGTTTGTGGCCCCAAACCCCTGTTAATGAGTGACTTTTCCATATTATTACAGCCTTTTTGTTTTAATCATTCATACATTCAGCTTTAGTTCTGATCATTGATCACAGTCTCAGATTCGATGGTTTTTAGTATCAATTTTATCTGCGCATCTATGTTTTTAGCATTTTTTGCTTCTATTAGTTTCTAGAGTTGAGACCTTAAAGCTCTATATTCTTCCCCAGATCTTTATTTTACATTGTCTCTAGTTATCTAGTGGAAATGGTATGCATGACCGTAGGCATCTTCATGGTGGATTTTCCTGCCACTTCTTTTCTGTGTATTCTATGCAGCTGCCTAATGAGTCAATTCAATTTCCACTTTATATTCCCCAGATGCATTTCATTTATTTATCCAATATGCTACCATGCATGAAAACACACCTCATAAGGTTCTTGTTCAAGAATGCCTTAGATTAGTAGGTGGCTTGGAGAAGATGGGGGAGGATGACAGAAAGAAATTAATGGATTCCCCACGGAAAGGTAATTCTTTAAAATGTACAATAAATAATTTCTCATAACCCAAATCACCCTGACAAAATGCATAACACAGTTTGAACACACACCCATCTTAACTGTTGAATCAGCTCTTCATTTCTTAAGGTGAAGGTACTTAGCATTTTCTTCAGTGCATACAGAGAGGTAAATTGTTCGTTTTAAAATATTTGATAATACAAAGTTAATTAATGGGTCTTAGGGGCTTAAGATTCTTATGCATAGTATTTTAAAATCTATATTACAAGTTTTAAAGCACCACCTGCAAAATGAAAAAGTGCTCTGGTATTTGAAATATATCAGTATGAATCACCAGAAGTGACTAGAGAGAAGGTTATAAATTTTATTCTGTTTCTTTTCTCAGCAAACACAGATTAGGTTTGTATAACATGTGCCTGGGGTGGTCTTGGTCATTGCGCTGTCAGATAGAAGTAAGCTATGTTGTTCCCGAAACATAGATGTGATATGTTGTGTTTTGGGAAAAGTTGTTTGTAGCATTCTATCATCATTTGACCTGCCTTTTGAATATAATTTTCCTTTAATATAGAATAAGCAAAATATCAATATATTAACAAAAGAGCTGTCCTGAAAAATTATCTTAAAAAGCTACAAGCACTTCAAACTAATTATACCATGTTAGATTTAAGTGAAATCATTGAATGTTAAATAGAATTCCCTTTAGAAATTGCAAATGGTAGCCCAAAGGCTGGATTTGGCCCACAGATGTTTGGCCCGCACTATGTTTTTAAATAATTGAATTTGTTTCCAACATTCAAATATGGAAACACTTTACCTAAAATACCAGATTTCTGGCTTCTTTTTAAGAGTTTAAAGATCTGGCATCATTGAGCAAGCCTTCCCACAAGGCCATGGTTGACAAGAGCCACGGAGATTGCCTTCTATATACATTTGCTAAAATATAAATTCCATGAAGATTCATGAAGAATCATTTTGTTGCTTGATGCAACCTGAACACCTGGAAGAGCTGATGCTCAATAAATATTTGTCACATGAATCAACCTGTAGTCTCTCAGTAAACATTTGTTAAATTAACAAGGCATAGATTCTCCAGTTTGACACCCAGTAGTCCTTATTTTATTATTCTCAAATTACCTCTCTCATTTATGTTATTTCCCTGGCCTCATAGGCAATTAAAATTTTTATTTAAAAGGTTGTGGTAAAATATACATAAAGTTTATCATTTTTAGCATTTTTAATGTACAATACAGTGAGACTAAGTATACTTACAATGTTGTGCAGTCATCACCACTATCCATCTCCAGAACTTTTTCATCTTTCCAAACTGAAACTCAGCACTCATTAACAAATAACTCTCCATTGCCCTTTCCCACCAGACTCTGTCGATCACCTCTCTTTGTTCTTTCTCTATGGATATAATTTCTCTAGGTACCTCATATAAGTAGAATCATACAATAATTTTCCTTTTGGGTGCTGCAAGAATTTAATCTAATGTATGAAACCTGTTTAATTTACAGCCTTCATTTGTTAGAGTTGGAAAGAACTAAGGCTCAGAAGGGTGAAAGAGAGTGTTCATGGACATGTAACTAACTGATGGTCCCCCTACTCTGGAAAGAAAGACCGTTTCTTTCTTCCTAGATCTGTGTTCTTTGTACCACAACATGCTGAATTACCTATTTTACCACTTACAGAGGGAAGTGTTCTAGACTTTTTTTTTTTTTTTATTATACTTTAAGTTCTAGGGTACATGTGCACAATGTGCAGGTTTGTTACATATATATACATGTACCATGTTGGTGTGCTGCACCCATTATATCATCATTTACATTAGGTATATCTCCTAATGCTATCCTTCCCCCCTCACCCCACCCCACAAAAGGCCCTGGTGTGTGATGTTCCCCTTCCTGTGTCCAAGTGTTCTCATTGTTCAATTCCCACCTATGAGTGAGAACATGCGGTGTTTGTTTTTTTGTCCTTGTGATAGTTTGCTGAGAATGATGGTTTCCAGCTGCATCCATGCCCCTAGAAAGGACATGAACTCATCCTTTGTTATGGCTGCATAGTATTCCATGGTGTATATATGCCACATTTTCTTAATCCAATCTATCATTGATGGACATTTGGGTTGGTTCCAAGTCTTCACTATTGTGAATAGTGCCGCAATAAACAAACATATGCATGGGTCTTTATAGCAGCATGATTTATAATCCTTTGGGTATATACCCAGTAATGGGATGGCTGGGTCAAATGTTATTTCTAGTTCTAGATCCTTGAAGAATCGCCACACTGTTTTCCACAATGGTTGAACTAGTTTACAGTCCCACCAACAGTGTAAAAGTTTTCCTATTTCTCCACATCCTCTCCAGCACCTGTTGTTTCCTGACTTTTTAATGATTGCCATTCTAACTGGTGTGAGATGGTATCTCATTGTGGTTTTGATTTGCTTCTCTCTGATGGCCAGTGATGACGAGCTTTTTTCATGTGTCTGTTGGCTGCATAAATGTCTTCTTTTGAGAAGTGTCTGTTCATATCCTTTGCCCACTTTTGATGGGGTTGTTTGTTTTTTTCTTGTAAATTTGATTGAGTTCGTCGTAGATTCTGGATATTAGCCCTTTGTCAGATGAGTAGATTACAAAAATATTTTCCCATTCTATAGGTTGCCTGTTCACTCTGAAGGTAGTTTTGCTGTACAGAAGATCTTTAGTTTAGATCCCATTTGTCAATTTTGGCTTTTGTTGTCACTGCTTTTGGTGTTTTAGATTGATCTAATTGACACATTAGATCTCATTTGTCAATTTTGGCTTTGTTGCCATTGCTTTTGGTGTTTTAGACATGAAGTCCTTGCCCATGCCTATGTCCTGAATGGTATTATCTAGGTTTTCTTCTAGGGTTTTTATAGTTTTAGGTCTAACATTTAAGTCTCTAATCCATCTTGAATTAATTTTTGTATCAGGTGTAAGGAAAGGATCCAGTTTCAGCTTTCTATATATGGCTAGCCAATTTTCCCAGCACCATTTATTAAATAGGGAATCCTTTCCCCATTTCTTGTTTTTGTCAGGTTTGTCAAAGATCAGATGGTTGTAGATGTGTGGTATTATTTCTGAGGGCTCTGTTCTGTTCCATTGGTCTATATCTCTGTTTTGGTATCAGTACCATGCTGTTTTGGTTACTGTAGCCTTGTAGTATAGTTTGAAGTCAGGTGGTGTGACACCTCCAGTTTTGTTCTTTTTGCTTAGGATTGTCTTGACAATGCAGGCTCTTTTTTGGTTCTGTATGAACTATAAAGTAGTTTTTTCCAATTCTGTGAAGAAAGTCATTGGTACCTTAATGGAGATGGCATTGAATCTATAAATTACCTTGAGTAGTATGGCCATTTTCACGATATTGATTCTTCCTATCCATGAACATGGAATGTTCTTCCATTTGTTTGTGTCCTCTTTTATTTTGCTGAGCAGTGGCATGTAGTTCTCCTTCAAGATGTCCTTCACATCCCTTGTAAGTTGGATTCCTAGGTATTTTATTATCTTTGAAGCAATTGTGAATGAGAGTTCACTCATGATTTGGCTCTCTGTTTGGCTGTTATTGGTGTATAAGAATGCTTGTGAATTTTGCACGTTGATTTTGTATCCTGAGACTTTGCTGAAGTTGCTTATCAGCTTAAGGAGATTTTGGGCTGAGACAATGGGGTTTTCTAAATATACAATCATGTCATCTGCAAACAGGGACAATTTGACTTCTTCTTTTCCTAACTGAATACCCTTGATTTCTTTCTCCTGCCTGATTGCCCTGGCCAGAACTTCCAATACTATGTTGAATAGGAGTGGTGAGAAACGGCATTCCTGTCCTGTGCCAGTTTTCAAAGGGAATGCTTCCAGTTTTTGCCCATTTAGTATGATATTGGCTGTGGGTTTGTCATAAATAGCTCTTATTATTTTGAGATATGTTCCATCAATACCGAATTTATTGAGAGTTTTTAGCATGAAGAGCTGTTGAATTTTGTCAAAGGCCTTTTCTGCATCTATTGAGAAAATCATGTGGTTTTTGTCTTTGGTTCTGTTTATATGCTGGATTACATTTATTGATTTGCATATGTTGAACCAGCCTTGCATCCCAGGGATGAAGCCCACTTGGTCATAGTGGATAATCTTTTTGATGTGCTGCTGGATTTGGTTTGCCCATATTTTATTGAGGATTTTTGCATTGATGTTCATCAGGGTTATTATTCTAAAATTCTCTTTTTTTGGTTGTGTCTCTGCCAAGCTTTGGTATCAAGATGATACTGGCCTCATAAAATGAGTTAGGGAGGATTCCCTATTTTTCTGTTGATTGAAATAGTTTCAGAAGGAATGGTACCGACTCCTCCTTGTACCTCTGGTGGAATTCAGCTGTGAATCCATCTGGTCCTGGACTTTTTTTAGTTGGTAAGCTATTAATTATTGCCTCAATTTCAGAGCCTGTTATTGGTCTATTCAGAGCTTGTAAGTCAAGAATGAGACAAAACATCATAATTAAACTAAATTTAGCCCAAACTTATGTCATGACATGGAATTTGAAAAAAATCCTTAATCATATGGCAATGTATAAAAAGTTATACTCACAAACTTATAAGTAAATTGTAATTATTTAAAATCTATGTATATTCTGTATTGAATCATCTGATTGCATATATTTCTGTTTTTGGCAATCTACTGAAAGAACTTACATTAGCATAAGCATACAAACAAATACGCGATGTTCCAAATACATGCTGTAAATCCCTCCATTGGCCTCAATTGGATTGGAAGTGTCATCAGATCACCATTCTGGGAACTGATTTTTTTTTTTGTCTATGCATTTACCCTTAGAAGGGGTCAAAAGTGATTTTTTTTTTTTTTTTTTAGAAAGTCACTTTCAGCTTGGACTAATTTAACATGTATTTAACTGAATTCTTTTTCTTTTGGTAAAAATTGAAGACCTGCCTAACAGCCCTTTTCAGGTTGACCTTGGCCTGTGAAGGGGTAAAATCTATTCAGGATACTCTGGCTGTAGCAAGCACACATGATATTCCTGCAGAAGCCCTGAACTTGTCAGTTGAGGAGAGGTGTAAATCAAAAATGTTTCCAATGTCCATTTTCTTAAGCACAGGAATCCAAGGTCAGTCCTCATCCTCAAAATCGTCCTTGATCATAGGTGGTCTGCCTTTCCAGAGTGCCTCATTTTGTTCCAGATTTCATAGAGTTCTCTATTGTTCCTAATGTTTTTTTCTGACATCTGCTGTAAATCAGATTAAAGATGTGTTTCTCCCTTTCTTGCTCTCTCCAGAGATTTGTATGAACTCCATAGATTTTTATACATTAAGTCAAAATTTCCAAACAATTTCTTTCTTAAAGCACTAGACTAGAGGATGTTAGTTGCTTTTCATAAAAAATTTTGTAGTTAAATAAGTTTAGGAAAAACCAAGTTAAGAACAGTTGGTAATTTTTTTCTTTAGCTTGTTTCACAGTTTTAATATGCCAAAATGTGAACTGTATATTTACAAAAATAATATATAGCATATTTCCCAAACTTTTTTGAGTAACAAGTCCCATTTTAATAGTTCTTGAGGCTAGAATTCATCCTAGAGAACATTCTCTGGAAAACACTGCTTAGACAATTTTCCTGAGTCATTTTTTTCATTTATTTGAAAAACATTTCAGATAGCAAATAATATTCACTGTTGTTTTATGTGGTGTAGAAACATTTGTACCTCTGTTATGGAGGACCTCCTGGCCTGGAGAGGAAAGAGTCTAATCAGGCACACTGTGAAAAGTTCTGTGATAGAACCACAACAGGTTATGGGAGGATATTGGGGGACACCTACCATTGGGAGATAGGGAAGACACTTGGAGGAGAGGTGATGCCTGAATAGAGACTTGAAAGATGAATAGGTGAGAAGACAAAGGGCATTGTTCTAGGAAGGTGGAGGTTAAATAGATAGAAGATGATTTTGATGATTGTTAATGTATTTATCTGTGGACAAAATTATTCAAAATCGTATTCAAAGAGATTGCATTGAGTGAATAGAAGTGGTCTGTAAATGGGAATAAGACCATGGCAGTGTAGCAAAATGGAGGGGAAGCATCTTAAACAGAGAGGTTTCAAGTCTCTAGAAGTTAGAAAGTGAGTATGAGCTGGGAGGATTGAATTCAACAATGTATAAAAGACTATTTAAGGCCAGGTGCAGGGGATCACTCCTGTAATCTCAGCACTTTGGGAGGCCAAGGTGGGCGGATCATGAGGTCAGGAGTTTGAGACCAGCCTGACCAACATGGTGAAACCTTGTCTGTACTAAAAATACAAAATTAGCTGGGCATGGTGGCGTGCACCTGTAATCTCAGCTACTCAGGTGACTGAGACAGGAGAATCGCTTGAACCTGGGAGGTGGAGGTTGCAGTGAACTGAGATTGTGCCACTGCACTGCAGCCTGTGCAACAGAGTGAGACTCTGTCTCAAAAAAAAAACAAAACAAAAAACAACAACAAAAAAGACTATTTAAGAGGAGCAAGTTCCTGAGAAGTTTATAGAAATGTTAGCATATGGCTGTCAAGTGGGATCCAGATAGGCAGGTACAAAGGGGAGATGTGACAAGAGAAGTAGGGATAGGGCTGATGAAAAATTTGTCAAGGAACCCCTGTGCCAGACTTTCCCCATCCCCATCCCCTTGCACTCTAAACACAGAAGGACTTTTCGGTGTTTACTTTCAGGTAAGAAAATCATGGCTCTTCTATGAAGAAAATTAATAACATTCCTAGGGAGAGCCAAGACTTCTAGAGTGGATATTGGCATTCCAAAATAAAATTGTCTGTGTCCTGACAATTGTGGAGCCTCCACCAGGGCTGTACCCTCAAACACGTCAGTCAGTACCTCCAAGTCATGGATATAGAGTTCCCCGTAAGTTTCCCAGTTGAGAAGAAGGCATGGTGGGAATGATTGCCTGCCATAGAGCAAAGCAGGCCAGATCCCTCCACAATTATCACAATCCTTTTCTCAAACATGAAAAGGGAATCACAGTCACCAGCCCTGTAGGAGAATTTGCAGCATGAGTCAGAAAGCCCAAGATACACAAAAGTAACAACTGACTCCAAGAAATAGGCAGTAAAGGAATGAGACAGTAACTTAAACATTTTTGTTAATAACATCACAGGTACAAGAAGAATTGTGTCCATAAAGAAAGGAAATTCATGAGGGGAAAAGAAACATTAAGAGGACAAACAAAGTTCTTTATTTTAGAAAATCTAGTATATAAATTTGAGAATAACATCTAGAACATAGAATGGAAAAGCCAGAAGATGAAAACAGTAGAGAAACATTTACAAAGGAGGACCAACAAGCTACTAATTAGTAGGGAACTTGTATACATTGCCTAAATAACAGAACCAGGAAGGAACCTCATACTTAGTTGTGGAAGCAACAAACAAAAGCACATAAACAGGAAATATTTAAGAGTTATTACCTCTTGCTAGTGGGACTTGGCCTTGTGTTGGGGTATGGAAGAAGTGTGTAGAGTGAGGGAGAAGCTGTTGCTTTTCACTACAAATTTTATGTTAACTTGTACATGTATTATTTGTGTTAAAAATAAAGTAAGGAAAATATTCCATTCAACATTGGAAACAATTCCAAAGATAGAATTACTATGTCATTATTGAATTCTCCACTGATTATATATATATTTTCCCTTCACAGGAGATTTATCTATAATTCCAAAAATTTGAGACTTCTTTATCCTTTTGGCTTAAAAATTTTTCCAAAATTTTTCCTGAAATATCACTTCAGAAATTATATTTACTTTGTGATATTTCGGATTTATAATGGCAGAATTTCATATTTGGGATATGGGTTCATATATGGAGGATCTTTCCAAAGACAGTCTTCTAAGTCATTGTGGAGATTTTATTTAATTTTAAATGATATTTGGAAAAGGAGTTTGGCCACTTTACTCTGATGAATGTTTAAGCACCACTTGAGGAAGTATAGATGAAAAATCTTTTATATTTTAAAATGAGGAAGAAAATGAAGTTGGGGGTGGAGCAAGATGGCCAAACAGGAACAGCTCCAGTCTCCAGCTCCCAGCGTGAGCGACACAGAAGACCGGTGATTTCTGCATTTTCAACTGAGGTACCGGGTTCATCTCACTCGGGAGTGCCGGACGGTCGGTGCTGGTCAGCTGCTGAAGCCCGACCAGCGAGAGCTGAAGCAGGGCAAGGCATCCCCTCACCTGGGAAGCGCAAGGGGGAAGGGAATCCCTTTTCCTAGCCAGGGGAACTGAGACACACAACACCTGGAAAATCGGGTAACTCCCACCCCAATACTGTAGTTTACCGTAGTTTACCAAGGGTCTTAGCAAAGGGCACACCAGGAGATTATATCCCACACCTGGCCGGGACGGTTCCACGCCCACGGAGCCTCCCTCATTGCTAGCACAGCAGTCTGCAATCTATAGGTAAGGCAGCAGCAAGGTTTGGGGAGGGGCGCCCGCCATTGCTGAGGCTTAAGTAGGTAAACAAAGCTGCTGGGAAGCTCGAACTGGGTGGAGCCCACAGCAGCTCAAGGAGGCCTGCCTGTCTCTGTAGACTCCATCTCTGGGGACAGGGCACAGCTAAACAAACAAAAAAAAGTAGCGGAAACCTCTGCAGATGCAAACAACCCCGTCTGACAGCTTTGAAGAGAGCAGTAGATCTCCCAACATGGAGGCTGAGATCTGAGAATGGACAGACTGCCTACTCAAGTGGGTCCCTGACCCCTGAGTAGCCTAACTGGGAGACATCCCCCGACTGATACCCCACACCTCACATGGCGGGGAACACCCCTGAGACGAAGCTTCCAAAGCAAGAATCAAACAGGTACACTGGCTGTTCAGCAGTATTCTATCATCTGCAGCCTCTGCTGCTGATACCCAGGTAAACAGGGTCTGGAGTGGACCTCAAGTAATCTCCAACAGATCTACAGCTGAGGGTCCTGACTGTTAGAAGGAAAACTAATAAACAGGAAGGACACCCACACCAAAACCCCATCAGTATGTCACCATCATCAAAGACCAAAGGCAGATAAAACCACAAAGATGGGGAAAAAGCAGGGCAGAAAAGCTGGAAATTTAAAAAATCAGAGCGCATCTCCCCTTCCAAAGGAACGCAGCTTGTCACCAGCAATGGATCAAAGCTGGACGGAGAATGACTTTGACGAG
>NW_012114544.1:948977-949405 GCF_000951035.1 Colobus angolensis palliatus | reverse complement strand
ATTCCTTTTGAAAACTGGCACAAGACAGGGATGCCCTGTCTCACCACTGCTATTCAACATAGTGTTGAAAGTTCTGGCTAGGGCAATCAGGCAAGTGAAAGAAATTAAGGATATTCAGTTAGGGAAAGAAGAAGTCAAATTGTCCCTGTTTGCAGATGACATGATTGTATATTTAGCAAACCCCATCATCTCAGCCCAAAACTCCTTAAACTCCTTAAGCTGATAAGCAACTTCAGCAAAGTCTCAGGATACAAAATTAATGTACAAAAATCACAAGCACTCTTATACACCAGTAACAATCAGAGAGCCAAATCATGAATGAACTTCCATTCGCAATTGCTTCCAAGAGAATAAAATACCTAGGAATCCAACTTACAAGGGATGTAAAGGACCTCTTCAAGGAGAACTACAAACCACTGCTCAGTGAA
>NW_012114544.1:843382-947802 GCF_000951035.1 Colobus angolensis palliatus | reverse complement strand
GTATATACCCAAAGGATTATAAATCATGCTGCTATAAAGACACATGCACACGTATGTTTATTGTGGCACTATTCACAATAGCAAAGACTTGGAATCAACCTAAATGTCCATCGGTGACAGACTGGATGAAGAAAATGTGGCACATATACACCATGGAATACTGCCACAAAAAAGGATGAGTTTGTGTCCTTTGTAGGGACATGGGTGCAGCTGGAAACCATCATTCTCAGCAAACTATTGCAAGAACAGAAAACCAAACACCACATGTTCTGACTCATAGGTGGGAACTGAACAATGAGATCACTTAGGCTTGGGAAGGGGAACATCACACACTGGGGCCAATTATGGAAGGCGGGGGAGGGATTGCATTGGGATTTATACCTGATGTAAATGACGAGTTGATGGGTGCTGACGAGTTGATGGGTGCAGCACACTAACATGGCACAAGTATACATATGTAACAAACCTGCACGTTATGCACATGTACCCTATCACTTAAAGTATAATAATAAAAAAAAAAGAGAAAATGAGGAAAACAAAATGAATTTTGGAGATATGCTAACCTAATGCAACCTAGTTAAACTGAGAGTTTATCTTTACAAAGCAATTTCTTCTTCCCCACTCATTCTGTTTTAAAATTCATGTTCTGCTAACAATCTACGGATGTAGGTTCATTTGCTTACTTTAAGAATCTGTGGCTATGAGGTTAGGTGACTTACTTGGATTTTGGGTCAAGGTTCGTAATCAGTTCAGTGCTTTTCTCACTGCACCAGTGATTCGTGACTGTGGGGATCTTGCAAAATCACCCAAAATACATATTAAAATAGTCTGGAGAAATATATATGTTGTACATTTATTTTCTTCTCAATGATGAACAAACTCTATAATAATCTTAACATTTTAGCCCAGTCTTGGTGACACACAAACCTCTTGCTATGGGAATTCTTTGGATTTGTGTTTAATTAGCGAATGGCACATGTAAGACAGCTGTTTTATAATGGAAAAGGCTCATAAACCTTGTTAAAGAATAAACCGATCAGAAACAATAAAGATTTTGTATGAAGGACATTATATTTGCAAAGCCAAGATTTTCTTTAAAAATTAGGTGTTTTGCTCTGACAGTGAAATTTAATTAAGTTCTGCAGACTGCATATTTTGCAGTTGAGAGCCAATGAAGTAATCTTAATCTTTTCTCTTCTCACTCTATCAATGCGTCCCCCATCCTCATTTTATAAACTCTCCTAAAACCATAAAATAGGTTCAAATGGCAAAGAGTGTTATACTAAAGGCATTTAAATTACTCATTTTTATGTTTCATTTCAAACAAATTAAGAATATTTTTCTTAGATATAATACTTAATGAGTCCAGTGATTCATCTCTTGAGAAACTAACACATAATTGATAATGAAGGTATAAGATTTTGACAAAAATCATCCCTCTGACTTTATAATGATGTTTGAGAAGTCCAGATGTATATGTCTATATTCCAAATTATTTTGTGGAAAGGCATCTTTATGTCAGACATAATTAGTGATGAAGTGCTTAAGTTTATTGCATCCTCACAAGTATGACATACATTTCCTAAGCTCTGACCTTTTATCTTGATTGCAGCTGGCTTATTATTTACTGTTATTTTATCTGATTAGCCCTGTGGAATTTTAATCTTTGTGTGCTCTGAATTTTCTCTAATATGTTATTAGGTTTTCATTGATTCCTTAGATTACTTTAATCTTTAATTAACTTTTTACATTTATTAAGACATTTAAAAGTTTTATAAAGTAAATAAATGCTTAAAATGCATATATTTGCTTGATAAACCTGTAGAACAATGTTTTGTGTAGTGTAAATGACCCTAAAAATGGATAATTGTAGAATACTCCCTTCTCTGTATGACAACTTTTTTTTGGTAATAATAAATGAAATGAAACAAATACTAACAGTAATAATAACAGAAAAAGGAAATGCAGAAAACTTTCTTTTATTAAATTTTGTATATTTAATCACACCAGTAAAAAAAATAATACTTTTCATTAATATATTTTGAAAAATAAGAAAAATGATGAAATGCATCCAAGGGAATAAAGTCTGCAAGATTCAGACAATAACTTTTACCTAGAAGAACAATACTAAAGTAACTCCAGTACTGTTTCTTCATCTTTACTATCACTGTGCTATTGTTGTTTATTTTGAATTTACAAATGCAGTAATACTTTGAGCCACAAGGGCTGGAGTTGTGAATTGTACCGAAGCTGAGCTCACATTTTTTCAAACCATTATAAATTTACTATTGAAACGAAGGCAGAGAACAGAGGTAGCTGATTTGGTTTGTGCCAGGGCCAACTAAGTAACTCAGTTCTTCATATTAACTTGCCCATAGAGTACTATTTTTGCTAAAGGTAAGAAATGAACATATGCTAATTTGGAACATACATAAGTATTATTAAAACTCAACAGTAACAAGAACAATGTTTAGAACTTAGAGCAGGAATTTGCAAACGGTAGCTATTGGGCCAAATCTAGTCTTGCACCTGTTTTTCTGACTTGCCAGCCAGCTAAACAATGGTTTTATATTTTTCAAGTGTGGGCAAACACCAAAAGAGGACTATTTATTAACACATAAAATCATATGAAATTTAAGATTCGGTGTCCACAAAAAAACTTTTATTGGAACACATAAACATCCATTCATTTGTGTATATCCATGGCTGCTAAGAGCAGAATTGATTAGTGTGACAGAGACTGTATGGCCCGTGTGTTAGTTATTGTGGGCAGCCATGACCAAGTACCACAAACTGGGTGACTTCACACAGTAGAAATTCATTCTTTCATAGTTCTGGAGACTTGAATCTGAAATCAAGTTGTCAGCAGGGATGGTTCCTTCTGGAAAAGTTCAGGGAGCCTCGGTTTCATGCTTTCCTCTCAGCTTCTGGTTGCTGCCAGCAATCTTTGGCATTCCTTACCTTGTAGATGCATCAGTACAATCTCTGCCTGCAGCAGCACATGGTGCTTTCCCTCTGTGTCTTCATATCATCATCTTATATGGATGCCAGTCATAATGAATTAAAGTCTCACTCTAACCCAGTATGATATCATCTTAACTAATTACATGTGCAATGGCACTATTTCCAAATAAGGTTACATTTTGAGACACTGGGAGTTAGGACTTCAACGTTTCTTATTTTGGTGAAACAATTCAACCCATAACAGTCTGCAAAATTAAAAATATTTATTATCTTGAACTTTGCAGAAAAAGTTTGCCAATCCATGACTTAGACCAACAACATTTTGCAGGTGATGGGAGATGGAGAGAAGAATTTTATCATTTACATCGTTTTTAATTGCTGATATATGAACATCATAATAGAAAACTTCCTGAGTTTTAGTTGTCCTCATTGTCATTTTTATTTCCTCTACCTGCAATCCACTCCCTTGTAGCCTGCACCAGGAACACACAGCCTCTCATCCTCTTTGTTTCATGCTGCAAGAGAAATGCTTACAAATTACTACCTCTTGTTATCCTCATTGTCAGCTTTCTCATGATGATTAAAGGCTTCCTCTTTTTTTTTTTTTTCTTTTTTTTTTGAGACTGAGTCTCCCACTATTGCCCAGGATAGAGTGCAGTGGCATGACCTTGGCTAACCGCAACCTCCTCCTCCCAGGTTCAAGCAATTCTCCTACCTCAGCCTCCTTAAGTAGCTGGGCTTACAGGTGCCCACCATACCACCATGCCCGGCTATTTTTTGTATTTTTAGTAGAGATGAGGTTTCACCATATTGGCCAGGCTGGTCTTGAATTCCTGACCTCAAGTGATCCACCCACCTCAGCTTCTCAAAGTGTTGGGATTATAGGCGTGAGCCACTGGGCCAGGCTTGGCTTCCTCTTTCTTTGAGTAAAATGATCACATCATCCCAGCTGAACTATTTTTGAGGAGATCTAGAGGGAGAGCAGGAAAAGACTCAAGCACCTATACTGAACATGTACATCCACAATGGGGCTAAATTGTTGGGTATGTGAGTGTCCCTCTTAACAGGTTGTACTGTAATTCCCCAGTTGCTGTATCATAGGTGTTAACTTTCTAGTAGTGAGTGTGGTTACCTGAGTGTGGTTGAGAGCCTCATGTGTCTGAACCTCTGGTTCTTTTTATGGGAGATATTTCAAGGTACAGAATTAAATCAAGGCTGTCAGGGAATTATATTTCTTCAAGGAATTTGATCTTGATATAGTTTGTTATCTCTTACATTTTCATTAAAGATAGTTTAATGACTGGAACTGTTTTTACATAAATATCTGCAACCTACATCTTTGAAATAATTTCTCCTCTTTTGATCTAACCTTTTTCAAATAAATGTTGTTAATTGTGTAATTAAATTTCCTTAACTTACTCTTCAAAGTGCATTACTTTATTTATAGGATCTCATTAAAAGTTTTCATGTATTTAAAAAATTTTAGCCCTGTCATATGTTTGCAGGCAAGAAAACTAACTTGTAAATAAAATCCCTTTGTACTACCCTTTGTTTTAGCTGTATAGACCATCATATTATTACTTTCTCTGAGGAATAGTCTGTGTTGCCCTTTTTGGAGATTATAGATCAATAATTCTAAATTCATGCTGCATTGACTGCAAACTTTGCAGGGTAGTTTGTTTGACCATAGTATTTTAATTATGCTTGTTCTTTAGTGATTTTTATCCATTTTGTGTATATAATACTAAAATGACACACACACTGAAGATGCCAACTTTATAGCTTAAACTATATTATTGTATGTATAGTTAATAAAGATATATGACAATATAATGAGTACATTGTAAGTTTCCAAAGCTTCAAGAATGTGTATTTTAAAAAACCCTCTTACGATGTCATCTAGCTGCATAATTTAGAAGGGTAAAGGCCGAAGGGCTGGCTTGTGTATTCTCTTAGACACAAGACCAAGAAGGCAGCCATGGGGCTACCATCTATATGTTGCATCCATCTTCAATGTAAGTATAACCTGTCAACCCCTTTAAAAGAATTAGGAGGATGAGGTGGGTGGATCACCTGAGGTGAAGAGTTCGAGACCAGTCTTCCCAACATTGTGAAACCCTGTCTCTACTAAAAATACAAAAAAAAAAAAAAATACAAAAAATTAGCTGGGCGTGGTGGTGGGCACCTGTAATCCCAGCTACTTGGGAGGCTGAGGCAGGAGAATTGCTTGAAACCGGTAGGCAGAGGTTGCAGTGAGCCAAGATCGCACCACTGCGTTCCAGTCTGGGTGACAAGAGCGAAACTCCATCTCAAAAAAAAAAAAAAAAAAAAAAAGATGTAATCCCTTTGGAAAATTTAATTCTAGAAATAATCAAATTCTGATGAAACATAACAAGAATAAGTGTAAAATGCTTCCCACAATAGCCAATTGAGATGTTAGGTTAAAGGATTTAGTACTGACCCTAAATATTGCCTAATAGCCACCAAATTCTAAATAAATGAAATGTAAAACAAAAACTAATTGAAAAGATTCCCCTTTGTTAAGGTGGTAAAGATCAAACTTCATCCCCATTCTGAAGGCAATGTACAGAAAGGCTTATTTTAAAGAGATCAATAAACACCAGGGATCCAGTATTTAGGAGAGTCAGTGGAAAGATGTCCATTCTTAGGAAAGGTGGCTTCTTTACCTTCTCTTTTTTCTCCTTCTCTTTCACTTCTGTGTCTGTTTTTTTCCTCTCTTTCACATTCCTTTAATTTTAACAAATTATTATGAAGGGTAGATCAATAGATAGGTATCTAAATACCTAGATATCTATCTATCCATTCTTATTGATTAGTTATGTATGTAACAAATCAACAAGAAAAAGGCCAGTAATGAAAATTTATAAAAGCCATGAACAGGCAGTGAAGTTTCCCTTGGCTTCTCTTCAGGAAAAGGGAACTATTGCTACTTTGTTGCATAAAATGGGGGAAGCTAGTGCTGTGACTCTAAAAGGAATCTTTTGCCAGCTACTCTATGTCCCTTATCTGAATTTCGTAATAGTTCTCTTTTTTTCTTTTTCTTTTTTCCTTTATTTCTTCTAAAAATATAAAATGGAATATATGTGCAGAATGTGCAGGTTTGTTACATAGGTATACTTGTGCCATAGTAGTTTGCTGCATCTGTTGACGCATCCTCTACGTTTCCTCCCCTTACCCACTGACCCCCAACTGGCCCTGGTGTGTGTTGTTCCCCTCTCTGTGTTCATGTGTTCTCAATATTCAGCTCCCACTTATGAGTGAGAACATGGAGTGTTTGGTTTTCTGTTCCTGTGTTAGTTTGCTGAGGATGATGGTTTCCAGCTTCATCCATGTCTCTGCAAAAGACATGATCACATTCCTTTTTATGGCTGCATAGTATTCCATGGTATATATGTACCACACTTTCTTTATCCAGTTCATCATTGATGGGCATTTGGATTGGTTCCAAGTCTTTGCTATTATAAATAGTGCTGCAGTAAACATACGTGTGCATGTATCTTTATAGTAGAATGATTTATATTCCTTTGGGTATATACTTAGTAATGGGATTGCTGGGTCAAATGGTATTTCTGGTTCTAGATCCTTGAGGAATCGCCATACAGTCTTCCACAATGGTTGAACTAATTTACACTCCTACCAACAGTGTAAAAGTGTTCCTACTTCTCTGCAGCCTCACCAGCATCTATTGTTTCCTGACTTTTTAATAATCGTCATTCTGACTGGCATGAGATGGTATCTCACTGTGGTTTTGATTTGCATTTTTCTGATGATCAGTGATGTTGAGCTTTTATTCATATATTTGTTGGCCATATAAATATTTTCTTTTGAGAAGTGTCTGTTCATATCCTTTGCCCAAGTTTTGATGAAATTGTTGTTTTTCCTTGTAAATATGTTTAAGTTTCTTTTAAATTCTGGATATTAGATCTTTGTCAGATGGGTAGATTGGCAAATTTTTCTCCCATTCTATAGTTTACCTGTTTAGAAACCAAATCACAAATGAACTCCCATTCACAATTGCTACAAAGAGTAAAATACCTAGGAATACAGCTAACAAGGGATGTGAAGGACCTCTTCAAGGAGAACTACGAACTGCTGCTCTAGGAAATAAGAGAGGACACAAACAAATGGAAAAACATTCCATCCTCATGGATAGGAAGAATCAATATTGTGAAAATGGCCATACTACCCAAATAATTTATAGATTCAATGCCATTCCCATCAAACTACCATTGACATTCTTCACAGAATTAGAAAAAACTACTTTAAATTTCATACGGAATCAAAGACAACCCCATATAGCCAAGACAATCCTAAGCAAAATGAACAAAGTTGGACGTATTACGGTACCTGACTTTAAACTATACTACAAGGCTACAGTAACCAAAACAGTATGATACTGGCACTAAAACTGACATACAGACCAATGGAGCCTAACAGAGACCTCAGAAATAACACCACACATCTACAACTATCTGATCTTCAACAAACCTGACAGAAACAAGCAATAGGGAAAGGATCTCCTATTTGGTAGCTGAGAAAATGGGCTAACCATACGCAGAAAACTGAAACTGGACCGCTTCCTTACACCTTATACTAAAATTAACTCAAGATGGATTAAAGACTTAAATGTAAAACCCAAAACCATAAAAACCCTAGAAGAAAACCTAAGCAATACCATTCAGGACATAGGAGTGGGCAAAGACTTCATGACAAAAACACCAAAAGCAATTGTAACAAAAACCAAAATTGACAATTGTGATCTAATAAAACTAAATAGCTTCAGCACAGCAAAATAAACTATCATCAGAATGAACAGGCAACCTATGTTTTTCTTAAAGACCTCCTGGGCTCTTTTCAACTTAACATTTTAAAGCCAACAACACAAAAAACAGGTCTTAAGGCAATTATATAGTACTGATTTCATGTGATTGAATCAACATGACAAATACACAAATACGTGGTTGATAGGCTATTAATTACTGCCTCAATTCAAGTTATTATTTGGTCTATTCAGGAATTCGGCTTCTACCTGGTTTAGTCTTGGGAGGCTGTATGTGTCCAGGAATTTATCCAGTTCTTCTAGATTTTCTAGTTTATTTGCATAGAGATGTTTATAGTATTCTCTGATGGTAGTTTGTATTTCTGAGGGATTGGTGGTGATATCCCCTTTATCATTTTTTATTGTGTCTATTTGATTCTTCTCTCTTCTCTATTACTTTGACCAGCAGTATATCCATTTTGTTGATTTCTGCCTTTTTTAAAGGTTTTTATTTGCTGCTAAAATATCAAACTACATTATGGTGTATATGGATGTGTATCAGGTATTTAGTGGATTTTAAAATATTTTTATGTCATAAGTTTTCAGAAAAATCTCAGCTCTTATGTCTTCAAACATGGCCGCTTTGGGGGCATTTCTATATGTTTTATTTCTGGAATTAGGCAGATATTTGAGGTCCTCAAATTTTTCTGCACATCTCTTAATCTCAAACTCTCTCTCTCTCTTAGTTTCTGACAGATTCCCTTAGTTCTGTCTCTTGATTCATTAATTCATTAATTTTGTCTTTAAATTTCTTTGACCTAAAGTTTTGTCTATAGTTTGAAAGAATTTTTAAAATTCCCCTATGACTCTACTATCCTTTTTTCCCAAAATTTTTAATTTGTTCATTTTCTTGTGGTATTATGTATCAGTCTTCAGAGTGTTTTTTTAACCACTAATCTTTGATTGCCTCCATGTTTCTTTTGAAGCCTGCAATTTGAATCCACCATTCTTTTAAGCTAAACAAAACTTTCTCTAGTTTCTAAATAAACACTTCTGATATCATAAGTATTTTTCTGGAATACTTAGACAAAATAGAAACAAATAACATTTTCTATTCTAGATTCTCCTATAAACATATAATACTCACAAAATGTTTCTATTACCTTCAAATATTTTCTCAAATTATTGCCCTGTGATTACCATATTATAAATGAGTCATACCTATTTTGTCTTTTTTTCAAACTTGTAGATAACATTTTTTTAATGGTTGTGCCTTACACTATTAAACAGTGAATAGTAAAAGTTGCATTAATTTATCTGGATGTTCAGCCTCTATAAAAGCAACCATAGGCTTAGCTGACATACTTTCACATTTAATCTGTAGATTTGATGTAACATAATGGCAGCCTTAGTATAAACTTCTAAAGGGACTTACTATCTTTGTATATATTTTGTTACTATAAGGTACACAGTGCATAGTAGATACTTTTAGAAAAGTATAGTGATTCTGGGAATTTATATTGAATTTAAAAAGTAAACTTTATAAACCAGTTGTATTAAATTAATATATGTTCACTTATTGCACTAATAGTCTCACTTTCCTCCTCTTACCTGTCTGAGATACCCAATTCTAAAGTTAGGGTAATACCCTCTGGAAATACTTAAATAGTGCCTTTTCTTTTCCTGTTGTGATCCTTAAAATTGCCCGTATTTACTTGTACTGCATGTTGATTTTCCTTTATGATTTTGCTATTTCTTCATGATCCTCTTTGGCAACATAATATAGTTTCAACCTTTATATCATCTCAGTTGACGTAAGAGTTCTTGGTATATTTTTCCAAATGTGGCGTCTACCCTTGACAAGTCAAAATGATAGTACTATTGATCTTACTTTTTATGTGTACCATTGGCTAAAATGCTAGAGAGTGAACTACAGTGACTTTACAATGATTTCTGTACTGTAATTTAGTGGAGGAACTTCTAGCACTTGTCACAAACAGGTAAATTATACTTTGATGCTTTCCCTCTGAATAATATTTTAGCCTAAAAGATCTTACTGCAATTCCAGTTGCACCAGAAGAGTCTATTAAACTACTATACTTTTAGAGAAATCAGTACATATTATCTTCAGGTTTCACTGAAAAATGTAGAATTGTTTGAATTAGTCTGAGTGTGGCATGATATCTTGCGAATGCGTTTTTAAAAAATTAATATTATAAGGATTTAGTCTAAATCAGGCTTATGTATGTGCGAAATTTACAGCTGATAACCTGAATAAACAACAGGAGAGTCAGCGTTTCAACTTTTACATGTTTAACAAAGGATTATGGAATTGTCCCACAAGCATAAGCTAAATCATGAAAATTTACATTTTCCTTCTGTAGGACAGTTCCTTCTAACATTATCCTCTGAACAACAGCTCATTTTCTTGTGCCAGTATTCTATTCCCTGAACTGCAGCTTGGCAGCAGCCAGGTCTCAAATTTCAACCACATGTATTTCAAAAAATCAAAAGATCCTTATTTGGCACTTCAGTCACATATCTTTAAAAGCAGTGTTTGTGCGTCAGATTTAGAAATAATTGAAACCAGGGGGTTCAAAAAAACCAAACTTTTCTTCCAAGATGTTTCAGCTTCAACTGATTCCAAAAACACTGAAAGCAACAGAATGGAAACGAGAATAGAAACCGCATGCAGCCTGCAGCATAATGTACTGAGAGTGCAGGCAGAAACGGCTTCAGAATGTGCAATCTACAACCAAGCCCAGATCAGGATCCTTGTAGGGCCTGACCCTATTTCCTCAATAGCCTGCCTGAAAACAGTCCTAGGGATCTGCAAGTCTCAGAGCAAGAGTGTCAGCTCATGAGGTCACTTTCTCTAAGACTGAAGATGGGAACACATGTAGAAGTTTTTAGTTAGGGATCCAATCTTGAAAATCACATTAAAAACTATATGCATATATATTTCATGGTCACAATTGATTTTCCATTCCTCAGGTTTGGGTTTTTTTTTTTTTTTTTTTTTTTTTAAAGGAGGGAGTCTTACATCATGTTTTTGTCCCAACCTTGAAAAATCTATTGAGGCTGTGCTTACGTCCTTGTGAGCAGCATGGTTTGTTTCAGTTTTGATTATTTGTCAGGTTGACTTAATCACACAAAAACAGCACTATATAATTACCTTAAGAACTGTTCTTCTATATTTGTTGTCTTTAGAATGTTAAGTTGAAAACAGCCCAGGTGCCTTTAAGGAAAAGGAGGCCTTATTGTAAAATGCAGATAAAGGACACAGAGCAGTTGGCAAGGGGTTTCTTGTAGATTCACAGCACATGCTTCCCTCATTTTGTGCAATAGAGTAGCAACACAATAATTTTTCCAGTTCAAAAGAGCATCAGTACTCTCCTCCTAAAGAGAAGCCAGCAAAGAACTTCACTCTGCCTACAGATGAAATAGAGACTTATAAAAAGGAGTGAATAGAAGACTACTCAATTTTATGTAAATTTGTTTTAACTCTAATGTTACATTACTGTAATGTAAACCTTCTTCTGTATTATTTAGGAGCATAAAATACTGGTTATCTGATCAAACAACCTTTAATTTAGACCATACCACTAATTTAATAATTTGTGGGTTTCCCAGCTTCCATTATTTTTCCATCGCATGTATTCTTCGTATTATATGAACTTGCCTTTACATAACTGATTTGAATGTTTTCCTGATCAGCTCAGCATCTCTCACTGAATCACCATTTTCAATCACTTCCAAGCTCTTTAGCCTGGAATTAAAGGCCCCTTATAATTTTACATTTGTCCTCCAAATCCCTTTCCTGTCTTACAGCCCAGTATCCTCTCACTACCTGCCCTTTTCCCATCCTTATTTGTACATTAGAACACCTTATTTTTCAGCAGAATGTATTGCAGAGAGTACACGTTGGAGTTCAGTATATCAAAAATGAAGCTTCAACTTCATCACTTATTAGCTCTGAAAACCAAGAAAAATAATTTAATATTTATAAAATGTCCCTGTGCCATCTAGTTCTAGAGGGATTATACTTCCAAATGAAAATAAAAAAGGCATAGGAAACATTGTAAAACTCTAATGTGGTGTACTAATGATTCCCAAGGTGTGTCAGAACACCAGTTCAATTTTATTGTCATTGTTTTATGAAGAGGTGGTTTCATGATCACATACATGTATTTGAATCCCAGCTCCACAATTTACCAGTTACTGACTTTGGGTAATTTATTTAATTTATTTACAATGTATATTTTAGTTTTAAAATTTGTAAGAGGATAATAATAATAATAATAATGGCTCCCTCAAAGAATTCTCATGAAGATTAAAAGAGTTAAAAGTTGAGCAAATGCCTAGAAGAGTGCCTCCCACAAAGGACATGTTAGATAAGGGTTTGCTGAATAAATAAGTCTTGCATTAAAAAAGGTTAAGTAGATTTCTTGACTCCAGGACATATTAGCAGATATGCAGTGTTGCTTTCCAAGAGAGAATATAATAGACAGCATTTCTCAAAATTATTTCCTAAAAGAAACTTTCTTTTGAAGAGTACTTTGGAAAATGCTTAGCCTCACCAAGAATTGTTCAATTTCTTAACAACAAATAGTCCATTATTCTCACTGCCTAACTTCCTATGAAGGAATGATATACACACTGGCAAGGACAACTAGTTTGCAAAGCATTGGCAATATTCTCTTTTTTAAAAAAATAATAAACTTCATGTTTTAGAATAATTTTAGGTTTACAGCAAAATTGAGTGGAAAGTACAGAGAATTCCCATGTTTTCCTGTTCCCACACAGGCACAACTTCTCCAATTATGGATATCCAGCACCGAGGTGGGACATTTGTTACATCAATGGCTCTACCTTGATACATCGTTATTACTTAATATCCAAAAATTTACTTTAGAGTTCCCTTTTGGTGATTGTTGCACATTGTATGGATTTTAACAAAGAGACTATAAAAAGTCATACAAAATAGTTTCACTGCCCGAAAAATCCTCTGTGCTCTACTATTTGTTCCCCACTTCCTGCTTACCCCTGGAACCACTGATCTTTTCACTGTCTCTATAGTTTTTTTTTTTTCCAAGAATTTAATATATTTGTATTTATATAGTGTTTAGTCTTTTCAAGTTGAGTTCCTTTACATAGTAATATGCATGTAAGTTTCCCCTATGTCTTTTTATGCCTTAATAGCTCATTTTTTAGTGCTGAATTATATTCTACTGTCTTGATGTACCACAGTTTATTTTATCCATTCACTTACAAAAGGACATCTTGGTTGCTTTGAACTTTTGGCAATTATAATAAAGCTGCTATAGTATCCATATGCATGTTTTCTTGAATGGATATAAATTTTCAATTTTTTGGGTCAATTTCAAGGAGCACATTATAATAGTATGTTTAATTTTTTTTTTTTAAACTGTCTTCCAAAATAGTTGTACTTTTTTGCATTCCTGCTGGCAATGTATGACAGTTTCTGTTGCTTCACATCCTCACCAGCATTTACTTGCTGTTGCCTGTGCTTAGAATTTTACCCAGTCTAACAGCTGGTTAGTGATAATTCATTTTTGTTTTGTTTTGCAATTCCCTAGTGACTTATAATGTTAAACATTTGATATGACTTGGCTGTGCCCCACTCAAATCTCATCTTGAATTGTAGTTCCCATAATCCCCACATGTCACTGGAGGGACACAGTGGGAGGTAATTTAATCATGGTTGCAGCTCTTGTGATAGTGAGGTTCTCATGAAATCTGATGGTTTTATAAGGGGCTTTCCCCTCTTTTTCTTGGCACTTCTCCTTCTATGTAAAGAAGGATGTGTTTGCTTCCCCTTCTACAATGATTGTAAGTGTCCCGCGGCCTCTCGAGCCATGTGGAACTGTAAGTCAACTCTTTCCTTATAAATTACCCAGTCTCGGGTATGTCTTTATAAGCAGCACGAGAACTGACTAATACAATATCTTTTTATATGCTCACTTTCTATCTGTATATCTTCTTTAATGAGCTGTCTATTCAGACTTTCGCCTATTTTTTCATCAGATGGTTTATTTTCTTATTGTTGAGTTTTAAGAGCTCATTGTATTTTTTTTAATAATAGTCCTTTATTGGATGTGTCTTTTGCAAAAACTTTTCTCTCTGTCTATGGCTTGTCTAATTATTCCTTGACAATGTCTTTTGCAAGGCAGATGTTTTCACTTTTAAAGAACCCCGCCTTATTAATTATTTCTTTATGGACCATGCCTTTGGTATTACATCTAAAAAGTCTTTGCCATGCCCAAGGTTATCTAGGTTTTCTACTGGTATCTTGTAGGAGTTTTATAGTTTTGAATTTTACATTTAGGTCTGTAATCTATTTTGATTATAATTTTTGTGAAGGATGCAAAGTCTGTGTCTAGATTCTTTTTTACCCATGTGGCTGTCTAGTTGTTCTAGCACTATTTGTTAAAGGAATTATCTTATTTTTCTGTTATATTGCCTTTGCTCTTTTGTCAAAAATCAGTTGACCATATTTATATGGATCTATTTCTTTTTTCTGTATTCTGTTCCACCGATCTATCTATATATATATATTTTACAGTAAGTCTTGAAGTTGGATAGTGTCAGTTCTCTACCGTGGTTCTCCTTCAATATTGAAATGGCTTTTTGAGTCTTTCGCCTTTCCATACAAACTTCAGAATCTGTTTGTCAATACCCACAATATAACTTCCTGGGATTTTGACTGGAATTGCATTGAATCTATGAATCAAGTTGGGAAGAACTGACACCTTGAAAATCAACATTGTGTCTTTTTACCAATTAACGTAAAATGTATCTTCATTTATTTAGGTCTTCTTTGGAATCTTACATCAGAGTTTTGTAGTTTTCCTCGATAAATCTTGTAAAAGTTTTGTTAGATATTTAAGTAATTCAATTTTTAGATGATAATATAAATGATAATATGTTTTTAATTTCAAATTGCAGTTATCCATTGCTAATACAGGAAAATGATTGACTTTTGCACATCAACCTTTTATCTGCAATCTTGCTATAATCACTTATAAGTTCTGGAAGTTTTTTGTTGATTCTTTCAGATTTTCTACATAGATGATTATGCTATCTGTGAATAAGGACAGTTTTGCTTCTTTTCCCCTCCAATTTGTATACCTTTTATTATTATTATTTTTGTCTATTAGCTAGAATCTCTATTACAATGTTATAAAGTGGTGGTGAGAGGTGACCACCTTGCCTTTTTCCTAATCTAGGGCTAAAGCCTCAAGTTTCTCACCATTAAATATGATGTTACCTGCAGATTATTTGTACATGTTCTTCATCAGTTTAGGAAGCTCTTTTCTTTTTCTTTTCCATTATGAGTTTTCATCGTGAATGGGTTTTGGATATTGTCAAATGCATTTTCTGCATCTCTTGCTCTGGTCATGCAATTTTTCTTCTTTAGGTTATTAATGTGATAGATTACGTGAATTGACTTAAAATGTTGAACCAGCGTTGCATATCAGGATGAACCCCACTTTGTCAATAGTGTATAACTATTTTCATACAATGATGGAATCAATTTGCTAATATTTTATTGAGGATGTTTGCATCTATTTTCATAGAGATATTAATGTGTAGTTTTCTCTCTTTTCTTGTAATGTATTTGTCTGGTTTTGGTATTAGAATAAAGCCAACTTCATAAAATGAATTAGGAAGCAACCCCTCTGCTTCCGTTTTCTGGAAGAGAATGTAGAGAATTGATATAATTTCTTCCTTAACTGTTAGAATTTACCATTGAACCCATCTAGGCCTTGCACTTTCTGTTGGAAGGTTATTAGTTGTTGTTTCAATTTATTTAATAGATATAGACTTATCCAGGTTGTCTATTTGTTCTTGTATGAGTTTTTGTTGATTATTTGTTTCAAGGTAATGATTCATTTCATCTAGTTTATCAAATTTGTGAGCATAGAGTTGTTCATAATATTCCTTTATTATCCTTTCAATGTTTATGTGATCTACAATGATATTCCTTCTTTTATTTCTGTTATTAGTAATGCATATCTTTTTTGTCTTAGCTTGGCAGAGGCTTATTTATATTATTATCTTTTTTTTTTAAAAAAAACAGCATTACATTTTATTTTCTCTATTGATGTCCTATATCAGTTTTGTTGATTTATTGTCTAAATTATTTATTTATTTTTTATTTGACTACTTTTTGGGTTTAATTTGCTCTTCTTTTTTTAGTTTCCTAAAGTGGAAGCTTAGAAAATTGATTTTAGGTCTTTATTCTTTTCTAATTCATGCATTCAGTGGTATAGATTTACCTTTGGTAAGTTACATTTTCAACTTCATTTCCTTGAAAACATTTTAAAATTTATCTTGGTAATTCTTTTGTGACCCATGTGTTATTTAGAAATATGTTGCTTAATCTCCAAGTATTTGGAGATTTTTTCAGGTATCTTTCTGTTATTAACTTCTAGTAGAATTCCTTAGTAGTCTGAGAGCAGTCATTGCATGATTTCTATTCTTTCAATTTTATCTTAATTATTTGTATAAATTTAAGGGGTATGAGTTCAGTTTTGTTATATAGATATATTGCATGCAATGAAGTGTGGGCTTTTAATATAACCATCATCCAAATAATGTATATTTTATGTATTAAGTAATTCTTTACCCCTTGCCTCCTTCCCAGCTTCCCTCCCATTCACGTCTCTGATGTTTTATGTGTACACATTATTTAGCTCTTACTTGTAAGTGTGAACATGTGGTATTTTCTCTTTTCTGAGTTGTTTCACTTAATGGCCTCCAGTTCCATCCATGTTGCAGCAAACATTTAATATTTGTCTGTATTTTGGTTTTGGCTTGAAAGATATTAAACTATTTCCAAATCTTGGCACAATGAGGTAAAACATACATGTTAATTTAAATAATCTTAAAATCTTATCAAATAATCAATGTCTTATTTTGAGAGATTTCAGTGAAAATTTCTGTTGAAGAAAAGTTCAATCAAATGTGAAATAATATGTGTAAAATGATATGATGAATAATATGTTAACCTTTTTCATCTCTGCTTGTACACTTTAACTGTAATTAATACTTTTAGGTGTATTTTCTAATAGCCGTTATTCTAAAGGAAGAAATATATAATATATTGGATGGTTTCAGCATTTCTTTTTGGTTGTCTTTATCATTCACAAATACCCTTTGCTTAAGATATTAAATACTCTAGCTCATATAAACATTAGGAGCATCTATAATGTGTGCACATATTTTTCTCTTGGTATCTTTATAGGTTTTTGAAACACAGTGAACTTAGGGAATCTATTCAGCTTTGTTAGCCAAAATATTTTAGGTAATAAACAGAGCCTGGGAAATTCCTTATGTCACAGATCTTTTTCTTGTGGTCTTTTATCATTTGATTTATCAAGTCAGGAGGTATCAGTCTAATAAACCAGTGGAACTTAAGGAATAATGTCATTTTCTTTAAGATTAAGCTGAGCTTTGAAAGTGGATCTTCATTGAAAAAATGTGAATAGACCCACTGTAAATCCGAACTGAAAAGGACACATGTTTTATCAGTCTGAAAGTTGTATATAATTAAATATTCAACATAAACGTGACCTCACCCCAGCCCCCAAAATAGCACTGTTAGTTCATTTTTCTTTTTTTCTTGGACATTTTGGATGTCTCATAAATCTCTGACAGATATTTCTATATAATTATACTCAAAGACAAAGCATGTTGTTCACCCGTGCCCTTTAACTATATCTTTATATTCATTATTTCTCTTTAATAAGTATTTATACACACATAATTGTTTAAGAATACAATAAAAACGTACAGCATACCAAAGATATAGTTAAAATGTTATTTCCCAAGGTGATGTAACCATACCATTGGTAAAATGTGAAAATAATTTTATGGAGAGTCACGTGAACAATCTTCTTTTCAATTGTAATTGCTACTCTTTTATTTATTTTTGATGGGTATTAGAATAATATAACAAGTACATCCAAATCTTGTTTCATGAGGGTTAGAAAGATATCTTAAAAGAATGAGGCACTAAAAAATAAAAATGTTAAGTAAATTACAATACAGGTTGTATGAAGGTAGGGCAAAATGATAAAAGGCATTAGAGAAGCTTGGAAGTTTGGGGAACAGTGATTTAGAAGTCAATAGCAGCATCAGAATGGCATTTGATTTTAAAGTATAGTTAATTCAGCATTAATTTTCACTGGCCTGTCTTCCTAGTATATTTAGTTATAATTTCATTCACAAAAGCTAGATTAATTTTTTTTTTTTTTTTGGAGACGGAGTCTTGCTCTGTCGCCGGGGCTGGAGTGCAGTGGCTGGATCTCAGCTCACTGCAAGCTCCGCCTCCCAGGTTTACGCCATTCTCCTGCCTCAGCCTCCGGTAGATTAATTTTTTTTTTTATTTTTTATTTTAAATGTTTTGAGATGAAGCCTTGCCCTGTCGCCCTGGCTGGCGTGCAGTGGCACGATCTCAGCTCACTGCAACCTCCGCCTCCCGTGTTCAAGCGATTCTCCTGCCTCAGCCTCCCAAGTAACTGGGAGTACAAGTGCATGCCACCACGCCCAGCTATTTTTTTTTTCTTTTTGTTTGTATTTTTAGTAGAGACGGGGTTTCACTGTGTTAGCCAGGATGGGCTCAATCTCCTGACCTCGTGATCCACCTGCCTCAGCCTCCCCAAAGTGGTGGGATTACAGACCTGAGCCTCCACGCCCAGCATAGATTGATCTTTATCTCATTTCAGGTTCAGGTAAAACAAAGCTCATGACTGTGTGTATATCACACAAGGAATGAAGCAAAACAAAAACCACTAACTTGCATTTATTTAATGAGGCAATTTTTGTGGAAGTGCTTTACAACCTAAAACTATTGTATACACACACAAAATAAGGCACATTCTAGGATTTATCCTGGCGGCCATACAGACTGAACTCTTAAACTGTGATTGATCTCGCTCCTTGCATTATTTTTCCCCTAATTTCCACTGTAGCAAAACTGTTTGTCTCAGTACTGCTGTATCTCACTGGCAGATTCTCACCTTCTCTACTTAACTCATGCTTTAAAAATGTACAAGATTTGCGGCCAGGCTCGGTGGCTCACGCCTGTAATCCCAGCAGTTTGGGAGGCCGAAGCGGGCAGATTACCTGAGGTCAGGAGTTCCAGACCAGCCTGATTAACATGGAGAAACCCTGTCTCTACTAAAAATATACAGTTAGCCGGCGCATGGTGGCGCATGCCTCTAATCCCAGCTACTTGGGAGGCTGAGGCAGGAGAATCGCTTGAACCCGGGAGGTGGAGGTTGCAGTGAGCTGAGATTGTTCCATTGCACTACAGCCTGAGTAACAGAGCTAGACTCCGTCTCAAAAAAGAAAAAAAGAAAAGAAAAAAGAAAAAAAGAGAAAATGTACAAGATTCGTAATATAGACACAATCTTAATACATTCGTGGTATATACGTTACGCAAAATAATTCGGAAGGTGGTCTGGAAAAAAAATGATATTTTGGGAGAAATACATTGACTTTAATCATACATGCTATTAACATAACCATGTTTTACAGTTATACAAATCTTCCCATGTTCTCTATTATTCCTATTTGCCATATTACATGCTTTATAAGCTATAGAAGTATTTTTTAAATGTTTGCTCTTACCCATTAAAATTTTTGAATTATTAAATTTGTGATATAAAAAATTTTATTTTATTGTATTGTATTATGATAAAAATGAATCTAAAGTTTGAGTCCCAAGACTTTTTAATCTTTGTAGAAGAACTTCATATTTGGAAAATATTTATTTAGGAGGAAGATATGCCTAAACTTTTAGTGCCTGAAGAGGCAGTAACAGAAAAGTTATTTGAGGTAAGTTCAAAAACTTACTTTGTAAATCTCTGTACCCTTGGAATGTAATCTATACTGGTTTTTTTTTTTTTTTTGGCTTTCTCAGGAGATGTCCTAAGCATTTCCTTGACTTCTCAGATGCCACTGAAACCTGGTCCTCTGATTCTTTGGAATCCATTCCCCAGATTTTTGGGGGGTTCTACATGTTCCTTCATAGTATGTTATTTCTTGAATAGACTTATGCAAAGAAATTCAAAATCTACCTGACAATTATTTTTCTTTTTAATATCAAACAAATTAGGTGTTTTACTTCTTAATATTCATATCCGTCACCTAAATAACAACCATTTCAAAACTAAAGAGATCTTAAAAATAATCTTTGACTAGTTCACTGGGTGATCAATTTTTAAAACTTTAAGTCCTATTTATTTTTACTTGATAAAATATTATAATAGCATGCTGTGTTTCATATATGACTATACATATTTTATCTAGAAGTGAATGAGGAGGAAAAAACGAAGAAAAGAGGAGTGGGAGAATTTTTCTACGGGAAAGAACTTTCTTATGTAAAAGAGCACATATATGGGATATTTTATTAGAAAGATGAGAACCTCTATGCATTATTAGGAAAAGAGAAGGTAAGTTGATTTGCAACAGAAAGAACAGTGCTATTTGGGGATATGTCAAGCCAGACAAGAAGGTGGTTGAAGTTGAAGAGAGAGGTGTTTTATTCCTTAGAAGCTGATGTTATATTTTATTAAAGGTTGTACTGTTTATGGTCTTACCTTATGATGAGAAATCCTCTTCATTACTTCCTTTTGGCTTAGAGTTGGTGGTACTAAGGAAAGAGAAGGGGACTGACTCCATCCAGCAGAATGACATGATATGGACAAGGCACAGCACATCTAGGATGTGAAATGCTGAATATACCAAGAATTAAGCTGAATAAACATCTACTTCTGACAATATGGTAGACTAGAGACTCTAGAGTACTCTTCTCCTACAGAACAACTAGATCCTGCATAGATCACATTCCCCTCTCTCAGGACCATTCCTAATACTATCTCCAAAAACAAATCAACCAACTAACCAACCAAATGAAATGCACAGGTCCAGAGCTGAGAATAGTATGCATTGGGAAATGGGAAGCAGGGGTGCTCCAGGTTAGTTGCTCAAAGAAACACTGGCATCCAGAAATGGACCAGTTATGAATGGATGATCTGAGCCTGAGACTTTCTTGTCCACTCTAGTGGGTGACTGAAATTGTGCTAGGTTTATGGCAACTTCTAGCTATGTGCAGATACAGAAAAAGCATCTCAACTCTAGTTCTTCAAGAGTCCAACACATTTTCAAGCTCAAAGAACTCACAATGATCACCAAGCACTGGAGGAGACAAGCTGCTATTAATGACAATCAACAGAAACCTTTAGCAACAGATTTAGACCTGTAAGGACTTAAGATATTAGACATGTTAGGATCAGAATATGGAAAAAGCTATATATGAAATATTTAAGTAAATAAAACATGGAATCACAAAAGCAGGCATGCAACAAAAATGGAATTCTTAAAATGAATCATTGAAAACAATTAAATGGATGTAGTAAACAGCATTTTATTAGTCTACCTTTGAGTCAATGAGTTGACATGAGTTGACATGTAATGAAATAGAGTTTCTCATGGTGTCCTGAACTAGAACACCCAGAGCTTCTCCATAATGAGAAAGGGTGAAATGTTTGCTGATGGGAGAGCCCTTTGGAATGGGGAAACAATTTGACAGAATTTGTAGCTACAATTACTTAAATTAAAATTATTTTAGCAGTTTTATACTTTTTAATTTCCAATGAAGATATATTTTAATTTTTTGTTTGTTTCTTTGTTTTCTTTTTTCATAATATCATGGTCTTACTTTACAAGTGCAATATTTTGGCTGAGTGCAGTGGCTCACACCTATAATCCCAGCACTTTGGGAGGCTGAGGTGAGTGGGTCACCTGAGATGAGGAGTTTGAGACCAGCCTGACCAACATGGCAAAACCCCTTCTCTACTAAAAATACAAAAATTGACTGGGCGTGGTGGCTCACACGTGTAATCTCAGCACCTTGGGAGGCCAAGGCAGGCAGATTGCCTAAGTTCAGGAGTTCAAGACCAACCTGGCTAATATGGACAAACCCTGTCTCAACTGAAAATACAAAAATTAGCCAGGCGTGGTAGCAGGTGCCTGTAATCCCAGCTACTCGGGAGGCTGAAGTGGGAGGATTGCTTGAACCTGAGAGGCAGGGGCCAAGATTTTGCCATTACACTCCAGCCTGGGTGACAGAGTAAAACCCTGTCTCAAAACAAAACAAAAAACAAGTGCAATATTTTCTTGAATTAATCTTTTTTGTTCTCTGCATTGTTCCTATTTTCTTGAGATCAATTATCTGTTTATTTTTGACTTTCAAACTGTTTCATTTTTGAATATACTAGTTGTCCATTTATGTTGAAGGTTGAGGAACAGGATTATTTTTTCTAAATATTTCTTCTTCTTCTCTGTTTCCTGATAAGGACAGTTGAGTAGAAGATGATCCCTGTATTCTTAAGCAAATTAAGTCTACTGTCAGGTTCTATTTTGGATAGGAGGATGGGTGACAGCCTCCTATAGATGGGCCCAACATATGAATGCCCATTCGAAAAGTCAGAAAGAGTCCTCCGTCTTCAAAAAATTAATTTATAGAAGAGATATATGCTTTTTTTTGCCTACATATAGATACTGCTTGGGTTGATGTTCTGAGTGCAAAATGTGGCTGAACCATCTGTTCCTTATAGATGTTCAGCTTCTGTAATATTAGCTGATTCTAAGGTGGGATCTTCTCCTGGGTTCCAATGGACAAGTTTACTGTTACCTCAGATGCAGGCCCCTAAAAGCATATTCTGGGATGGAGTTTCCTCCTTTTTATTTTATCAACGAGCACACTTCAATTGTCTTTCTTTCTTCAAAAAATGTATTTAGATTTTGTATTTGCTGATGAATCCCCTTCCTATTTTCCTGACTTTTTGCAGTTGTATACTGTTTTTCTATGAAATCTTGGAAGGCTAGTAAATATGCTCAACATAATAGATAACTATTGTTCTTCATTCTTAAACCAAACACTGTTCAATACACAAGGAAGTAAACTATGCATTTATTTCTAAAATACGTCTTAATTTCACAGAGCTTACATTGAGAAGGGGAGTATGAACAGTTTTTCTAAGCAAAAAAATTACAAGACGGAGTAACAAGTTGTCTGAGTGAGGCATCAGATCATCAGGCATTAGTGAGATTCTCCTAAGGTGCAGGCAATATAGATCCCTCCCACGCACTATTCACAATAGGGTTCCTGCTCCTATGAGAATCAAGTGCCTTCGCTGATGTGACAGGAGGCAGAGCTCAGGCAGTAAGTCTCCCTTGCCCAGCCACTCACCTCCTGATGTGTAGCCATTCTGCAGCCTAGGGGTTAGGGACCCTGGTGTAGAGGACAAACTTTTTAAATTAAGAAGGGAAAGATGAGTAAGAGACAGGTGGTTTCTTATAAAAGAGTTCAATAGAAAAGAGGGTAGAAAACAGCATTTTTGCCAGCAAAAGAAGGAAAAGTCTGAGAGATTATTGTATATTAGAAGAACTACACAAAAATTTCATTGGCAAGGCCATAGTGCTATGAGACTAGAAAGGTAAAGGGTCCCATTATTGCAGTCAGTTTTGTTAAAAGTTTTTACTCTTATTCCAAGTCATTGAAAGCTTATTATCTGTGGAATAATAAGAAGTATTTCAGAATGGTTACTCTGCTGACATTATGAAGAATCAGTTGGATGGTGAAGAGCTTGGGTATGCGCAGTTGAGTTAGGGAAACTCCAGGACGCACACATAGGAATCCTGGTCTAGGATGATGTCAGCGATCATGAAGACAAGTGAAAGGATTTGATTACATATTCAATAGAACTTGTTGAACATGAGAAATGATGAGAAGGAAGAATTCAAAGATGACCCTCAGGCTGTGCTGTCTTAGAGTTGAGTGAAGGCTGGAATAGGAGCCGGGGTGCAAGGAAGGTGCAGGTGCCAATGATTCCTTAAGTGGGAAACCTTGAACTTAGCTGAATCCAGGATCAGCAAGATAGAAAGAAAAGGTGGTAAATTTACTGAGGTGTTGGGGTGAGGTCCAGGGCCATTGTGTTAAGAGTCTTAACTGGGTTGCCCTTTAGGTGAGGGGGCTGAAACTTTTTTTTTTTTTAATTAAGGATCAAAAACTACCTGGGCAACTTTATACCCACAATACAAATACAACACTTTTTTAAAAGTAGAAAAACAAAGTGTTTTAATACAAGTAAACAAAAATAAATGAGTTAAATAAGAAATATTGCTATTTTGAATTTGAGAGAAGATATAGAAAGATAAAGAGGTAGATGTATCCTATGGCAACGTTTCTAAAAGGGCATATTTGAGGGCTTTCAATTGGTTTATGGCCTGTCTTTTATAAATTATTTTCCACAAAGGGTGAACCATTTATTTATTCTATTATAGATCTCAAATATATGTGTGTATAAATATATGTGTGTGTATATAGATATACACACACACACCTAGCTCCAGAGTCTACCCACTTAACCATCAAATCATCACATATATATACACATACATATCTATGTCATCACATGTATAATCATATATGTGTATATATGAATCATCACATATACATACAAATCATTATATATAATATATGTATATGTGTGCACATATACATATGCATACATACACACACACATACATATACACACACACATATATGAGATATATAACAAGAAATCTCAGGGAAGAAATTAAGGAGTTAAAAAGGACAATAATAAGGAAATAATTATTGAGTACAAACTATCTGCCAGGTCCTGTTCTAGGTTCTTTCCATGTATAAAATAATCGAATCCCCATACTATATGATAGGTAATTCATTTCACAGAAGAGGAAAGTGAGGACAAAAGCAATTAAATAACTTTCTCAATTTGACACTCTTAGGAATTGGTTATATCAAAATTTAAATGTTGGCAATCTAGCTTCAGAGTGTACCCACTTAACCCTCAAATCGTTATAGGCTTTATATAAATGTATACATATCGATATATTACATAGCTATAAATAGAATATATGCAACCAGAGAGCATATCCCAGGTCTATATGTGGCAGAAAAACTGCATAGAATAGCCAAATGCTTGACTGAAGGTGTAGATATTTTTATTAATGAACCACAAAAATCGTTAGCTATAATAAATGACTGTGTCCATGCTAAATTCCTGGTTAAGGTAGATATTATTAAGTTGTAAATGAAAATAGGCAGAATGGGAAACTAAACAAGTTTCTGTATACATCATCTATTTCTTTGATGAAAGAAAAGGCTCAAAAAGAAAACTTTAAATGATTAGTCAGTGTTTGCAAGGCAGGCCAAGAAAGTGGCATCACTGTGCTCCAAGAGTCCCTAGGCACAGCAAGACTGGAAGGAGAGTGACCTTTGAGTGACTGAAGAAGTAAGAGGAACTTTGGAAACTGTTATTTGTATATACACCATTATTATGTGTGAGTCGCTCATAATGTGGACATTGCCAAGCACAACTATGCTCTTTTTAATTTTAATCCCTTTAACATGATTTGATGTGAAGCAGGCAAAACTTGTCTAAATAAATATACATGGTCTAATTTTGAAATTTGCCAACAACAACAGAAAATTTCAGATGAAAATATCCATATGTATATTTTTGTGAAAAATTTAAAAGTCATTTAAAGCTGCCTGTGGTCATTTTGAAAATATGAAGATAAATACGGATTTAATTTTCTCACTCAAATATTTTCCTAATTTGATGAACAAGCTGAAAAAGTAGAAATGACAGCCATTTAAATGATATTCCAGGGATGCTTAAAGGGGACCTCACAATCTTGTTTTTTTTCTTAAAGGCAGCTCTGTGTGTGTGTATGCAGGCATACATCCATTTTGTAATTAAAGTTAAGGCATCAGAGTGTTGCCTTAGATTCAGCCATCTCATAGCTGTGAAGAAAAGGATGAACTGAATCAAAGGCCTTTGGAAAAATTTAAGCTGGGAGGATAATTCCTAGCCTCTGGGAGACTAAATCTACTTATGCAAAAGTATAAGAATGGAGAAGTCATGAGCATGAAAACCTCACAGATGGAAAAAAAAAATAATCCTAGATGCTAACGGACAGAGGATTGACCTAAAAGAATTGGGTATACTCAGATATTCCTCATGTTGCTAATATATATTTATTGTTGTTTGTTTTTGACTTAAAATCAGTTATAGAAAGACAAAGGTTCAAATGACACACCACATCATTCATCTGTGACTCACAGTGAATAGCAGGTCACTGACATTGTCAGTGCTAAACAGCTCCCTGATATTCGTCATTTAGTTAGTGTGCAGTTACCAATTGATGGTTTTCACAAAATTAAAATATTAAAAGTAATTTTAATACCATAACCTTTTCATAAGTATCATGGATATGCTGAAGTATTTATACTATTATTTGGGTGATATTGTTAAGAAACCCTCTCCCACCCCCAATATTGATGTATGTATGGAGAGATATGAATACCTATTTTGGGAGACAACATATTAACAGGATTGATTCTTATACCATGTCACTGATGCTTATCTGCAGCTGGAGAGCTTATTTCTGGTCTATACATACCTAGTGGAACCATGAGATAGACAAGATAGAATAGCCATACACCTGACTGAATTGTGCAGGTGCTTTCAGTAATGCACCTCCAAAATCAAGTTGACTAAAACAAATTGCATGCAATTAGTTAGTGTGGTATTAAAGTTAGTATTAGGTTCAAATTATCTTTAAATTTATCATGTAGAATTATTTTTCAACTTGGAGCTGCATAAAATAACATAGGAACCTAGTGAACTTATTTGTACCTGAAAACTTGTTCTGACAGCCTGATTTAAAAGCCTCAGGAGATTTTTATTTCATTTCTTTATAAACTGTTTACTTCCAAAATATATCTATTCAAAATGTCATGAAACCTTGGAGGTAAAAGTTGTTGGACACAGTTGCTACTTTTAGTATTGTTACAGTTATGAGCAGTACCAAAATAAATGGTGAATTGTGTTCTTTAAACTATTTTTACACACTTTATCTTGAGACATGATTTTCTTTTAAACTAGAAAAGTCATATTCTAACCAGAAGATTATAGTTCTTTTCTTTATACTAAATCAAAGATAAAATGTTTGCACTTGTTGAGTTGAGTGCACATTGGTATCTTTCAGGCATAGTTATACACAAACGACTCTGGTTAATTTTAGTAATAATAAAAACAAATAAATGTACAAAAAAAGGGATGAGCTGAGAACATTTCTCAGGGATTGGTAGAAATCAAAGCACTTGGAGGAGAAGCATCAGACAGCTGGGGAGACTCAGTGGCAGGACCTTGTGGAGCTTTTCTTGAAATCTTTATGTTTGTGAACTACAGCCCGCATACCAAATGCCAGACACCACCAACTGCTTGTTCTGTGCAGCCTGAAAGCTAACAATATGTGCATGGTTTTTTAAAAATTTTGAATGTTTAAAAAAAACAAAATAATTCTCTTTTGTGGCATGGAAAATTATTTAAAATTTAAGTTTTAGGGTTATAAATAAAGTTTTATTGGAACACAGCCCCACTTATTCATTTATGTATTTTTTTCTTTTTTTTTTTTTTGAGACGGAGTCTTGCTCTGTCCCCCAGGCTGGAGTGCAGTCGTGCCATCTCGGTTCACTGCAACCTCCGCCTCCTGGGTTCAAGAGATTCTCCTGCCTCAGCCTCCCGAGTAGCTGAGGTTACAGGCACATGCCACCATGCCCAGAAAATTTTTTTGTTTTTTTAGTAGAGATGGGGTTTCACCGTGTTAGCCAGGATGGCCTGGATCTTCTGGCCTCATGATCCGCCCACCTTGGCCTCCCAAAGTGCTGGGATTACGGGTGTGAGCCACCTCGCGCCCAGCCCATTTATGTATTTTCTATGACTGCTTTTGTGTTACAACAGTAGAGTTCTAGTGACAGATTCTGTGACATGCAAAGCTGAATATATTTACTACCTGGGCCTTTACAGAAAACTTTTTTTGACTCATAAACTAAGGGACTGACTTATAATAACTAGTCTCTAACAACCCTCAGTTGTGTTATCTCCACTCAGGTTCCAAATACCCAAGAGAGACAGTCGGTGAAGCTCAATTAACCTTGAGTTGGGAGTCCATCCCTTGGCCTGTGATCACAGGTAGGGCTACTGGTTTGTAATTAGAGCAGCCTGGTTTTGCACATGCAAGACAATGGAATCTGTCTCAAACAGAAGGAAGAACCCATGAGGAAAATCTCTGGGCATACAAAAATAATGGCCATGTCAATAGTACAATCAAGTCATTATTGTTGTCTCTTCTCTCATTTCTTTATTCTCTTAATGTACTTTATATTTCAATGCATCAATAAGCACTTAAGAAGCATCTATTTTATGTGTTCCTTTCGACAGCCCAAACACCAGATATATAAAATAGTTCCTGCTTTTGAAGATCTCATAGTTACATGAGGAAAATGGTCATTCAAAAAGTTAATACAAATATTACATAATCGTTACTTCAGGAGAGATAGCAACCAAGTGGTAAAGGAGTGAAAAGAAAGAAAGAAACAAGCGAGTTTACCTTTAGAATTCCAGGATTGTACAAAGGACAAGTGAATTTTCTTTCTTTTTTTTTTTTTTTTTGAGACGGAGTCTCGCTCTGTGGCCCACGCTGGAGTGCAGTGGCCGGATCTCAGCTCACTGCAAGCTCCGTCCCCCGGGTTTACGCCATTCTCCTGCCTCAGGCTCACGAGTAGCTGGGACTACAGGCGCCCGCCACGTCGCCCGGCTAGTTTTTTGTATTTTTTAGTAGAGACGGGGTTTCGCAGGATGGTCTCGATCTCCTGACCTCGTGATCCGCCCGTCTCGGCCTCCCAAAGTGCTGGGATTACAGGCTTGAGCCACCGCGCCCGGCCAGAACAAGTGAATTTTCAGCTGCAACTTTAAGGATGATGTTCCATTTATTTATTATTATAAAACAAACAACCCTAAAGTTTAGTGACTTGAAACAGTAACAATTTATTTTACTCATGAATCTATATTTTGTACAATGCTTGGCAGAAACTAATTGTTTTTGCTTTGCTGGGGTAACACAAATAGTGGCTAAAGGACTTTGAAGGTGACTCACTGTCTGGCGGGTTGATTTTGCTATTGATTGAGTGGTCCTTGGGTAATTTACAAATGAGCCTCTCCAGAGGCTGATTGGACTTCCTTAATAGCATGGTTTTTGGGTTCCATGGGCTAAGTTTCCAGGTAACTAAGGTGGAGGTGCATGACATTGTTTGACCTAGCCTTGGATTTTACATGATATCACTTGTGCCTCACTCTATTGATTGAGACAGTCAAAAAGTCCCACTCAGGTTCAAGAGGAGACATAGATTAATTCTTATTAGGGAAACTGCAAAGTTCTAAAAGAGCATTTTGACTTTGAGATATTGTTGCAGCAGTCTTTGAAAAATACTGTATTGCACAGTTGAGAAGAAATTTGAAAAACTGAAAAGATAGAAAATATCAATAGAAGATGTAGCAATGTACAAAAGCAGGGATTTATGAGAGGGTTTGCATATTGATTGAGTTTCCAGTGAGTTTAGAATGCATGTATATATGCTAACATATGCACACATTTATTATTATGCATATATTAATGTGCATATATGTATGAATATATGCATTTATATATATTTATACATATACATATGAAGTGGGGTAGGGGAAATAGGGAAACTTGCTAGAAAAAGACTAGGAAAATAGACTAAGAAATGATTGCAAATGGCTCTGTATCATTACATGCCAGAAAATTTGGATTCTATTTTGGTTGTTTGACTTATAGCAATTAATAGTTGTAACATAATCCTTAAACAGGTGTAGCCCCAAATTCATTGTTCTTTATATCATTCTTAGAATTCTTAAGGTAAATTCAGTTGTTCCCTCCTTTCTCTTTGTTCCTCTAACACTTGGTTTATATTTCTCATTCAGTACTTATCATATTGGATTTTATTTCTCCTTTTGAATGACTTCTTCATGCAACTGTAAGCACAAATCTACCTAAGGATAGTGCTATATTTTCAGGTTTGTTTTAGAAGAGAGAACTCCTTTCACGTGTTAGTTATATCCTTCCAGTTAGACATGTAAATGTTAATATAATTATAACCATACATTGCAGTGTGAACTTATACTAATATACTGTACTTCTACAACTATACTATACCTTCATTTTATTATTTTAATTGAAGTATCACAGATTGAATCTATGTTCAACATGGAATCTTTCAGTGATCAAATGGAAATATTTCCTGCTAAACACTCAAACCACAAATCACAAAGCTGAAATGTTGTCATATTTGCAAGTAAATCATTGTGGCTGTTTATCACCAACTTTAAGAGTTTTCAATTCTCAGAAAGATCTTTGCTTCTTGTATATATCCTTATATTTTGCCACAATCAAGTTTGCCTCAGCAACTTGATTGATCATAATTTAAAAATTGGTTCTTTTCTATTTACCTTTAAGTTTATTTCTTGCTACTTTTTCTCATACCATAGTGCTTCAAAGTAACATTTGAATATTCAGTTATTAGTAGAGTAAATGCGTTTATTTTCAATTGCTGTGTAACAAATCACCATAAACATAGCTGCTGTAGATACTTACTTGCTAGCTCACAGTTCTTGTAGGTCAGAAGCGTAGCATGCTCTGGGTCTTACAAAGCTGAAATCAAGTTGTTGTTTTGTGCTGCAATCTTGTCTGGAGTTTAGGGTTCTCTTCCAAGATAACGTGGTGACAAAATAACGTTCTTTGTAGTTGTAAGACTAAAGTTGCAGTTTTTCACTGGCTGTCAGATAGGGGCTGATGTCTGATTACCACATGGCTCCCTCTGTCTTCAAACGAGCAATGGGTTATCTCTCTTGCATCAAATTCTTGTCACATTTCAAATCTTCTCCAAGAAGAGTGCTGTGACTTTTTTTTTTTTTTTTTTTTTTTTTCTTTTTGAGACAGAGTCTTGCTCTGTTGCTTAGGCTAGAGTACAGTGGCAAGATCTCGGCTCACTGTAACTTCCGCCTCCCAGGTTCAAGCGATTCTCCTGCCTCAGCCTCCTCAGTAACTGGGACTACAGGTGTGTGCCACTATGCCTAGGTAATTTTTATATTTTTACTAGAGGCAGGATTTCACTATGTTGGCCAGGCTGGTCTTGAACCCCTGACCTTAAGTGATCATCCCGCCTTGGACTCCCAGAGTGCTGGGATTACAGGTGTGAGCCACCACACCTGGCTGAGCCGTGTCCTTTTTAAGGGCTTACCTCATTAAGTCAGGTCCACCAAGGATAGTATTTATTTATTTATTTATTTATTTTTGAGATGGAATCTCACTCTGTAGCTCAAGCTGGAGTGCAATGGCGCCATCTCCACTCACTGCAACCTCTACCTCCTGGGATCAAGCAGGTCTCCTGCTTTAGCCTCTGGAGTAGCTGGGATTACAGGCACATGCCACCTCGCCTGGCCAATTTTTGTCCTTTTAGTAGGGATGGGTTTTCACCATATTGGCCAGGCTGGTCTCAAACTCCTGACCTCAGGCAATCCACCTACCTTGGTCTCCCAAAGTGCTGGGATTACAGGCATGAGTCACAGTGCCCGATGTCTTTCTTTCTTAAAGCCAGTTGTTCCATACAACATAACCCAAGTATGAAAGGGAAATCCATCATGGTCATAGTTCTCAGGGAGCAGAAATATTGTGGGGCAAAAGTGTTCAAAAGGGAATACTTCTGAGGTGAAAGGGGCAGTATTATACTATTAATAATTACATTGAGAGGTGAAAACTGAAACTGTCTTGGAAAAAAACAAGATCATGTTTGCATGATTATTTTCCTTTATTTTGACTTTCATTATCTCTAAGTTCACATGTTTACTTTCCAACTCCTTTTTATTCTTTTTTATTTTCAAATTTGTTTTTTATATAACATTTGAATCATGCAAGAAATGCATGCCACATATTTATAAAATTATGAAGCATAAAACTTTTAAAACGTGAATCCAGCACTCGACTTAAGATTCTGAACATACCAGTATTAGTGCATTTGCTTTTGGACTCCTTCCTTGTGCCATTGTCCCACCCCTCCGCTCTGTTCCATTATGATCTCCTTCTGTTGGAGCTCAGTGATTACCATATAAGGTTTGAACTTTAGTTGTCTAAGAGAAGAGGCCATTATGCATGGAGCCACAGATGAGAAAGTCACTAAAGTACAGAATTTTTTTCCTTATGTTTGTAGTAGTAACTTAGGGTGGTACTGACTCATTCAGAGAGAAAAATCAATCATTTGGAGTCACCTAAAACAGTGCTCCTTTATAACTTAACAGCACTTGCTGCACTATTCTTAGCCATTTGCCCGGACTTGGAGGTGAGCCCGGTTAACCAGCTGCTTTCATCTCAAGGGCTTGCTGGCACTGATCAATTTTCTTTTCCAGACCCAGCCTCTTCTGACGCTTCCATAGTCAATCCATCTCTCTCAGTTTCTGCAACTGTGAAATTGTGTCCATTCTGTTCCTAGAAGACTTCTTCCTTTGATTGTTTTGAGTTATAAGCACATGGATACTTTCCAGAGTACAGACTCATTTGCACTGTCTTGTATGATATCCTATAGATGTCCAACCCAGTGACATCAGTAATGTACTTTTAAAAGCTTCTTATATTTCTTTGCTTTGGAAGATGGGAAGCAGAGAAGTTTAACTCATCTTGAAATGGAAATATTGCTTGGAGTTTTTGGAGATAACACTAAAGACAGTGTGAAGAATGTGTAGGGAGGGATGGAGATGGTGGCAGGCAAATCAGCTAGGGGACTGCTGCAATAGTCCTGGTAAGAGGCAATGCAGTGTGGTGTTTTACGCTCTGTCAACTTAGCTAAGCTGCAAGAACATTTCCCAGAATTCCCATCCCTGTCTGGCTCTGTGTTAGAGTTCACCATAAAAAATTAGGGTAAGATTCAGAAGAGCCATTTTGCTGGGAATGTTGGTGTTAGGTGTCGGATATAGCTGCAGTTGACATTATTGCTGATTTACTGATTTATCTTTTAGTTGTGGGGCAGTAGTCAGGTCTGCAGCTACTCAGTCCCCATGGGACTTCTCTTTACAAATTCTCTAAGTTCTGAGCCAATCATTCAGTCATTTGATCATTCCAGAGTGGAGGGTATCAACTTCTTAAATCATTGAGTTTGAATGTACTGAGACAGACACAGGTGTCATTTTGTCATTGTGGGCTGTCAGTTCCTTTGTAGGTGATATGGTTTGGCTCTGTGTCTTCACCCAAATTTCCTCTCGACTTGTAATCCCCACAGATTGAAGGACGGACCTGGTAGGAGGTGACTGTATCATGGGGGAGGTTTGTTCCATACTGTTCTTGTGACAGGGAGGGAGTTCTCACAAGATCTCATTGTTTGACATTTCCCCTACTCACTCTCTCTCTCTCCTTCCACCTTGTGAAGAAAGTCCTTGCTTCTCTTTTGCCTTTTGCCATGGTTATAAGTTTCCTGTGGTCTTCCCAGTCATACAGAACTGTGAGTCAATTCAACAACTTTTGTTTATATATTACTCAGTCTCAGGTAGAATCGTTATACCAGTGTGAAAACAAACTAATACAAAGAAATAACACTGAGGTAGTGGGACATTGCTATAAGAGACCTGAGAATGTGGAAGCAACTTTGGAACTGGGTAATGGGCAGAGGTTGGAACAGTTTGGAGGGCTCAGAAGAAGACAGGCAGGTGTGAGAATGTTTGGAATTTCCTAGGGAATTGTTGAATTGTTTTGACCAAAATGCTGACAGTGATATGGACAATGAAGTCCAGGCTGAGGTGGTCCCAGATGGAGATGAGGAACTTCCTGGGAACTGGAGTAAAGGTCATTCATTCTATGCTTTAGCAATGAGACTAGTAGCCTTTTACCCCTGCCTTACAGATCTGTGGAACTTCAAACTTGAGAGAGATAATTTAGTGTATCTGGCAGGAGAAATTTCTAAACAGCAAAGCATTCAAAATGTGACCTGTCTTATTCTGAAAACCTTTAGGTACATGTGTTCAAAGAGAGATGGTTTGAAATCGGAACTTATGTTTGAAAGGACAGCAGAGAACAAAAGTTCGAAAAATTTGTAGCCTGACCATATGATAAAAAAGAAAGTATCCATTTTCTGGGGAGAAATTCAAATTAGCTACAGAAATTTGCATAAGTAATGAGGATTTGAATGTTAATAGCAAAGACAAGGGGGAAAATATCTCCAGGGAGTGTCAGAGACCTTCACAACAGCCACTCCCATCACAGGCTCAGAGGCCTAGGAGTGAAACATGGCTTCAGGGTCCCACAGCTCTGTGCAGCTTCAGTACTTGGTGCCCTGTGTCCCAGCCACTTCAGCCATGTCTAAATGGACCAAGGTACAGCTCAGACTGATGCTTCAGAGGGTGCCAAGCTTCAAGCCTTGGCAGCTTCCATGTGGCGTTGGACCTGTGGGTGCACAGAAGACAAGAGTTCAGCCTTGGGAGCCTCTGCCTGGGTTTCAGAGGATGTATGGAAACACCTGGATGTTCAGGCAGAAGTCTGCTGCAAGAGGTGGAGCCCCCATGGACAACCTCCACTAGAGTAATGCAAAGGGGAAATGTGGGGTTGGAGCCCCCACACAGAGTCCCCACTGGGACACTGCCAAGTGGACCTGTGAGAAGGTGACCACCATCCTTCAGACCCCAGAAAGGTAGATCCACTGACGGCATGCACTCTGTACCTGGAAAAGTCATAGGTACTAAATGCCAGTCTGTGAAAATAGCTACAGGGTCTGACCCTGGTGAGCCACAGGGATAAAGCTGCCCAAGACCATGGGAGGCCAACCCTTGCATCAGTGTGCTCTGGATGTGAGACACGGACTCAAAGGAGATTTTGAAGCTTTTTGATTGCCTTTCTGGGGTTTGGTCTTGCATGGGGCCTATAGCCCCTTTGTTTTGGCCAATTTCTCCTATTTGGAATAGGAACATTTACCCAATGCCTATACCCCCATTGAATCTTGGGAGTAACTAACTTGATTTTTATTTTACAGGCTCATAGGCAAAGGGGACTTCCCTTGTCTCACATGAGACTTTGGACTTAGACTTTTGAGTTAATGTTGGACTAAGTTAATACTTTGGGGGACTGTTGGGAAAGCATTATTGGCTTTGAAATGTGAAGAGGACATGAAATTTGGGAGAGATCAGGGTGGAATGATATGGTTTGACTTTGTCTCCACCCAAATCTCATATCAAATTGTAATCCTTACATGTTGAGGCAGGGACCTGGTGGGAGGTGATTGGATCTCAGGGGTGGCTTCCCTTATGCTGTTCTCAGGATAGTGAAGGAGTTCTCTTGAGATCTGGTTGTTTCATAAGTGTCTGACATTGCCCCTACTTGTTCTCCCTTTCCTGGCTAGTAAAGAATATGCTTGCTTCTTCTTAGTCTTCTGCTGTAATTGTATACATTTCCTAAGGCCTCTCCAGCCATACAGAACTGTGAGTCAGTTAAACCACCTTTGTTTATAAATTGCCCAGGCTCATGTAGTATCTTTACAGCAGCATGAAAATGGACTAATACAGTAGGTTTCAGTTTGGTTTTGCCTTTAACTGGATCATACCTAGGGTTTTATCATGATTACTAGTGCTGTTGGTCCACAGAGACCTTCAGAATCTTACTATAAAAGCAGAGCAGCAGTACTTCCTAGTCTTCTTTGCTTGCTCATAGCTCCTGTAAGGTAAATCTCCTTTTCCATTTCACTCATCACTGTTCTTCTCCCAGGTCTAATCCTAACTGGTACCCCAAGCCTGTGGCAACCAGGTAACATACAAAATATGTTCAAAAGGTGTTTCCACAAATGTATTAACCACATTTGGTGGCCATCTTTTATTTCTGAGATTTGAATCTTCAAAATGTTAGCCCAAATTTTTCAGATGATAAGTGTTCATTAATTACTTCTTCCAATAAGACTTGGTAAATTCATTGTGCTAAAACATGCCAACTAACCTCCCTTCCTCTCTTCCTACAAACTTGAGTAAATAGCCCCTGAAATGTTTTGTTGTGATGTGGAGACTAATGGATGCTTTCTTTTGCTGATCATTTTTTTTTCATTTTGATAACTTATCAGCAAACAAACAAACAAGCAAACCTGTCTTTGTGGCATCTCTGTTTTGTCTTGTTTCATTTCTTGAAGGGCTCTGTAATGTTCCTATCTTTTTATGGATAAATTAAAAATATTTTTGGGACTTTACTACATTATATATTGCCTAAGAGCATGATCTCTGGTGGAAAACAATATCTGATTTGCATTCTGAATCTGAAATGGTACAAATTTTGTAACTCTAGGTGAATTGTTTAATTTCTCTACCACAAAATTTTATATGTTCAATAGTGTTAATAAGAGTATTTGTCCCAAAGTTTTGCTGAGAAAATTTAATAAAAAATAAATACATATCCTCGGTTCTATTCTTCCTACAAATCAGTGTTTGAGAAATGTTAGTTACTAGCTCTAATTGGAAATATAAATGTTAATTTTTCTATTTTCTATGGGTTTCTGGGATTGAGAATTGAAAGGTGGAAGTGAGATTTTGTTATTCAACATTCATTCAACTATTTCATCAAGTCATTTTCATAAGTTTCTTCTTTTGATCAACAAAACATAATCAGATTCCAATAGCACACTTTCTTCCACTAGTCTTACTGTGTTAGCAAGTCCATTTTAGGCCTGACTCTCACTGGCCATCTTTTTCTGCTCTCTTACCTCAAAAACCAACTAAATTTGCACCATAAGGTACTTTTGATTCGTAATAACCTTATTTATCCATTGTCAGAAATGAGCTACATTTCTCTACATTTCCAAGGAATCATTTATAAAAGTTCTCATCAAGGCATTAATATATAGTTAGTTAGGTCTAGTTCTTAGAACCAAGGTATTTCACAGCTGGCACCAGTTGATTGCAACTTGCAAGCTCAGTCCCACTTCTGTCACAAGAGGCAATTCTCGCTTTAAAAGAAGGATTTAAAATAGTTTTATCTTGAGTCTGTTAGATTGAGCATAAAACTCTGCTGCTTATCCACCTCTGACACTTGCACAGTTCTCATTATTGCAACTCTGTCTTGTCCTGTTTAAGCAAACAGTCTCTTGTATGTATGTCTTTGTCTACATGCGTGCATTTAGGGATTGGGGCCTAATCTAACTCCCATCATGATGTTTTCTTAATCTTGACTGCGGAGCCTGTGGACCTGTTACTTGTTGGTAGACTATCCAGATACTTTTCCCCATATTTTTATATCCAGGACATTCCTTTGTTCTTGCCTCTAGATGCCAACTGACATTTGAATACTCTTTTGTTTCCACTTTTCAGTATGTGTCACTTAATTTCTTCCTTCTAGTGCCTGCACACAGCTAGTGAATATCTATTTTAGACCTTTGGCTCTCTGTAGAAAACTGGACCAGGAAGCAAGAGAAAGAAATAAAAGGCATCTGAATAGGAAAAGAAGTCAAACTCTCTGTCTTCACTGATGATATGATTATATATCTAAAAAACCCTAAAGACTCTGCTAAAAGGAGGCTACAACTGATAAATAATCTTGGAAAGGTTTCAGGTTACAAAATCAATGTGCAAAAATCAGTAACATTTGCATACAACAATAATGTTCAGGCTGAGAGCCAAATCAAGACCACAATCCCATTTAAAATAGACACACACACAGACACCCACACAACCTAGGAATACATCTAACCAAGAAAGTGAAAGGTCTGTGCATGGAGAATTCCAAAATACTGCTAAAAGAAATCAGAGACAATATAAATGAATAGAAAAACATTCCTTGCTCATGGATTAGAAGAATAAATATCATTAACATTGCCATACTATCCAAAGCTATTTACAGATTCAATGCTATTCCTTTCAAACTACCAATGTCATTTTTCACAGACTTAGAACGAAAACTCTAAAATTCATATGAAACTAAAAAAGAGCCCCAATAGCTAAATTGATCCTAATAAAAAGAAAAAAGTCAGAGACATAATACTACCTAACTTCAAACTATAGTATAACACTACAGTCATCAAAGCAGCATGATAGTGGTTAAATGAACAGATGCATAGACCAATGGAACAGAATAGAAAAATCAGAATTAAAGTCACACAATTACAACCACTTGATTTTTGGCAAGGATGACAGATAAGCAACAGGGAAGGGTCTTCCTGTTCAATAAATAGTTCTAGGATAACTGGCTAGCTATATGCAGAACAATGAAACTAGACCCTTACCTTTCATCATATAAAAAAATTTAACTTGATATAGATTAAGATTTAAATATAAGATCTGAAACAATAAAAAAACCCAGAGGAAAACAAAGGAAATACACATCTCAACATCAGCCTTGGCAAAGAATTTTTGGCTGAGTCCTGAAATAGATTGCAACAAAAACAAATATTGACAAGTGGAACCTAATTAAACTAAAGCTCTTCTGCACAGCAAAAGATACTATCAATAAACAGAAAAACTATAAAATGGGAGAAAATATTCACAAACTATGCATCCAACAAAAGTCTAATATGTAGAATCTGTTAAGGAACTTTAACAAATCTACAAGCAAAAAATAGATGGTCCCATTTATAAAAGGGCAAAGAACATGAACAGATGGTTCTCAAAAGAAGGCATACAATCAAACCAACAAACATATGAAAAAATGCTCATCATCACTAATCATCAGAGAAATGCAAATCAAAACCACAGTGATACACCATCTCACACTAGTCAGAATGGTTATTATTCAAAAGTCAAAAAACAACAGATGCTGGCAAGGCTGCAGAGAAAACTGAACAGTTATACACTGTTAGTGGGTGTGTAAATTAGTTCAGCCACTGTGGAAAGCAGTTTGGAGATTTTTCAGAGGACTGAAAAGAGAACTGCCGTTCAGCATGGCAATCCCATTACTGAATACCCAAAGGAAAATAGATCATTACACCAAAAAAACACATACCCTCATATGTCCATCACCATGTTATTCACAATAGCAAAGGCATGGAATCGACCGAGGGGCCCAGCAATGGTGGATTGAATAAAGAAAATATGGTACATATACACCATGGAATACTATGCAGCCATAAAAAAGGAATGAAATCATGTAATTTGCAGCAACATGGATGAATCTGGAGGCCATAATCCTAAGCAAATTAACACAGGAACATAAAATTAAGTACTGCATGTTCTCACTTATAAGTGGGACCTAAATATTGAGCAACCATGGACATCAACATAAGTACAGTAGACACTGTGAATTATTTGAGGGTGGAACAAGGATGGGGACATGAGTTAAAAGACTACTTCTTGGATATTATACTCACTACCTGGGTACAATATATCCATGTAAAAAACCTGCACATGTAACCACCGGTATCTAAAATAAAAGCTGAAAAAAAGTCAGACCATATCTGCTTGTGTCTGTAGAATGAGACGGAATGGGAGTTATCTCAAATTATGTACGATAAAATATTACATTTCATATATTGATAGGGTGAGGCAACAAACATTTATGTTTCTTTCTTTTTCTTTTTTTTTTTTTTTTTCTTGAGAGGGAGTCTCGCTTTGTCTCCCAGGCTGGAGTGCAGTGGCGCGATCTCGGTTCTGGGATTACAGGCGTGAGCCACCACTATGCTAGACAATATTTAGCAGTGAGTAATCCATCAGCCTCTTGCTATGGTTTGTCTTCCTTGATTTTCAATAAAAATCTCAATCTGCCTGAATTTTCATTCAGATAGTTTTCATAGTACAGTCTCTGTAATAAAGTTGCAATTTCTCTATCTTTACTGTCATATTCCTAAAGAAAATAAACTCCTGAGATATGATTAATACATTCATCATAATGTTCATAACGTGACTTAGATGTTTTCTCCCAATTTCATAATTAAGGTAACTTCTTTTTGCACTTTGAAGTTCTTATCTAACATCTCTCTCATATTTGAATTATAACAAATTATCAATACTTGCCAAAATGTTGAGAGCTTATGTTTATATCGTCTGCTATTAATCTTGTTTTATCTTTGAATTCACATAATGTTAATGAATTCTGTCACATCACCCTTGCTAAGCAGCTGCTCTCATTCTCTTTGAAGTACAGCTTCCTGAAGATGCTCTACGTCGTCTTCCTTCCCTTCCAGAAATCCCTTAGACTTTCTGACTTTCACTCTTCTCTCTTTTATTCCATCCCATAGTCTTGCAGATGACTAAATGGAAAGCCTGAAAGTCATGATTTCTTCTCTTTTTCACCTTTCTTTGCTCCCTTCTTTTATTCCTCCTGCACCACTTCTTTATCTTTATCCTGTAATTCCTCTTCTCGATGGTCCTGATTACAGATGATAGCTGAAACTCAACAGATCCTTGGCAGAAACAAGGAGAGCACAGTGCAGGTTGTGTTTTTGCTGACTCCCACAGGCCTGTTCCTCCAGATGTTCTCACTGCTCTGCCTGTCTCACAAGTTCTGCATGCCTCGTGCCCCCACGACACACTCACATGCTCTGCTTCCCCCGCCTCTGAGTTGCCTGCAGGAGTAATTGCAGCAGGCCGTGCAACCCCTCAGGGTCATCTTTCTTAGTTATGAAAACCATCCTAACTCTCTCACAGCATTCACAGGTTAAAAACCATTTGATGATGCAGTCCTCTGATGCACAGGTATTATTCTTCAAAATGCTTTGTTTACAAAGGTGTTGAAATTGGGGTATAGGAAAATTAAAAGGCTCTGAAAAAGTCACAAGGCAATAAAGTGATAGAAGTAGAACTTATAGCCAGGTCTCTAGACGTCTAGGCTAAAACAATGTGGAACAAATTGGGATGTTAGAAAAATTCTGCTTTTATCCATATGTTCTATTTTATTCTCAGCCAAAAAGACTAATTTGTCAACATACCAATCTACTATTACAAAGTTGGGCTTAAAATCATCTTCAGGAAGGTCACTGCAATTTTAAATGAAAAGATTTTCAGTGTGGTTTGAGTAGCAGATGCAAAAGTTCAAAATGTTAAAGTCTTGGAATTTGTATACATTCTCCTGCTTGGATTTTGATTTTTGTGGGAACTTGAAGTTTAGTTTTATAATCCTTGTAAGGGTATGTTGCTTAAACAGGGAAAGTCTCTTTCCTCTTTTTTTTTTTTTTCACCTAAGAAAAGTGAAGCTCTACAATCAGCTGCAAATATCATTTCAGACATTAGAAATTAATTAGTATTATAAAATAACTATTTATAATCAAATCTTAAAGCATCTTTTACAACTCTCTCGAACCTGGTTTTCAATTGTAATTAAAATATAGCCACACAACTCTTTTAAAATATAAGGCTTCAGAAAATATGCCTGTGGGTTTAGGTGTGGAGATCTTAAATTCCAGAAATGTTCTTCTCAAAATGGATTTTTTGGGAGCTGTATTTACTCAAAGCCACAACAGCAGTCTGAATAACTAAGGTAGACTCAAACTAAAAGTAAATGTTATGGTCCCCAAAACAACCAAATGGCCTAAATTCAATGTTTACCTCAGCTATTTCTGAATGTTGTAATTAATAATATGTCAAAATACATGCAAAGTAAGTTTTACACGAAGAAATATTTATTTTAAGGCCGGGCACAGTGACTCATGCCTATAATCCCAGCACTTTGGGAGGCCAAGGAAAGTGGATCACCTGAGGTCAAGAGTTCAAGACCAGGCTGGCCAGCATGGTGAAATTCTATCTTTACTAAAAATACAAAAATTAACTGGGTGTGGTGGCAGGTGCCTGAATTCCAGCTACTCTGGATACTGAGGCAGGAGAATCGCTTGAACCCAGGAGGCGGAGGTTGTGGTTAGCCAAGATCACGCCACTGCACTCTAGCCTGGCGGATAGAGTGACACTCTGTCTCAAACAAAAAAAAAAAAAAAAAAACAAAAAGAAGAAATATTTATTTTAAATGTTTTATAAGTATCATATGTAAAGCAACCAACAATGATATACATGCTACACTCCAAATTAACAGCACGTAATTGAGAGCCTTGTCAGTTTCTGATGCTATCCTAGGGCTATGTACAATGGAGAATCAGGTGGAGGACACCTTATATATAGACACATGTCTTTGAGGACAATGATTTAAATTTGTGAGGGATTTAAAGCCTGGTTTGAGAAATAAGAAGCAAGTAATATAGAAGGGATTTATAAACATAAAATGTTAATATTTTAATTAAGCTTCTCATAATAACAAAATGTTCTTCAAGTGACACATTTTATTTTTAAGATTTTTAATATTAATACATTTATGTTGTGACATATTTATGGCTCAAATAGGTTATATAATATTTGTAAATGTTCTGCTTAGTTCATAAGGGACTCATTTCTCACCTTTTAGAAGGGCTTGACTTTTTCAATAAAGTTCTATTTAGTAACTGAGAAATGGTATTGGAATTTAGAAAAGTCTTATAAAATAGACCCATGTGACTGGAAAGATCAACAAATCTTCAAAGAATGACTTCACTGGAATAAGTAAGTCCTATGTCATTTTTAATGAATTAATATAAAATGTACTCCTTTAGACTATAAAATATGTCTTTTTTTTAAACCCAAAGTATAACTCTCTGATGATTAAGGTCCTCCAGTCTAATATAGTTTTTCTTCAAGTATGAATGCTCATGTGATTTTTTGCCTAGTCTATTTGCATGTGAGAGCTTCTTTATAATCTTTTAGTGTGGAAAAATTTTATCTAAAGTTTCTACAAAGCTTCACGCCTTCTAGCGTGAAGCTGTATTTACCCTAGAATTCATCTTACCATAATATACAAAAGATCATTCAGAAATGTATTATATAATTTAATAGCCATTAGAATAAATAGATACACATGAATGATGAATTGCTATGATATGAGCAGAAACTAATAATAAAAGGGAATAGCTAAAAAGGAATATGATTATACGTAAAAAGAAATATTCAGTGGATAATTGCACTATCTTGCATGTGCATTTTTCAGAATCAAGAGAAATAATTTTCTTTACACCACTTTTCTTCAACTTCAAAGATAGTATTACTTTAATCATACCTATAAATTTGTTGCTATATATTTGTATCAGCTCTATCAAAAAATAGTTTCCATAAAATACAACAGTTTGTCCTTCATTTTTAATTACGTTTATGGGTTTTAAATTTTAATTGAAGTTTAAGTGGGGAAACTGCAATACATAAAGTCGGGAAAAGGTTTTACAATATAGTATCTGTTGATTTTTGTCCCTTTGAAGCCAATAAAAGACTAAGTTATTGGCTTTGCTGGCAATCTGTAACATCTCATCCTGTATTAAAAAATAACTGGGCATGGTGGCTCAAGCCTTGTAGATTCAGCACTTTGGAAGGCCAAAGACAAGGACTGCTTGAGGCCAGGAGTCTGAGACAAGACTGGGCAACAATGCTGTCCCTACAAAGAATACCAAAATTAGCCAGGTGTGGTGGCTTGCACTTCCAGTCTTAGCTACTTGGAAGGCTGAGGTGGGAAGATTATTTGAGCCCAGGAGTTTGAAGTTGCAGTGAACTATGATTGCTCAACTGCTCTCCAGTCTGGACAACAGAACAAGACCCTGTCTCTAAATAAATAAATAATATAATAAATAAAATATCAACAAAACAACAACAGCTTCGTTCCATGTATCTAGTATTAATTGTTAACCAACCAAATTGAAGTGATCGAAGAGTTTACGAGCTATGAGAGGATGAAAGTTGAATTTTCTGAGATCTGAGATGAAAGGCATCACTAATAGAGTACATAAAAGTCAGAGCTCACTGACTTGAGATGTATAGTATTTTAATTATTTGATTTTTACTTTGTTTATGAAGTGTGTTTTTAATGAAATGATGATTTAAGGTAGAAGATAGTGAAATTATGCACCTCCTTCCCTTCCCAGAGCACTCACGGCTAGCCACAGAATATTGGATATTGCTTTTAAGTCTCTTGTATTATGAATGTTCAGGATAATGGCTTAATATTATATTGAAGTTTTAAATTATTACATGCCATGCAGTCAAACTCATCATTGACAATGAAACATTTATTTTGTGAGTTACATTCTCCCTAATCCAACAACCTATTCCTTGGTTCTCTTCTAGGCTCATGATTTATGTCAAATGGTATCTCTTCCAGGAAGACGTTTTTAGTTTCTAAGTTATCAAACCCTATGCATATCTTTGTTTCATTGAAAGTATCTGCTTATGAATCTAAGTCTCTCTTATATTAGATGATGAATTCTTGAAGTGGTTGTGGGGTAAGCGAGAGAAGGAGAAGGCAGAGATCATGTAATTAATTCATATCTTACCTATCTTTTCTTTTTCAGGTACTAAGGCAGAGTAGGTGCTTTCTATATATGTTTGACATAATGAAGAGGATTTTAAAAAGCGAAGATGGAGATGTTTCATGATCACCAATTTGTCTTACTCCATTATAAGCCATGTATTTTAACAGTCAATTTGTGATAACTAGTATTTTATCTAAAGCAGAAATATTTTGACTTTCATCTTTTGTCTGTTGAATTTGTTTCTGTTATAGAGATTATGATATCAATCTTAACATGTTCATTTAGAGACCACTGTGAAGACCAATGAACATAAAAATCACCCAAGTAAAAAACTCTTTTCTTTTTTTCTTTTTGTTATTTTCTTTTGAGACATTTTCTTGCTCTGTCACCCGGGCTGGAATGTAGTGGCATCAGCTCACTGCAACCTCTGCCTCTTGGGTTCAAGCTATTGTCCTGCCTTAGCCTCCTGAGTAGCTAGGATTACAGGTACATGCCACCATGCCCAGCTAATTTTTTTATTTTTAGTAGAGATGGAGTTTTACCATGTCGGCCAGGCTGGTCTTGAACTCCTGAAGCTCACGTGATCTGCCTGTCCTGGCCTCCTGAAGTACTGATGGTACAGGTGTGAGCCACCGCACCCAGCTAAGAGTTCTTTTCTAATGTTGGCAACTTATTTAACAAATTAGAGACCTTGATTTGTATTAGTCAGAGTTTTTCTAGAGAAATAGACCCATAAGAAATATATGCATATAATGCATATTTTATGTATAAATACATATATAAAGGCATATATAATATATATTTTACATATAATATATGATATATAATATGTAATTATATATACTATATATTTGATATGTGTAATATATATATATATAAAATTATGGGAAGTGGATCACATGATTTTGGGAGCCAAGAGGTCCCATTATCTGCCATCTGCAAACTGGAGAACCAGAAAAGCCAGTGTCATGATTCAGTTCAATCCAAAGTCATGAGAACCAGGGGAAGTAGTGTCATAATTCCTAGTCTAAGTCTCTGAAGGTCTGAGAACTGGGTGGGAGTGGGGGTCTGGGATGCTGGCATACTGAGTCCTGGAATTCCAAGGTAAAAGAATATGAATGTTCCCAATTAAGAAAAGGGGGAGAAAGAGATAATTTATCCCTCCCTTACCTTTTTGTTCTATTTGGACCCTCAGGTGATTCCACGATATTGGAGAAGGCAGGTCTTCATTCCAACCCATATTGGAGAAGGCAGGTCTTCATTAGGCAGTCCACTACTTCAAATGCTAATCTCTTCCAGAAACACCTTCACAGATATACCCAGAAATAATATTTTATCAACTATCTGGGCATCCTGTGAAATTACACTGGGCAGCCTAGTGAAATTACACATAAAATTAGCCATCACAATGATTAAGGAGATTTGCTAAAAGAGTATGAAATTTTCCATAATCTCATAATTATTCCCCTTACCTCCTTCAATTGAAAAAAATAATCAGTCTGAAAACGTGGAAGACAGCCCTTCACATACTGTTCTTTTACTCTAAGATTGCTAATAACTTTGTCACACTTTTTCAGACATGTCACACATGTCTCTAAATGAACATGTTAAGATTGATACATAATCTCTACAACAAAAATAAATACAACAGACAAAAGATGAAAGTCAAAATATTTCTGCTTTAGATAAAATACTAGTTATCACAAATTGACTGTTAAAATACATGGCTTATAATGGAGTAAGACAAATTGGTGATCATGAAACATCTCCATCTTCGCTTTTTAAAATCCTCTTCATTATGTCAAACATATATAGAAAGCACCTACTCTGCCTTAGTACCTGAAAAAAAAAAGATAGGTAAGATATGAATTAATTACATGATCTCTGCCTTCTCCTTCTCTCGCTTACCCCACAACCACTTCAAGAATTCATCATCTAATATAAGAGAGACTTAGATTCATAAGCAGATACTTTCAATGAAACAAAGATATGCATAAGGTTTCATAACTTAGAAACTAAAAACGTCTTCCTGGAAGAGATACCATTTGACATAAATCATGAGCCTAGAAGAGAACCAAGGAATAGGCTGTTGGATTAGGGAGAATGTAACTCACAAAATAAATGTTTCATTGTCAATGATGAGTTTGACTGCATGGCATGTAATAATTTAAAATTTTAATATAATATTAAGCCATTATCCTGAACATTCATAATACAAGAGACTTAAAAGCAATATTCAGTATTCTGTGGATAGCAGTGAGTGCTCTGGGGAGGGAAGGAGGTGCATAATTTCACTATCTTCTACCTTAAATCATCATTTCATTAAAAACACACTTCATAAACAAAGTAAAAATCAAATAATTAAAATACTATACATCTCAAGTCAGTGAGCTCTGACTTTTATGTACTCTATTAGTGATGCCTTTCATCTCAGATCTCAGAAAATTCAACTTTCATCCTCTCATAGCTCGTAAACTCTTCGATCACTTCAATTTGGTTGGTTAACAATTAATACTAGATACATGGAACGAAGCTGTTGTTGTTTTGTTGATATTTTATTTATTATATTATTTATTTATTTAGAGACAGGGTCTTGTTCTGTTGTCCAGACTGGAGAGCAGTTGAGCAATCATAGTTCACTGCAACTTCAAACTCCTGGGCTCAAATAATCTTCCCACCTCAGCCTTCCAAGTAGCTAAGACTGGAAGTGCAAGCCACCACACCTGGCTAATTTTGGTATTCTTTGTAGGGACAGCATTGTTGCCCAGTCTTGTCTCAGACTCCTGGCCTCAAGCAGTCCTTGTACTTTGGCCTTCCAAAGTGCTGGGTCTACAAGGCTTGAGCCACCATGCCCGGTTATTTTTTAATACAGGATGAGATGTTACAGATTGCAAGCAAAACCAATAACTTAGTCTTTCAGAGTTTAAATTCTTAAACTGGAGCAATATTTGCATACCTTTTTTACACCCTGTAGGCTAGGAAGCTTCTAATAATGGTTTGGGAAGTTGATGAGAATGAGAAAATTTACAGTCTTTTTTCCACCCCTCTCTCAGCATGGGAGTGTGAGGGTGGGTGATAGCATCTTGGATTTTAGCAGGGAGAAGTGTATTTTTGTTTTAGCTAAGGTTTCACCTATAGAGAGGGTGTATGTGGACTCAATTTCCATAATGTCTGGAAATGTTGAGCCTTGTTGCAATCTGACACTGGATAAAGAAAGTGTTTAAATGTTTTCTCCAATGTCCAAAGAAAACCTTTCATATTTAGAGGGTCCAGCTGCCTGTTGATGAAATCTAGATTCTCCTGGCTGAGAGTGATATACATTCTCCTGTTTTCTTATATTTGTTAGCAAGATCCTAGGATTCCCAAGATGGGAATTCTATCAGCCCCCGAAATTTTTACCATCCTAACACTTAGTTGGTCATAGGTAAATTGATTACCGTAGCTCAGCAGCTCTGTGAACACAGTGCTCTGTCTGTTTTGATTCTTAGTCCTCACTCTTCATCTGTCATGTATTGTATATTGCTTTTTTCTGCACCATTACCCACAGCAACAGACTAGACAAGACTCTGTCATTGATTGCGGACTTCACTGCAACCCTCCCAGAATTGAAAGCATATTGCTGATTGTTATGTTTAAAGTATCTAACCTGTATGTAATCTGTTTAGGGTAAGGAGGCTTTTATGTTTGCTTTTCAGTTTCATGAACCATGACAAAACTTACTTCTCTCAGGCTACTTGCAAGAAAAGCCTGATCTTGACCACATAAAGCTAAGGAAAGTAAGAAGAAAAAGAAATATAAAGTAAAGGAGTTGTAGGCAGGCTCTTAACCCCAAAAATTAATTCACGGAATTACCAAAAATGTATATCATCTAAAAGTTATACTTCATTGTTTCTTACCTTCTTCCAAAAGGGATTTGTGTTGGAGAGTGAAAATTATCTTTTTTTCTGCTTTAAAAATTCAAGGTAAAAATACAGAGTGAAGTAATTTTTTAACGATTCTGTTGGAACTTATTTATCCAAATATATTTTCACCTTCAAAATAGGTGCTTGTTGGTGTTACATGATTAATTATAGAGTTGTGCTTCTTTAATTTTTTTTCCTGATTTTACTGCATATTGTTTAGGATAAGTCCAATGATGGCAATTATTAGCCTTTTGTGGATTGTTTATATTTTTATATGTTTAAAGTCCTTGCAATACATGTTTTATCAGAGTAGAGCATTTACAAGGTGGATAATATACATTTTTATTTTAAAATGTTACACAGAAATAAGGCCATTTGTGTGTATGTTGCTGGTAAAAATTGGTTCTAAGATGATGACAGAAAAAGAATTGCAATAATTAATTTGAATATATACATTCTTGTTTATTATATTTTACTTTCAAATATGAATTTAAAGACATTTGCCATATATTTCAAATCTATTGAAAGATAATCCATTTACCATCCCATTGCCCCTCCTCTCTTCTCTCATTGTACCTATGTATGCTTTTAGAGAGTTTGTAGCACCTGAATGTGAAGAAAGTTTCCAGCCTTTCTTCTCATGCAATGCCTCTAGGTGGATGAGAATAGTACTTGTTTCAGAGTAGAACTAGCTTTGCCTTAAATATGCCATATTCAAAAGGGAATTATCTTTACTTCCATTGATTGAAAATTTCAAACTACCCTATTGTTCTAAGTCCCTTTATTATCAATAATACAATAATTTTCCATTTTTCAGTCTTGCATTTTTCTCCTTTGTAATCGCAAGTTGTAATCTTCATATTTTCCCTTTGCTCATAATATTATCAGATTGTATCTGCCTCATGTGCAGTAAACCTACATGACTATTCCATAATGCTATGTTAACCATTGCTTTATATCTACTCTTCTAGTTTTCATAAATTCCTATACTACTTTATATCACTTTAAAATGATCGGTAGCCAGGTGTGTCATTCCATTGCTTTTGTGGTTCTCCATGCTTATGGTTCCTCAGAGTACTCAATTAAAATGTTCAAATTGTGAAAGACAGTATGATTTTCTGATGCAGTAAAATACGGATCAACACAGAAAAAGAAAGTTAGATTACTTTCTTGCTGAAAGGATCTTTATAAATAAAAGAACACACACAGTTTTTGTCTTAATGACAAGCACTATGATCATCAAAATTACTTCCTTGGGTTTACAATCTTGTTTTTATATTCTTAACTCTTATTTCCCATGAGAAATGCTGGTTGTACCATACTAAACCAATCCCAGATTGATTGTTTCCATAAAAGAATAAATTTTCCAAGGATACCATTTTATCACAATGCTATCCTCTTTGCATTGCCTGGGTTTCATGTTATTAATGTCAGTGTGGGAATGATTATAGATTCATTTAGAGGTGGTGATGTGAAATTTTTTAGGGTCTTCCTAGCATTAGGATTATTCTTCTCCTGCATACCCTGGGACATAATATATGTAACTGATGTGTAAAATGTGTATAATAAATTTGTATTGGGATCATTAATTTCAGCTTAAAAGTAATATAATTTAAACAACTTCAACAATTCTGATTTCCTTCCTTAATCTTCTCTTCTCCTCACCCCAATCCCAATATGCACACATACATTACTTTCTAAATCCCTATAGGGTGGAAAAGTTGGATCTGAAAGAAATTATTTCCTTCCAGTAAGGTATAGAACATAAGAGCCTGAAATTTGGTTTTCTAATTGTACTGTTTCCATAATATGGTAGCACTTGTGAAATAAAAATTCATCAGCTGTTAAATTAGTCTTTCTAAGGAGGGTGTTGGAATTTGGGAAAATTATTAAGGGTTCTACTACCCAACTTTGGGAAAATTATTAAGGGTTCTACTACCCAACTTCATCATTTTATTCCACTAGATATCAATGTCAAAGTTAGCTTTAGGAGGTAAAAGTTGGAAAATCCCTAAACAAAACTTTGAACTAATATTTGCATTACTGTGTTCCAAAATGTACCAAGGGCCACTTGTTCAGTAAGTTTTTAATAGTGTTAAATGGGAAATGTTGCATAGCCAAATATTGTATTCTTTCTATTTTATACAAATCCATAGATCTTATGACATATAGCTTATTTACAAAAAAGCACAACTCGTCTGTTGGGGTAGGGGGAGGGAACAATTTAAAAGAAACACAACTGCATTAAATATACCTATCAGTTTTAAGATGTTACCTAGTTTAGGATGGGTTAAACATAGCAAATTAGGCAACTCTATAATTGTCTCTTGGGAATTCACAATGGGCACATGTAGACTAAAAGTTCTGTCTACGGAACAGTGTTTGCAAATTGCAAAGCTAGAAAACTAGGCACTGACTTTTTGAAGGAGATACTTTAAAACATATTCTCCTTCTGTTTTAATGTCACTTTTTACATTTCTAACACACAATCTGTCTTTAGTCACAACAAAATATAAAACTTTCCTGATTAAGCCATTCTTTTTCTTACCTTAGTACCATTATATAATATTTTCTATGCATGAATGAAATTTTATCTACTTTTTGGTGAATGCCTATTATTTCCTTAATATTGTATTCACTTGGGGGTCCAAAGTTGTCACTATCCAAATTTACACCACTTTTCTCCTGAGTGTTACTTACTATGCAGATAATAGCTTAGGTTCATATCCTTGTTGATTTATTTCTTCCCTCCTCTCTATATAGTACCGATTAACTTTTCCTATTTAAGTTCGATAAAAGCAAAAGTAACCACCTGATATTCTTAAGTAAGAGGAGAATTATTACTTAAACAAGAAAGCTTGTATACCAGGCATATTTAGTGTCTAATTTAGGAAAGGTCCATACTGTTGCTATTTGATGCTAAGTCAAGCATCAGTCACCAGAATATAGGCAAGAAAAGGGAGTTTATTCCACATGTGAGTTAGTAAATAGATTAAGTTTGTGATTTTAGTTTCTTAATGTAGTTCTGTTTTATGTTTCGTTCCCATAAGAATTGTTGGCTGCCACTCAAAATAAAACACAGCTACTTACCTGTTGTTTAGTTTATGTTGTACAATTGACTCCATCAATTTTCTCTTAAGAGAAGAAAGCATGGTGCAGTTGCTATATGTTGCAGTAAGGACATCCTTGAATGTCTAGGATGACTGGTCATCATTACAGTCTCAGAGGATATCACAAATGTGGTAGGAGTGAGGAAGACAGTGGCATCGAAATGGTCACACGTGTCATCTATCCAAAGGACAAAAGTTGGGACAAATAAAATACATCACTCTCCTTCATATTTTACTGAGCTACATTTACATTATCTCTAGAATTGGAAGCAATAGCCATTTTCCAGGTTAAAGAAGCCTATTTACCAGCTTCGTGAGCATTGGATTTGATCTAAATGGCCAAGGTTAAACTTTGGTATGCATAGATTATAGTAAGATTTAGAATAGACCTTAGGAATATTACAAAGACCACTTAAATCTTAAATCTTCTGGAAACATTTGTTGCCCTTAGATCTTGAAAGTTCTTGCTGCTTCCTCCTATACCCATTTCTCTTTCTCCTACCTATAACACACAACTTTCGTACCACGTTATGCCTTGTTTTTCCTTCTTCTTGAATTTAAACTCCTGCAGAATGGTACCTTATTCAGTTTTGTGTCTCTTCCACACAATAACCAGACTGAGAATGCTCAAAAAAGTGGATGAATGAATGAATGAATGCAATGGAAATATGTTTGTGGAGTAAGAGAAGGAGGGTAGTATTGGTAGGCAGAATAAGATCGAGATTAGGAGCCTATGGCTTTTGGAGTTAGATGTTAGATTGATTCTTGAGTACTTCACTCACCAGGGTTGAAGTACTGTATATTCAAACCTCTACAAACCTTAGCTTTTTTCTCCTTAAGCCAAGAAACATGTCTACAACAAAGTTTATTATGAAGAAATAGATTACTGACATGTATATAAATACTTAAGCTCAGTGTCTGGCATGTAGGGCAATTCTCACTGTGCTATTGTTATTATATTAACCAGAATGGTATTTGGTGGGAACTAATGGCATGTATAAAAGCAGTAAAGACATTCCTTTTTAGGGCCATTTGCTCATGAGACTTTGCTCTATCTTCTGGTATCTGCACCATAAATCTCTCTGCCTTGAATTGACAAACTGTTCCAAGTTTCTTTTCCAACATTTCCCTGTTTGTCTTTATTTTCTATTCTTACTTTTGCCTGGAAAGGTATGGAAATTGGGGTGATAGATCTGATTTGATTATTTGGAGATAGTAAGTTGGAGGTGGTTCTTTGTGTAATGCAGTAAGATTCTATTTATACGTTATATTCTAAATGATACATGATTATGCAAAAAATAAAGAAATAATTCACTTACGATATGGTCAGGCTTTGTTTCCCCACCCAAATTTCATCTTGAATCCCCAAATGTTGAGGGAGCAAACTGGTGTGAGGTGATTGGATCATGGAGGCGGTTTCGCCCATGCTGTTCTCATGATAGTCAGTGAATTCTTGTGATGGTTATATAAGGCGGTTTTCCCTGCTCTTGCACCCTTTCTCTCTCACCTCCTGCCATGTAAGACATGCCTACTTCCCCTTCCACCATAATTGTAAGTTTCCTGAGGCCTCCCCACCCATGAGGAACGGTGAGTGAATTAAACCTCTTTTCTTTATAATTTATCCAGACTCAGGCAGTTCTTTATAGCAGTGTGAATATGGACTACTGCAATTTTCCATTAACTTTATAATTTATCAGTAACTTTACTATTGGTTTCACATTTATTTCTTTCAAACTTAAATTTCTATTTCTTTGTGTTCCCTTTTTTAGCCTTAATGGAATTAAATATTAAGTATTAAAAATAACATTTTCTGAGCATGGCTGTCAAGTTGCCCAACACCAGGGGACACCATTCACATTGTATTTTATGTCATAGAATATATGAGTATGGCAGCTCCTATAGCACAATTCCATTGACATAGAATAAAATTTGAATGGTATCTCCTAGACTTGGGTCACTAGACACTGGTACCAAGTATCACTTGTGAGAAAAAGCATGCTAGTCTGTTATCAGTTTCTCTCATAGTTTCTCTCCATTTGGGAATAGAATTTAGGGATAATATCTCTAATTGCTAACTTGATTAAAATAATTAAGATGTATTTTCCATGATTAGGATATCATTCAATGTTTTAAATCCAAATATGTTAATGAATAACATTATTAGCTGTAAAGCATGAATATGAAATTATGATTTTAGGGATTTACTTTAGTTCTTGGAAATCATGGCCAAATGGAATGGTTATGCAAATAAAGCACTGCATCTACTTTTACCCTTAAATTAAAGCTAGATATATGTAAGGGTTATACAGATATTTGTGACTATAGTAAGTTAAAATCATTGAAGAGATGCTATTTAAATTTTTTGAAATATATTTTATTTTGTAGGAGAGCCAGATAACTGCACTACTAACCTTTTGTCATATTTTAGGTTTTAAAATAATCTAGGGTTGTAATTAAAACATAAAAATTTCCCATAAACTTTACTTAGATAAAATATTGATTAGATTAAAATACATTAAGTTTTTGCAGAAAAAAATATAATTTGGAGTTTCCATTCCGGCATAAGAATATTGGAGATATTCTCTGATATTTATATTGGCAGAATTATTAAAGTTGCTGTCACTTTTTATAGGTACCTATAAAATAATTTTAATATCATGCCAAAAAATTGCAATTCTGGCTGAAGACAAAAAGTTGTTAATGACCCACATTTTTAAGAAACCAATAGTAATTAAGGTCAACTATTGCCCTAGAAAATGCCAGTGTAAATCCAGCTTACCACCATTGCCCACCAATGTCACTATCAGTATATATCACCCAGTCAATATATCTGTCAGTTCAAGTAGTTAACTTTGCAGAGAAAGATATTCATGATGAGAACTAATTCTCATCCTTTCCTATGGGGTGGAGATAAGAAAGTGATCTTTCCCTCAACTGTGATAAGGCCTCTTAGAGAATGACTTGAAGATTGAAGATGTCTCCAAGAAAAGGAGACAAGCTTGTTTTTTTTTTTCCCTAGCTGCCTGGTGACACTCTTGCTGAGCTACAGAACCCACAGGGCCAAAATGGTACTGTATTTTTTGAAGGGGAGTGTAAGGAGAATACTCTCAGGAGAGTTTTCTGGAAGTCTATGGGTGTGGTAGCCCTGCTGTTGAGGAGATGAGAGAGGAGCATAATATGTGTCCCTTGTAATTTGGGGTGTACTTGAACTTAAGTACTGGTTCTTGAATCAGGTCTAGAGATTTCTATAGGCAGGGTTGCTCATTGCAGTTGTCCGTGTTAGCAGGAGCAGGCTTAAAGAAACCTTGGCATGGGAATGACTGGGAAGAAGAGGCCATCTTTACCCAATTCCAGTTGTCTATAACTCAGAAAGTTCAGAGGAGAACTCTAGCATTTTTCACAGCTCCATGTGAAGAAGCACAAGGGTTAATGATATTACTGTAGAACCAGGGAGCTGAGGGTGCATGATGGAGGGACTACATGGAGATATATGATGGCTCTTATTAATTGAGTCATTAGTATCAGAGAACATGGGGAGAAAAACTGATCATCACCCCAAGAAAACAGTTCAGATCACCACATCAACTGCTCCTTGCTACAGAAAAAAACAGAGTTAAAAAAAATTTACCTGGAGTCTTTCCCTTTCACACTATTCCTCCAAATATTGACCTATTTCTCTTTTTCTCCTCCTTTAAAACTTATGCCAATATTACCATCTAAAAGTCATTCCAAGGTCCCTCTGCCTAACATCACAACCCCCAATAACTCTCTATGTCTGTTACCTACTGCATGTTTTATTTTAATCACTTATAGGTAACTTACTATATGTGTATTCACCTTGTTTATTGCCTGACTTCCTCAATACAATGTAAGACGCATAAAGACAGGATTTTTTGAAAGTTCTGTTTATAGCTATATTTTAACTCCTTGGACAGTGACTGGCCCAGAGTAGATAATAAATGCTTGCAGAGTAAATTAATCAGTATTTTAAAAGGTAGGCAGCCAAGTTAGACTTTTGCCTCCACCAACTAGCCCTTCTTTCTTCTACCACCAAGAAGCTAGCATGTACAAAAGGGAGAGAGATGCTCCTGAGATAAAAGACACCTGTCTCCTCTGTACTAATCAGCTGTAGCTCCCTTATCTGTCCTGGACAGCTAAGGATGGGGGTGACAGACAAGTTTTGAATTCATTTAAAACTTAATAGGACTGATTCTTAAATACCAAAATCAGACTGTGCTAATAATTAAATGTGGCATGGTAAATATGGAATCTGGTCAAAAATGTTGAGACATTACCTAGAAGAAAAGGGTTATCAAACGTCATAGACATGATGAAAATAATAAAAAAAATTTGATACCCATCTAAATAAAATCCATCAATAAACTGGTTATATAAGGAAGAATCTAAGTGGTTTGCAACTTGGGATCTAGGGAACTCTGGAACCCCTAAGATGATTTTTAGGTGTCCATGAAGTCAATCTTATTTCATAATAATATTAAGGTGTTATTGTCTTTGTCAATATCAGTTTTAAAATTGAAATGAAATGTACCTAACATAAAATCCACCATTTTGAAGTAAACATTTCAGTGTCACGTAGTACATTCACAATAGTGTGCAACCACCACACTTTAGGCCCTTTGTAATTTTATTGTTGTAGCTTTGTAGGAAGTTTTGAAATTGGAAATTGTGAGTGCTCCAACATTGTTGTGGTTTTCTTTCCCATTATAATTACGCTACAACATTCGAGGCCCTTTGCAATTCCATGTGAATTTGAGAATCAATTTGTTTATTTGTGAAAAAAAGCTATTGAATTTTGATAGGGATTGCATTGATATATAGATTGCTTTGCATAATATTGCTATCTGAAAATTGTTTTTTAGTCTACAAACATGGAATATATTTCTATTTAGTTAAGTCTTTAAACTTCAGGAATGTTTTGACGTTTTCAGTGTACAAGTTTCTACTTCCTTGGTAAAATTTATTCCTTGGTATTTTGTTATTTTGGACTATTGTAAGCGGAATTGTTTCCTTAATTTTATTTTCAGATTGATCATTGTCAGTGTGTAGAAACAGAACTAACTTGTGTGTGTGCATTCATGTATCCTGCAACTTTGCTGAATTCATTTGTTAGCTCTAGTCATTTTCTGTGGGTGTAAGGATTCTTTGGGATTTTTCTATGAATAGAAAATAGATTTATTTCATCTCCAATCTGGATTACTTTCATTTATTTTTCTTGCCTAATTGCCTATTTTTCTTGCCTAATTGCTGCTTGGAACTTTCAGTACAATGTTGAAAGGAAAGAAGACAAAGGAGAAAAATTTCATTTTTACTTTTTCTAAGGGAAAAGCTTTCAGTGTTTTACTATGAGGGTGTTAGCTGTGAGGTTTTCACAAATGCCCTTTTTCATGCTGGTAAAGTTCTTTTCTCTTCCTAATTTTTGTAGTGTTTTTTAAATCATGAGAATGTGTTGCAATTTGTGAAATACTTCTTAGTGTGTCAATTGAGATGGTCATGTATCATTCCCCTTGTTCTATTAATGTGCTGTATATCGATTGATATTTTTTATATTGAACTTTGAACTACCCTTGCATTCCTGGGGTAAATCCTACTTGGTTATTGAGTATAATAATATTCACAGGGAATAATAGTCTGTGTTTCATTTTCTTTTTTTCTTTTTTTAAGACAATCTCAGTCTGTGGTCTAGGCTACAGTGTGGTGGCACAATCTTAGCTCACTGTGGCCTCGAACTCCTGAGCTCAATTACCCCAACTCAACCTCCCAAAGAGCTAGGACAGTAGGTGCACACTACCACACCCCGCTATTTTTTCTTTTGATTTTAGTTATAGGATCTTGCTATGTTGCCCAAGATGGTCTTGAAGTACTGGGCTCAAGTGATCCTCCCAACTTAGCCTCCTAAAATACTGGGATTACAGGAATGTGCCACCACGCCTGGCCTGTAATTTTTGTTTCTTATGGTATATTCATGTGGTTTTGTTATCAGAGTAATGCTGACCTAATATAATAGAAAATGATTTTTCCTCTTCAATTTTTTTTGGAATAGTTTGAGAAGAATTAGTGCTAGTTCTTCTTGAAATGTTTACTAGAATTTGCCAGTGAGGCCATCTGATAGTGGCTTTCTTTGTGGGGACATTTTGACTACTGATTCAGTTTTTCTACCTGTTATAAATCTCCAAGGTTGGTAATAATGCCTCTGCTTTCATTTCTAATTTTAGTTATTTGCATTCTCCCTCTTGTCAGTCTACCTAAAGGTTTGTTAACTTTCTCCATCTTTTCAATGAACCAGTGTTTGGTTTTGTTGATCTTTTCTATGTTTCTAGTCTATACTCCTTTATTTATGTTTTAATATTTATTATTTCCTTCCTTCTATTATTTGTTCTCCTTTTTTTTAGTATTTTAAGGTATAAGATTAGGGTGGTGGTTTGAGATCTTTCTTTTTTTTTAAAATGTGTTTATTTCTACAAATTTCCCTCTAAACCTCGCTTTTGCTGTCTCATATGTTTCGATGTATTGTATTTTTATTTTCGTTTTTCCTTAGTATTTTCCAAATTTCTTTACAATTTCTTCTTTGCCCAATGGGTTGTTTAAGAATGGTTTATTCAGTTTTCTCATATTTGGGAAATAGTTCCTATTTTTGATTTCTAGCTTCGTTCAGTAGTGTCTGGAGATGACAATGTGTATAATTTTAAAATCTGTTTATTGAGATTTGTTGTGTTGCCTAACACATGATCTGTCCTGAAGAATGTTTAAATTGATACCGACATAGCCTCAATAGCATAAAAGTACTCTGTTTCATATTGTCACAACTTAAGTCTTTATACATTGTGTGCCCACTAAAAGATTTATAACTGTAGGCTGGATGTGATGGCTCAGGCCTGTAATCCCAGCAGTTTGGGAGGCTGAGGCAGGCAGATCACTTGAGGTCAGGAGTTTGAGACCACCCTAACCAACATGGTAAAACCCTGTCTCTACTAAAAATACAAAAATTAGCTCAGTATGGTAGCGCATGCCTGTAATCCCAGCTGCTCGGGAGGCTGAGACAGGAGAATCACTTGAACCCAGGAGGTAGAGGTTGCAGTGAGCCAAGACTGTGCCACTGCACTACAGCCTGGGTGACAGAGCAAAACTCCATCTCAAAAAAATTTAAAAAAAGATTTATAATTATCGTTTTATGCATTTGTCTTTTAAAATTATATAGGACATTAAAAGGTGCATTAAAAATCCAAAATACAATAGTATAGACTTTTATGTTTACCTATGTAGTTATATTACTGAAGTTACATTTTTTTATAACTTCTAGTTACTGTCTAGCATTCTGTCATTTTAGCCAGTGAATTCTCTTTAGCATTTCTTTGGGTCAGGTCTAATGGTGATGATGGACTCCCTCAGCTTTTGTTTATCCGGGAGTATCTTAGTTTCTCTTTCATTTTGGAATAAATAGTTTTTCTGGATACAGAAATCTTTGTTGACTACTTTCTTTTCCTTCTGCACTATACAAATGTCTTCCCATTTCCTTCTGGCCTTGATGGTTTCTGATAAGAAGTATACTATTAATTATATTGAGGATTATGAAGGACATGCTACTCTCTTGCTTCTCTCAGGATTCTTCTTTATCTTTGACTTTGAACAACTTAAAATCATAATATGTCTTAGTATGAATACCTTTCTGTTTCTTTTACTTGGAGTTCATTGAATTTCTTGAATATGTAGTTCTACTTTGGGAAGGTTTTGGCCATTATTTCTTCAAATATTCTTTCTGCCACTTACTCCCTATGTATCTTCTCCTTCTGGGATTCTCATGAGTATGATGGAGTGATGGATGTTGTCCCACAGGTCTTATGCTCTGTTCATTTTTTTTCAATTAAATGTTTTTTTGACATCTATTGGGATGGTCATATTATTTCTCTCTTTTAATCTGTTACTGTGGTGAATTACATTGGTTGATTTTCTAATATTAAATCAAACTTTGCAATCTCAAACTCAACCTGAAAATTATGTTATCCATTTTATATATTATTGGAATAAGTTTGCTAACACTTCATTTATAACTTTGCAGCTAGAGTCACCCTTTATTCTTTTTGCCTACAGACGAAATAATTTCAATTTATCTGACTTCAAGTTTTCTGGTTTGTTTATTCTGCTTGTATAAAGCTACTTTTGAAACCTTCTAGTGAATTTTTTATTTCAGTCTAGTGTATGTCTTAGCTCCAGAATTTGTTTGGTTTCTTTTTGTAATTTCTGTCTCACTATTAATATTCTCTATTGGTCATACATTGTTTTCCTTGTTTCTTTTAGTTTATTTTCCATGTTTTCCTTTAGTTCTTTGAGCATATGTAAGACAGTTTACCTAAGTCCTTTCTTCAGGAAGTACAATGCCTGTGTTTCCTCAGGAAAAATAGTTTTTTTGTTTTGTTTTGTTTAAATCTGTAAATGGATCATACTTTCTTGTTTATTTGCACACTTTATAATTTTTCATTGAAAATTGGACAAATTACATACAGTATGGTAACTATGGAAATTATATTTTTGTGTTTGCTGTGGTGGTAGCTGTTTGTGTACTTAGTGGCTTTTTACATATTTTTATCAAGTTTGTATTCTTTGTCCTGTGTTCTGTAAAGTCTCTGTTCCTTTAGCTTGTGTTTAGCCAGTGATTTCATGGCAATTTCCTTGAAAACCTGCAGAGAAGAGAGGAAGACAGAGAGAGAGAAAGAGAGAGAGAGGGGAAAAAAAAATGAAAAGCTTCTTCGAACGTTTACAGATTTTCTCCATACAGACACTCCTCCAGTGAATACCCAGGTTGTTTACAACTCAGCCTTGGCTTTTACTTCCTACTTTTATTGAACCTACAGATCAGTTAGAACTAAAAGCTTCCAATTTTCTTAACTTATTTCTAGCATGTGTCCTTCCTGGGTCATTTTTGTGATATCCTGTATTCCCAGCATATGTAGTTGATTTTGAATGCACTAGTTTTGAAATAATCTCTCCAGATTTTCTTTCAAGGAATTATGAGCTTTATTGTTTGTTCTAACTGTACCTTTTGTTTTTTTGCTGTAGGTAGCTGCAGGTTGCTTATTTGTCATATATATTTAAATGTTTGCTGCTTTCCAACATGAGTGAGTTTGAGTCAGGTGAAACAAAGACAAGTGCCTTTAGGCATGTCCTTCAGGTAGTCTTTAATTAGGTTATAGAAGACAAACATGATTCTTTTCAAATAAGGTTTGCTCTGCTCCATCTGAACCACATTCCTCACTGGGAATGTAGTTAGCCATTTAAAAGACCGCTTCAAAGCTAGAAAAATGGAAGTGCAAAGGCAAATTGAAACGCCACAGAGAGTTTCTATTATTTTCTTAGGGTAACCTTTCTTACCAAACAATTCCATATTTTAACTAATGTTTTTGCAAGTGTAATTTTTGTAAAAATATACCGAAGAAGCATTTTAATTTTAATAATTATTGAATTTCTTAGACAAATTCCACAATCTTGTCATATAGTCAATATAATACTATAATTAAATGCTTTTAGAAGTGATTCTTAATGTGTATTTTTTTCTTCTTAATATCTTTAGTTTTTTTTATTTATTTTTTATTTTTTATTATACTTTAAGTTCTAGGGTACATGTGCATAACGTGCAGGTTTGTTACATATGTATACTTGTGCCATGTTGGTGTGCTGCACCCATCAACTCATCAGCACCCATCAATTCATCATTTATATCATGTATAACTCCCAATGCAATCCCTCCCCATGATAGGCCCCCTCCCCCTCCCCATGATAGGCCCCAGTGTGTGATGTTCCCATCATTCTTAGCAAACTATCACAAGAACAGAAAACCAAACACCGCATGTTCTCACTCATAGGTGGGAACTGAACAATGAGATCACTTGGACTCGGGAAGGGGAATATCTTTAGTTTTTATGATGATTCAATGTTTCAGAAATTTCATTACCTGTTTTATTATTTTGGAGTATAATCTTCTCAAAGTATTGTTTTTTAAAAAATTTTTGTGGCTATATGATTTGTCATTACTCTGTATGACATATTGTTTGTCATTACCTGAATGGTGGTATCATTTTGAGATCAATTATTCAGAGTAAAGAATTAAGAATTGAGTATTCGAAATGTAGATGTGATCTCTTTAAAAGCTAAAATTGGTTACAACTTTTCAAACTCATAATGAAAAAACCACCTACACATTTTATAGGTTAAGATATTATAGTAGATTGCCTGGAGAAACATATACAATAGTTTAGAAAATAATGACATCTTATATATTCGACATTGCCGAATATCTGCTGAATAACTGGTAAGTAATGTAAATTATGGCAACTGTGTGACAGTACTGTAAATCACTAAATTGCCTACTTAGCTGTAAACATAAAGATTAAATTACTATTTTATCAGCAGAATTGTACTTTTTGTCTTTTAAATGGGCAAGTCTATAGGCATGAATGAAGAGATTGTATTTGTCTGATATTAGGCCTGATTATTCATCAGATTTTCTATTATGTGAATGCTTGGAAACAAACATTGGTGATACTCGAGTATTCAAATTTTTTGAATAATATTTTTAATTCTGGTGAGTTTTCCTGCATAACTTGCACTAAAAGTACAAAATTAATCATGAGCAAAACTGGTAATGCTTGGTATGAACCAAGACAGTGACACCAAATTGTACTAGTTGGCATTTGGCCCATCTTTGCCATACATTCAGTAAAAACAAATGCCGATTTCATTTTGAATGTCCCTGAAATTGAAGTAAACATTATTCATTTTATTAAAATTTGACACTTGTGTCCAATTTTTACAATATTCTGCCAAACAAAATGCAAACTATGCATAAAAGACTTCAACTAAAAACTAAAATGAAATGATTGAAGAAAAGCATTTGTGAAACTTTTTAGGTAGTGTGCTGAACTAGCCACATTTTTATGGAATTAGACTTTTACTGACACAATAACTAATAAACAAGCTGTGATTTTTAAGATTCAAGCCTCTTTTCTACGTAAACTACTGTATTAGTCTGTTCTCATGATGCTAATAAGGACATAGATAAGACTCAGTAATTTATAAGGGAAAGAGATTTAATTGACTCACAGTTCCACATGGCTGGGAGGCCTCACAATCTTGGCAGAAGGTGAATGAGAAACAAAGTCATGTCTTACATGGTGGCAGGCAAGAGAATGTGTGGAGGGGAACTCCCTTTATAAAACCATCAGATTTTGTAAGACTTATTCGCCATCATGAGAACAGCATGGGAAACACTCGCCACCATGATTCAATTACCTCCCACCAAGTACCTCCTACAACATGTGGGAATTATGGGGGCTACAATTCAGTATGAGACTTGGGTAGGGGCACAGTCAAACCGTGTCAACTACCCAGTCTCAGGCAGTTCTTTATAGCAATGTGAGAATGGACTAACACAGAAAATTGGTACTGGGAGTGGGGCACTGCTACTAAGATATCTGAAAATGTGGAGGTGACTTTGGAACTGGGTAACGAGCAGAGGTTAGAACAGTTTGGAGGGCTCTGAAGAAGACTAGAAGATGTGGGAAAGTTTGGAACTTCATAGAGACTTGTTGAATGGTTTTGACCAAAATGCTGATAGTGATATGGACAATGAAGTCTAGGCTGAGGTGGTCCCAGAGGGAGACGAGGAACTTACTAGGAACTGGAGTAATAGTCACTCTTGCTATGCTTTAGCAAAAAGACTGGTGGCATTTTTCCTCTGCCCTAGAGATCTGTGGAACTTTGAACTTGAGAGAGATGATTTAGGGTATCTGGTGGAAGAAATTTCTAAGCAGCAAAACCTTGAAGATGTGGCCTGGTGGCTTCTAAAAGCCTATGCTCATTTGTATAAAGAAAGAGATGATCTGAAGTTGGAACTTGTATTTAAAAGGGAAGCAGAGCATAAAAGTTTGGAAACTTTGCAGCCCAATCATGTGGTAGAGAGGGAAAACTTATTTTCTGGGGAGGAATTCAAGCCCAAGCAGACTGCAGACATTTGCATTTTATAGGTTAAGATATTATAGTATATTGCCTGGAGAAGCATATACAATATAGTTTAGAAAGTAATGACATCTTGTATATTTGACATTGCTGAATAAATGGTAAGTAATATAAAATATGGCCACTGTATGACAATGCAGTAGATCACTAAATTAACTATTTACCTGTATTCTTAAAGACTGAATTACTATTTCCTCTGCAGAATAACTAAAGGGGAGGTGAAATGTTAATAGTCAAGACAGTGGGGAAAATGTCTCCATTGTCAGAGACCTTCAGAGAAGCCTCTCCAATCACAGGCCCAGAGGCCTAGGAGGCAAAAACAGTTTCACGACTCAGGCCTTGGACCCCACTGCTCTGTGCAGCCTCAGGACTTGGTGTCCTGCATCCCAGATGCTCCAACTGCAGCCGTGGCTAAAGTGGATCAATTTACAACTAGAGCTTTACTTCCAAGGTTGCAAGCACCAGGCTTTGGTGACTTCCATGTGGTTGTGGGCCTACAGGTATGCAAAAGATGAGTTGAGGCTTGAGAACACCCTCCTAGATTTCAGAGAATGTGTGGAAACACCTGGATGTTCAGGTAGAAGTCTGCTGTAGGGGTAGAGCCCTGATGGGGAACCTCTACTAGGGCAGTGTTGAGGTAGAAATGTGAAGTTGGAGCCCCAACACAGAGTCCCTACTGGGGCACTGCCTAATGGAGCTGTGAGAAGAGGGCCACTGGCCTCCAGACTCCAAAATGGAAGATCCACCACAGCTTGCACAATGTACCTGGATAAGCCACAGACACTCAATGGCAGCCAGTGAAAGCAGCCAAAGGAGCCATACCCTGTAGAGCCACAGGGGTGGGGCTGCTCAAGACTATGGGATCCCACGCCTTTCATCAGCATGCCCTGGGTGTGAGACATAGAGTCAAGGGAGATTATTTTGGAGCTTTAAGATTTAATGACAATCCTGCTGGGTTTTGGACTTGCATGGGGCCCTTTGTTTTGGCCAATTTCTCCCATTTGGAATGGGAGCATTTTCCCTATGTCTGTACCCTGATTGTATCTTGTTTTTTATTTTGCAGTCTCATAGGCAAATGGGGCTTGCATTGTTTCAGATGAGACTTTGAACTTGGACTTTTGAGTTAATGCTGGGATGAGTTAAGACTTTGGGGGACTGTTGGAAAGTATGATTGGTTTTGAAATGAGAGAAGGATATGAAATTTTGGAGGGACCAGGGGCAGAATGATTTGGTTTGGGTATGTGTCCCCATCAAATCTCATGTGGAATTGGAGGAGGGTCCTGCTGGGAGGTGATTGGGTCATGGGGGTGGATTTCTCCCTTTCTGTTCTTGTGATAGTGAGTGAATTCTCACAAGATCTGATGGTTCAATGTGTGTGCTACTTCCTCCTTCACTCTTCTCTCCCTTTTCCTCTACCACGGGAAGCTATACTTCACTTCCCTTTTGCCTTCTGCCCTGATTGTAAGTTTCCTGAGAGCTCCCTAGCCATGCGGAACTGTGAGTCAGTTAAAACTCTTTTCTTCATAAATTACCCATTCTCAGGAAGAACTTTATAGCAATGTGAGAATGAACTAATATAATTATATTCACACTATTATGAAACAGATATCCAGAACTTTTTCAACTTATAAATCTGAAACTCAGTACCCATTAAACAACTTCCCTTTTCTTTTTCCTCCCTGCTGTTAGTCAACACCATTCTATGTTATTTTTCTAATAATCTGACTTTTTTTAGATACTTCATTTAAGAGAGTCATACAATATTTGTCTTTTTGTGACTAACTTATTTCACTTAGCAATATTTCCTCAAGATTTATTCATACTGTAGTGTGTAACAGGATTTCCTTCCTTTCTAGGGTCAAATAATATTCCATTTTATGTATGTATCACATTTTATTTATCCATTCATCTGTCAATGGACATTTAGATTGATTCCACCATGAGATTGGTAGATCATATGGTAGTTCTATTTAAAAATTTTTTGAGAAACCTCTATATTGTTTCCATTGTGGTTGTACAATTTTATAATTCCAACAGAGCATAATTATTCCAATTTCTCCACATCCTCACCTTTTTAAAAATAGGAGCCATCCTAATGAGTGTGTGATAATATCTCTTTGTGGTTTTGATATTCATTTATCTGTTAGTCATGTTGAACATCTTTTCATATGCTTGTTGGCAATTTGCATATTTTCTTTGGAGAGTATTTATTCAAGCACTTTGCCCATTTTATAATGGGGTTACTAGATTTTTGTTGTGGAGTTGTAGGAGTCTTTATATATTCTGGATATTAAGTCCTTATCATATATATATAAAATTTGCAAATATTTTCTTCAATTCTGTAGGTTACCATTTATTCTATTGGTTGTTTCCTTTAATGTGCAAACATTTTTAAGGTTGACGTAGCCCTATTTTAAAAAACCCATTATTACTTTTGTTGCCTGTGCTTTTTGTGTCATGTCCAAGACATTACCAAGACCAATATCATGAAGTTTTTCCATTATGTTTTCTTCTAGGAGACTTACAGTTTTAGGTACTATGTTTAGGTCTTTAATGCATTTTGAATTAATTTTTGTATATAGTGTAACATAATAGTCTAGCCACTCTTTTGCATGTGTATATCAAGTTTTACCAGCAACAATTATTGAGGAGAATGTACTTTCCCCAAGCAACTAATCTTTAAGCATAAACAAATTGTAAAGTTTTGGTATAGTCACACACAATAAAATATCCACGACTATCCAAAAGGCTACTAAAATATTTCTCCTTTTTCCAAGTCTGTATCTGTGTGAAGAATAACTTTCTTCACATAATTCAACTAAAACAACATATTAGATTTAGAAGCAGAAATGAAAATCCCACTGTCTTCTTTCTATTAAGCCAAATATTTAAAAAATTCAAAATGCAAAACACTCTTCCTTTTGCCTATTTTAATGAAAATATAAAATGTGTGTTAACATATTATAGGTTTGTTATTTGGTTTCAATGAATTAATAAATAGGTAATATTTTTGTTCTGCTTTTTAATATTGTATGTATCTATAAATAGAATGTACATAAGCAAGAATTCCGTGGGGTCTTTAATCGTTTAAAAATAAACTTAATTTTGAAATAATTTTAGATTTATAGAAGAGCTGCAAAGATAGTACAGAAAATTTCTGTATATTCTTCACCAAGTTTTCCCCTGAATTAATACCTTACAGCTATAGTACATTTATCATACTATGAGATTAATGTGGTGCATAGTGTTATGTAAATTTCAGACTTTATTCCACTTTAAGAGTTTTCCCACTATAGCCTATTTATGTTCCAGGGTCCGATCTGGGATTCCACATTGCATTTAATTGTATTTCTGGCCACAATTACCCAGTCTTTATTTTGAGTGTGTGATCTTGACAGTTTTGAAGAGAATGGTGAGCTATTTTGAAGAATGTTTCTCAATTTGAATTTACTCATTGTTAGATGGGAGTTATGGGTTTTGGGGAGGAATAATATAGAAATGAAGTTCCCTTCTCATTATATTATCAGGAAATTGATATGACTTATCACTTGTTACGTTAACCATGATTACTTTTTAAAGGTAATTTCTGCGAATTTTAACTACAAAGTTACCATTTTTTTTCCCTTTCTATACTCTGTTCTTTGCAAGTGAGTGACTAAGAGTTCCCAAGCCCAGCCCAAACTCCAGATGTGGTAGATATGAGGATTAAGCGCCACGTCCTGGGAGGGCATTTTAAATGAATGAATAAATAATTAAAAATGCATCAGTTTTAATTTCTAATTTGGTATATTTCCACACAAATAAATCTATTTATTGTTCTCAATTTGTTTTGCGAGTGTAATATAATAGATTTCTAATGCCAAAACATTTGCAAGTCACTGGCATAACTCTTGAACTTTTCTATGTACTGTATCCAAATTGATCTGCAGTTACACATTTGGTGATATGATGCTTGTATAATTCCTTGTCTTAAATGAATCTTCATGCCCAGTCCTTGTTTTTACATAGCTCAATTACTATTGTTCTTTACTCTTCCTATTTACCCATGAAAAGGAGACATAGAATTGCTAACCAACTTACTGAATCATACTTAAAGCCTTGATTTTTCTATTCTCCCACCAGAGTTCTTCATAAATGTTTTCTTGTAGCTATATTGACTTGAAGGGATTAAAATTTATGCTCTAAAGTGAGAAACATATTAAAAGAGAATAGCACCATGTCAAATGAAAGCTTTTTAAATACTACTAAGACAAAATACTTAACGTGATTTTAAGAAAAGTGTTGGTGTTTAAACCACACAAAAAAGATCAACTGTGACAACAGTTTAGAGATCGCTATAACCTCAGTAACTCTATAGTTTATGGAGCAGATATTGTTCTTTCAAAGAAATATAATCTTATAATTCAGTTATCATTATGATGATGCAGTAATTGGAATGATTCTTCCCTTGTCCAGCTTGTTAAGTGCTAGAGACACCGTTGCGTCATAAATTAGAAATATTTCATAATAAGAAATATTTGATAAAACATGCCAAATCCTTTTCAAATACTCTTGAATTCATTTTCAACTTTCTAAGCCAAAATAGTATAGAGTTAGGGAGCTTAATGGACTAGGATAGAAATGCCCTATTAGAAACATGAGCAGCAGTGTTTCTCTAAATGGCATAACGATAGAGACATGAACTTTCATGTTCTGAAAGCTGTGCTTTCAAATACTGTGCTTCCCATGTGCAGTTCAAAGCATTGATGACTCCATAGTCTATATTAATCAGAATTATCTAAGGCTTCTTTAAAAATAGAGAAAGAATGAATTATTCTGACCGAGTAAACTTATTCAATCAAAGTCTCTTTGAGTATGACTCCACAATCTGAGTCTTAAATGTCATGATAAGTGATTCTCATTCAACCTAAAATGTACACTCACAACACTAGAAGAAAACACTAGATAAACCTTTGCATAGGGAAGTTATTTTGATCTTGTGGAATGGTTCACCCCCTATGTGCTGTCACCACGAATAGTTTAGGCTCTGGTGCTAACAGAGCCTGGGTAAAACTGTAAAATCTTATCCAAGATCAAATACAGGGATGACTCAAACATTATATATGAGTACTGTAACTTCTTGAGAGTACAAGTTCTTGAAGGCTGTCAGGAATAACAATAATAATAGTAATAATAATAGTAGTAATAATAAAAAAAACCTCAGCCAAGACACGTGAGCAAGGGTAGGTTCACCTTTCATTAAGAAGAATTACTGAGGCAGCTATATTCTTGAGAGCCTGGAGCAACTACTTCCAACAATGTGCCTCCATTAATCTTACTGGACAGCCCTCTGAAACTTTCATCTGATGGGCAACTCCATAATTATAGAAGAAAAAAAAAGTTCCTTGTGGAATTTGAGGCATATGCTTTAAGGAATCATAGTAAAGCTAAGGACAATGAACTTAGTAACATAAAGATACATTTCAGTGATGATTACACAAAAGGCATTTTCTACTCATGTTCAACCCCAATCTTCAAACTCTTTGGTATTCACTATTCAGTATTTTTGCCTGAAATATAAGATTAAAACAGTATACATCATAGAGCTTAGACACAGTTTAGATTAAATCCAGCTCTCATAAGTTTCCATTGCAAATTACCAAAGGATCTTAAGTTAAATTGTTAATGTGCCTCTCTCCTCTTGGTACTGAATACCCTTATGGATCTTATAGGGACCTGGGATGGAGGGCATGTGTGGAAATGCTCCTTGTAGTACCTTTTTTCTGGGTTTAATTTGCACTTCATACAATGAGTACAGTCATTATGTTTTTCCTGGGAGAGCTAAAACTAAATTGTAGCAGTATGTTTAGAGGAAAACACTTTTAAGCTATTTGAGTGAAGATAAATGATGATTTGTGGCCAATCTAAAAAGTGTGTTATGTTAAAATGGCTTAGGTGTTCTTATTTAAGGATAACTGAAGAAGCTTCTAGTTTTGAAATATTTTGTCCTGAATCATTGCTTTCTGATGGACATTTGAGGCATCTCTGAGAATAACATTTTTAAAAGTTCTCCTTTAAAAGGCATAGGAGTATCAACTGCATTTATACTAGGTGGTGATGACTTTCTCAGTTCCTTTGCATTAGATTTTTAAAATTATCAGAATGCATTATAATTTTTTTCTTATAAGAAGACATAAAATCTGTTTGATTTTAAAATAATATTCAACCTATATTGATCATCTACAATATAATATTAAATAAATGATGTGTGATATAGAAAGATGAATAAGATAAATTCTCCTGACTTCAAGGAACTTGTGATTCAATGGCCTCTATAATACCTGTACTTAAATAAATGTGAAGCAGTGGGGCCATGAAAAATTGTCCTAAGAAGCATAGAGAAGTGATACAGTGGCTGATCAAAAGAGTACAGGACGGGGATGGCTCTCAGGAAAGTAGTAATGTAGCTTTCGTTGATGAAATCCCAAAGACACCAATACTCCTGGAGTCTTTTTCTTCTTGATTGTTCAAGGCTTACATGTAGTTTAATAAAATGCTTGGGTGAAAATACTGAAAAACTAGAAGGGAGAAAAGAGGAAATAGCATTTAACCTAGCATATAGGTGCTATGCACATGGGTCATGGCAGGAATGATTTGGGTACAAAGACCCTACCTAATCCCCCTACAAAGGTCATGTAGAACCTACCTCCTATTATGTATATAGAGAGGGAGAGAGAACGTTCTCTATATATGTATATATAAAGAACTTAGAATTTACTTGGCACTTGAAATAAATTGGTCTTGATTTAGAATCTTAATTCAGAACTTTCTGAATCTGCATCTTCACTACTTTTGTAGAAAACCTTGTCAAAACAAGGAAATGAAACAAGGAAGCCCTACCATTTAGCCATCATTGTTAAAAATTATCTTTTTATTTTCCCTGAACCTGGTAATAACTCATTTGCATTAAAGAGAACATTCATGTAGATATTTCAGTTCCAACATCATAATGGAGGGATTATTTGAGAAAAATCTACAGATATGAGAAATAATTTACTTGAACATAAGGACAATTAACCAAAATATTATTACAAATTTTTGTATCATTTAAAAAGAAGGCTTAGTAAAGAAAGTTGCATATAATGCATATATCTGTTATCAATGCAGATAACTTCTAATCCCCACTCTGAAGAGAATATCTTTCCAATGGTTGTTTCATATATCAGTGACAAGAATTCTTTTGGAACAGGAGAAGAGAGTGAAGTTATAGTACTCATTAGCCAAGAGTTCACTTCTCTTGGTGCCAAAAGAAAAAATAAAAAATGATCCCTTGACTCTTTTGGTTAGGAGGGTCAGGATCAATTCTAGAAAGGTTTATAATCTGCATAAAAATAGTTTGTGATACAATTTGATTATGCTAGGTTGTGTTAGAAATCCTTTCCATAGGGTGGTAGTAAATATTATTAAGTAGTAAGTATTCTAATTTCTCATTACAACAATGCCAATATTTTTCTTTATCAAGCTACACCTCCAAATACAGCTGTAGAAATCATAAAAAGTTGAGGAAAATTTGCATTTAATGATGAGAAATTTCATAATAAATATTATAAAACTCCACATTAATGAGTTATATGATATATATGGAGAAAAAAGACAAGTAGTATATATTAATTTAAAAATAAAACACCTGATTTTGATATGTGGTTTGGCACCCTAATAGTTATTTCTGGCACATGTATCAACATAAGTATTTAAGTATTTAAAGTGGTGAATCATTCAAACTTAAAAAATATGTTTCCTTTTAAGATCCTTTATGTAAACTGAACAAAGTTATTTACTGATGGCCTTTAAAGTACTTGAAAATAAACTTTGTTAAATTTTTGAGGAAGGGAAAGTAGATTGTATTCACTCTTCTTCTTTTTTTTTTTGTTTGAGATGGAGTCTCGGTCTGTCACCCAGGCTGTAGTGAAGTGGTGTGATCTTGGTTCACTGCAACCTCCGCCTCCTGGGTTCAAGCAATTCTCCTGCCTCGGCCTCCTGAGTAGCTGGGACTACAGGCATGCATCACCATGCCCAGCTAATTTTTGAATTTTTAGTAGAGATGGGGTTTCACCAATATTGGTCAGACTGGTCTTGAACTCCTGACCTCGTGATTCTCCTGCCTCGGCCTCCTGAGTAGCTGGGACTACAGGTATGCATCACCATGCCCAGCTAATTTTTGAATTTTTAGTAGAGATGGGGTTTCACCAATATTGGTCAGACTGGTCTTGAACTCCTGACCTCGTGATTTGCCCACCTTGGCCCCCAAAAGTGCTGGGATTACAGGCGTGAACCACCGCACCTGGCTGATTGTATGCTCTCTTCTTGAAATGAGATTCGAATATTTAACTATTTTCTGTTTTTTTCTGACACTGGTATATGAACAGATGTAAAGGTTTTGAAGGGTAATATAGTCATTGACTCCTCATGGAATTCTTATAAGAGTATGCAGTTCAATTTTGGATTTATGTATATTTCAAATCAGGTGCAAATATTGTTATTTTATTATGCAGTGAACCTACCTGTTCATCCCAAGCAGCTGTTGGAAGGCAATGACTCCTAATTACAGTCCTCAGCCAGAGTCTAGCCAATGGCCTTTGGCAAATTTCCCCAAGTACTCAATTGAGAAGACGCTTTGTTTTTAATTTTTGGATATTTATGTTGATTATGTCATAGGAGTAAATATATGAATTTAAAAAATAATGAACAACACCATTTACGTAAATTCACTCACTTTTATGGAGCTCATGAAGAACTAGAGGTGAAAAGGGAGGGATTCGAAATGGCAGAAGAGTAATCTGTGTGTGCTCAGAACTGAAAATGTGGAGTTAACGTTGCCAAAACAACTTTTGGAGTGACATTCTCTTTTGTTTTTTCTCAAACTTAAGCACTCTTTGAAGATTATATATTTTGTGGATAAGGTTAGGAGTTAAAGACTTTTCTAAATGTTATTAAGTTTACTTCAAAGGAATATATTTGTACAGTTTGAGTAAGGAATGATTAAATTTCATGATTCTATCTCATTTGAGGTCAAAGATACTTGTGTTTACACATGTATGGATTTAACTTTTATACATGTACATATACACCTTGTTCAAATTAAAACATTATAGGTGTTCTTAGTGAGGGCGCAACATAAACAGTTTAAAACTTTTGGGAATAAATGATTACTTTTTGTTGTAATTAAGCAATATAATGGAAACAGAAAAAGGGGATGGTCAGTGCTCTGGTTGATCAGTGGCCAGCCAGGTTCTGACTTCATTGACACATTTCATGGAAAGGGTGTTTTAATGAAGGATAGAATTGTAGATAATTCATTCCATGCTGTGAGGTTAACCGCAAGCCTCTTAGAAATCAGAAAACTTATTACTCCTGCAGATGTGCTGGAACTGAAAGCAGGGATTGAAAATCTGAAACACTCTAGTTCTTCTGACTTGATTTTATTGTGAAGCATACCTCGGTTAAGTGGCCAGATTTTTTAAAGTATATATAGAAATAGATTTCTTTCTGCTTTTGTGAGAAAATTTCCTTTTGTTGGCATTCCCACAATATAATTGAGCTAATTTTAAAGTGATAAATGCTGAAAGTGTAAATATGCCCTGTGTTTGTGCCGCTTCCTTGAATAAAGTTTTCACAAGGAAGTCATCCCCAGTGTTAAAATTTCTATTTCTATTGCGATATTATGAATCTCACCTCTTAGCTCAGCAAATGTACAGCCATCATTACCACATTAGTGAGTCAGGAAAAGGGTTTTGAAACATTAAATGTTCTTCCTCTTTCCCCCTATTTTCTGTAACACCTGGGCACTCTGCTCTTTAAAATTGGTGAAGCATTTTGTGTGGATAGCAGCTTGGTAGTTCTGAACTACTTGAGGGCCTGAGAAAAGGGATATATTGGAATCAGTTATGTAGAAAACAAAGGAAGAAAAAAATCTTTTCTGGTTTTTGAGTATCAAAATTATAAGCGAGGTAATGGATATGTTATTACCTTGATTTAATCATACCATATTGTATACATATATCAAAAGATCATTTTGTACCCCACAAATGTATACAACTATGATTTGTCCATTAAAAAAAAATTAGTCCCTGAGGGAAACAGAGAATAACAGAGTGGATTCAAGTATAACAGTGAAAACTGTATGTTGAGGCAGAGAATTTATTTCCATTATGAAGTTTTGGTAGATTCTCTAGGATTGGGGAACGAGATGAGGAATTAGAGAGAAAGCAAGATGGAGTGCTTTTATGTCTACCTGCCCTCATCTCTCCTTTCCATCCCTGACTCTCTGCCCTACCCCCAGCCCTGCTACTCCAAGCCACTGGGAATCTCAGTCTAGCATGACACGAGGTGACAGATGTATCTTAAGGTTGCAGTCCTGAAGGATTCTGTGGTTAGGAAAGAATAGTGACTAAACATCAGCCTCAATGAATCATGAGCAGGAAGTGGAAGGCCTGGTGATATACCTCACGCCAGTATGGTTAGATGATAAATGACATCTTGACAATTAGTCATCTCTCAACAATTTAGATGCAAGCCTGGGGAATTGGGAGAGGGTTTTCTGAGTGATTTGTATTTTTTTCTTTTGCCCATTACCAAAAGACCATTATGAAATGATACGTAATTTTTCACAATCTGGTAGAATGTGAGCTCAAGAAATTGGGTAGAATTATGGAAATTTTAAAAATATTTTCTATTTTATACATGAGTTTGTAGCCCAAAATTGTGGCATGGTAATTGAACAATTATGGCATCAAAATAAAGGATATAAGAAATTAATCCGTAAGATCTAATATGTTATGAAAATTGACTGTTTAGGTAAAAGAAAGAGACTGGTATATTTATAGGTAAAGTGGAAACTGGACATAAAACGGCATATCCACTTCAGAGAATAAATCAATTCTCTGCATGAACCATCACTTTATGTAAGAAGTCACAGAAAATGGATTTTTAAGAAACAGGATTCTATTTTTTTAATAAGAAAATATGCCAATATCCATATAAATACTGTAAGATACACTGAAACATTCTTTGCCTCATTTGCTGAACCTATATCTTTTCATACTTTTCCATTTTGATTGTAATGTATTCAACCATTGTGAACACCAAACTCTAATGTGCCTTTTCTTCTTCCCAGCAGACATAGTATATTTCCTTGGGACATTTAGTTTTGGGTACATTTTTCATAATTTCTCCCCTTTAATCAAATTTTTGGTACCTTCTGATTTATTCTCAATTTCACAGAAATAAAAGAGGAAACCAGAGCTCCTATAATCTCCCACCACATTACTTAGTGTCTCATCATCTGTGACTATACACTCTGCTACTTTACCTATTACTGTGGATGTATTCTTCATATTCAAGCTACTATTTATACTTTTACACTCAATCCTTTCCCTTTTACTATTCAAAGACCACATTCCAGCAATTCTCTCCTTTCTTGCTTCATTGATTTTCTTTTTATCACTGGATACTTTTCTTTAAGCTATAGTACCCTCAAATTAAAAACAAAGAAGAAAACTCAAAATCTTCTTTGACTTATCTTCCCATTTCCATCTAGCTATTCTCTAATTTCCTTGCTCTCTTTTAAAGCATATTTGACAGCATGGAAATCTGCATTCACAGTTAGTAATTACTCTCACTCTCTTATGGATTATTCCAATAAGGCTTTCTACTCACCCACTCCGTAGTAATTGGTCTCTTGTCAAAGCCATTAATGTCTACTAGCATTAGACATTAATGGGATTAATGGGATTCGGCAAAGGACCCCATGGTTGGTTCTGGGTCCCCTTCTCCTTTGACTTCTCTTAACATTGGACCCAGGTGAAGTCTTTCTCCTGTTTGGAAGTTCATTTTCACATGCACTCTACTTTGCCTTCTACCTCACTGAGCCCTCCTCAATCAAATTTTCAGAAAAACAAAGGGGAAAAAAAGCTCAGAAATTTTCCATACAGTTCATTTAAATTCTTTTGATTATATGAAAGAATGTCATTATTAACAAATCTAAATTGCAAACATTTGCAATAAAGTCACCATGTGCTTACTTAACTTTAATCAAAATTTCAAATATTAAACTTTAACTTCTGTTTGATGAACTTTAGAAAAAAAGGGTGGTATTATTTTATATCCTGTTTTGTTTTTTTTCCTGATGGCTTCTGTTTTTATAACATTGGGTTTTAAAAGTTTATAAAATATTCCTTGTGACAAAGACTCACAAAATTAATTCAGGTATTTTAAGTGAAAGTTGAAGTGGGGAATATAAAAAATGTGATACATGCTACTAGTAATATCATTAACAATTCAGGATGTGGAAAAACGATAAATTTATATGATACTAATTTAGAATTTTGATCATTTGTAGGAAAAAAGAGTTTGCCAAAATAATTATAATAATAATGATAATAATATAATCAAACTTTGAGGGGAGCTGTTTTTCTTCAAGAATAAAATATAACATTTTAAGAACAATTAAAATTACTGCCTTGCTAGCAAAATTCTAAATTTTCAAAAGATGTTTTGAAATATATATTTATTACATTATTCCTTTTATTTATTGATTGATTTAAATTTTTTTGTTTGTTTGTTTTGTAGAGACATAGTTTCACTGTGGTGCCCAGGTTGGTCTCAAAATCCTAGCTTCAAGTGATCCTTCCATCTTGGCCTCCCAAAATGATAGGATTATAAGTGCAAGCCACCACACTTTTTTTAAACTGAGCATTCATCTCCACCTTAGTTTGTGTTAGTTTTTGTAACATCTACCCAAATAAGTCTCAATAAATGATCTGATCTCCCCTTACAGCATTATACTAGTAAAAAAAAAAAGAGGCCTGGAGAAATGAAACACAAATATAATATCCATTTAACTTTATTAGCAATGCCTCCTTCAAAAGACACTAAACATGAGCTCGACTTAGTCTGAACATCAAATAATTTATTACCTGATGTAATAAAAAGCTTGAAGGTAAGGCAAACTCAAGGTTACTTAATCCTCACAGTTGATATTTCCATTACCTCATTAACAACCCAGACTGTTTTCACGCAGCACTGTAAGTATTAGTTACCTTCATGGTTGCAACATTATCAGAGGAAATTTAAGTATCCCATCTTTAATTTATAAAACGCCGATGCAGAAAAACATTTTTTTTCATTTTATTGACATTTAACGGGAAAAAGAAACTTTCACGTGATCTCTCCACTATAATTCTTTTTAAGTCACTTTAGTCAAACAGAATGAGACAATCCTGTTTAGCACAAATCAATTGTTATTCACACAAATCAAATGAAGAAGGGGTGAAGACCAGACAAAAATGAGGACTCTACAGATATGAAGGAAGAAGAAAAAGAACTACTGAATAGGCAACCCACAGGGAATATTGTTGGTAGGAATGAAACCATGTGCCAAAGAAATTAGCCTACTTAATAAAAATAATCTCCTTACATGTTAAGTTAAACACAACACACTTAAAATAAACCCATCAAATGTACTTTATTTCATTTTAATTGGCCATTAATAAAGTGTACCTTTGAAATAATAAATTATAATTGTAAATATTTCTTATATTTTCTCAAAGATTCTAATATTTGTGCAAGTCATTACAGAGTGGCAAATATTTGCATAGGCACTGGAAGAAAAAGGCAAACCATCAGGACTCTTTACTTTGCTACAACTAAACATTTGGGAATATGAAAAATGTTTTGAATCAGAAATCTAAAAACTAAGTCCAGAAATAAACCCAAACTTGGAAGAAAGGAAGGATTAGACTAGAAAAAAAATATCTTATGTATGAAACTAAGTTAGAAAGTATGCATGAAGAATAGACTCAAATAAAAATTTAACAAGAAGTATTGAAGAAACTTAAGAAAATAAGACAATGTAAATGTAGCAGAAAGAAGTCAAAAACAGAAAAAGTGGTAGAAATAAAACATAAACAATGGAAGAATAATATTTATAAAATTGATGTCCTTGAAAAAAAAGAACAAGATAATATTATATACTCATATTTAATGGTATAACTTAAGACAAATTTCCAGAAATAAAAATAAGACTGAAATCTGCATACTAGAACATCCCATGAGACACCTGGAACAAGTTAACTTGTAAAAATCAACTATAAGACATAGCCTTATAAAGCTATTAGATTTCAAAGATAAAGTAGAAATCAAATACTAACGAGAGTCAAATAATTAGACTGGCATCATAATTTTCAAAAACATCATGCAAAGCAAGGCAGCGATAGAGCAGTGGTTTTGGAAAACAAAGAAAATGTAAACCAAGGATATTATATCGAACCAAGCTATCCTTCAGGCATCAATGCTTTAGAGAATAAAAGTTAATATATAAAATGTAGAAGATTCCATATCCATGATCCATGAGTTTTTTTTAACACACTACAAGAATAATTTAACATTCCAAAAGATAACTGAGAATGCTTCTGTTAAGAGGCTAATGGTAAGAAAAACACACTTTGTTTTTAAGTCAAAATTTAAAATAACATTAGAGATGACGGTGAACTAATAATGACCTGATCTTATTCATGACAAAGTAGAAAAGTATAGCTTCAAAATGGAAGAGAAGGGAGAGGCTAAATGAAAGTAGAATAAGCTCATTCATTGCTATTTAAACAATGGGTGGGAATTAAGGACCCCATTAAAAGCTGACAAACTGGAGAGTAGAAGATAAAATTATAAAACAGTGGACTAAGGACATTAAAAGTTAAAAGTACAACTATGTTAACTAGAATAAAAAGTCAAATCTTCCTAAATAGAAGTATACATTTATGTATGCTTATAAATTAAAGAGTAAACAATATACATCTTGTAGATAAACACAGCACACATAACACACACAATTATAAAACATTATGATAGAGTTAACACAAATATATCCACCACATCAATAAATAAGAATGGCTTAACTCACTAAAAGAAAAAAAATTTTTGAGACGGAGTCTGACTCTGTTGCCCAGGCTGCCAGGCTGGAGTTCAGTGGCACGATCTTGGCTCACTGCATGCTCCACTTCCCAGGTTCACGCCATTCTGCTGCCTCAGCCTCCCGAGTAGCTGGAACTACAGGTGTGCGCCACCACACCCGGCTAATTTTGTTTTTGTATTTTTGGTAGAGACATTATTTTCACTGTGTTAGCCAGGATGGTTTCGATCTGCTGACCTCATGATCCGCCCACCTTGGCCTCCCAAAGTGCTGGGATTACAGGCGTGAGACACCACGCCCGCCTGGCCTAAAAACCATATTTTTAACTTGGCTCATGGAACACAACTAAAGCAAAATGATTCAGAAAGGCTGACAATAAAGGCATGGACAAAGATACTGAAGTAGAAATCCTATCAGTCAACATAAAATACAAGCTATAAAGCGTTAAGACGACAAAGAAGGGTACCTATGCTAAAATGCACAAGTCAAAAATAACCATAAAACAATTATGAATATCTGTTCACTAAGTAACAAAGTAACTCCTTCTGTGAAAAACAGTACCTGGATAGTAACATATAGATAATGGAAGACTTTAATATACCACTCTCAGTATAAGATATGTCAAGCTCTCCAGCTCAAGACCAAGAGTATCACACCAGTAGGTAAACAGGTTAGGCTTAATGCTCATTGCAATGAGGAAAACTGCACGCTGTGGGAAATCATAAGGTGTGTCAATAGGAAAGGTGTTAGAGAAGACTTATACAATTTGTACTTAGGAGATTTGGGGAGAGTTTACAGAAGAGTGCTCTTAGCATGTGGGGACAATTCTATTTGCATCTTAATAAATCTTATTCAGAAGGGAGGCAACTAGAGTGAGGATAAAGCTGTAATTTGTGATGAAGTAGAAGCCAGTCACATTAGCTGGATAGCAAAAAAATTGTATTTTATGGTTTACTTAGTGGCTTTGTTACTAAGCGTGTGCTTAGACAAAATTAGGAAGTGGCCTTGTTTTTTGTCTCCCTTCATCAAAGTCACAGAGCAATCCATCAGACATCAGGCTGTTACTCCAAAAAGAGAAAAACGTGGCCTGAATGTGAACACTTAGGCCAACTATAACAACACTGAAGCCTTGATCCTGAATGTGAGGGACTGCATTCCTTTTTCTCAGACAGACAAAACATGGGCACAAAATAAGTAATAAGGTAGAAGAACTAAAAACATAGCAAATAAAGCAAATTATGTGGATATATACCAAACTTCACACCTTTATAAAAGGGCATATATCTTCCTTTCATATGCCCATATTACATTACCAAAATTTATACATATTAAGTGACACTCTCATTTACACAAAGAAACTATAGTAATTCCATAAAATAGAAATATTGTAAATAATAATCTTTAATCACAATGCAACAAAACTAGAAATTTTCAACAAAATCATAAACCAAAATGTCTTTTACTTGAAAACTTAAAAGTTCTCAGCCTGCGCAGTGGCTCATGCCTGTAATCCCAGCACCTTGGGAGGTCAAAGTGGGTGGATCACGAGGTCAGGAGATAAAGACCATCCTGGCTAACACGGTGAAAATCCCGTCTCTACTAAAAAATACAAAAAAATAGTTGGGTGTGGTGGCGGGCACCTGTAGTCCCAGCTACTCGGGAGGCTGAGGCAGGAGAATGGTGTGAACCTGGAAGGCGGAGGTTGCAGTGAGCCGAGATAGTGCCACCGCACTCCAGCCTGGGCAAAGAGTGAGACTTCGTCTCAAAATAAAATAAAATAAAATAAAATAAAATAAAATTCTCAATTAAATTTTTTGATAAAAAGAGAGATATAAATTGTAACTGTAGAATTTTTTTTAAGTATCAGAATATACAGAGTGCATTTTAAAAGTTCTATCACCAAACATTTTGTATAGTAAACATTAAATAATAAAGATGAGTTAAGTACTTGTCTTAGTATGTTTGGGCTGCTATAACAAAACTATCACAGACTAGGTGGCCTATAAATAACACAAATTTATTTCTTGTAGTTCTGGAAAGTGAGAAATTAACGATCAAGGCACTGGCAGATTCAGTGTCTGGTGAGGACCCCTTTTCTGGTTCATAGAGTGAATCTTCTTGCTGGGTCCTCACCTGAGGGCAAAGGAACTCTCTGGGGCCTCTTTTGTAAGGGCATCAATCCTATTCATGAGCATTCTATACTCATGACCTAATCACTTCCTAAAGCCCCTCCCTTTATTGGTGAGGTAGTATTATATCATCTCACTGAGGATTAGTGACATAGGATTCTTTTAGTGCCACTTTGCCAGCTGGAAACCTCTGTGGCTGGTGGAGCAGAATGCCTGGGTTTCACCTGTGACCACTGGGCTAGCTCTGCCCACTCAGCCTGGTAGACTGTGTTCAGCTAATGCTACTGGTCTAGATTCCATGCTCGTTACAGGCAAGCCAGGTGTGGAGAGGTGAGGGGTGCATGAGCAAGCGAGTGAGGGGTCCAGCCACAGGGCACATACAGGCGGACTGTGCTGTGGCAGGGCAGGAAGCTTCAGGAGGCAGCACAGGCATGAGCTCATTGTGAGGCTGCAGCTGGACCTGGCATGCCTCATTCGACTTCTGCCTTGCATGCCAGTGTCTGGAAAGGGGAACAGGGTTGTGCCCAAAAACTTGGAGATGCCAGTAACTGCAGAGCCCCAAGCAGGTATTACAGCATGCCACATCTCTGGCTTAGGAAGTCTCGAAGTCTGGGCCTCCAGAAGTGTCGCAGCTCTTCTCTCATAGTCTGGTGAAAGGAAATGTGTCACCACCCCAGCTCAAGGGCTGGCCAGGAATGTGTTTCAGCTCATTTGTGTTACAGTTCCTTCTATTCCACTGTTTCACTCCAGCCTACAGCTTCTGGGCTGCCCCTGCCCCCTCCACTACCACTTCCCATCGAATGGAGAGCCTGCCCAGCACTGATAGAGGGAGGGAGGGCTACAGTGTTACAGCTCCTTTTGCACCCACTATTTGGTGGGTTCCAGGTTCTTGTCCCATATCCAAGAAGACTGAGGTTATATGGACAACCGAAGAGTGAGCAAGGTGGAGAAGAGTTTTACTGAATGATAGAACAGCTCTCAACACGAGAGGGTACCCGAAGTGGGCAGCTCCTACCTGAAGACTGGTAGTTCCCATGTGTGGCTGATTCTGGGGTTTTTATGGGGTCAGAATGGTGGAGTGTGTGCTGATTAGTTCATGGGAAAGCTGGGAAAAAGCACCATTCAGTTTGCTAAAAGGTGTAGAGGTAGTTCTCACTCCAGATGGTGGACTGTATCCAGGACTGGCAGCCTGGTTTTCAGACTTCAGGTTTTCTTTGGCTTGAAGGTGGGGTCTCACCAGGAACCTGCCCCTATCTGCCTAGAATTTGTCTGCCTCCTGCTGCTATCATTAGGATTTCATCATGTGAATATTTAGAGAATACAAACATTCAGTCTATAGCAGTACACACACACACAAAAAACACAAACCAACCAAAAAAAAAAAAAAAAACCAAAGTAAATAAAAAGAAAGCACAAAAAGCAAACACTAGAGAGAAAAGCTGAAATAAATGAGATCGAGAATAGAAAAATAGTAGGTCTAATTTTTAATTCAAAATTCTGTTTTTTTTTAAAATTAAGAAGTATCTACTAATTTGAGCAAATATAAAGCTATAAAGGGTAAACCAGAGACTTAAGGAATTGCTTATCTACAAAGGATGGATGAAAATAGGTTGAACATGAAAATAAAAGAATGGTATAGAAGAAATGAGGAAGGAGTGACACTCTGAGTATACTTGTTTACTTAGTTTGACTTTCAGTACCTTAGTAATATTTAACATATACAAAATATAAGTAAGTAACCAAAAGCAACTAGGACATGGGGAGAACCTAGACAAAATAAAAATAGTAAGTAAGAAATAAAGACAATTAGTGTAACTGTCTTAACGAAGTAGGGAAAACAAAATTGAACTAATTAATGTTGGAAAACAGCATTTTGACTTGATACTGAAAAGCCAAAACCCAGAAAAAATCATACACCAATATCCTGTTGCAGTTAGTAAGTTTTTATTCACAAGGTTATGGGTTAGCAATTCTAAAGCTAATTTTTGTGTGAACATATTGCTCATGATGAGATACAGGTTTCTCATTGTTATAGAAAATAGTTACAAATATGGATATGGGGAATACTAGGATGAACTCTGTCATGTTAGAATGGAATAAAATATATGCAGACATCATATATTATATATACACATATACTTATTATTTCCTAGTGTTGCTCACTGAGAAGCAGTGTTGCTTTAATAGTAATTAGCTAAGCTAGCTTCCATATCTTGGTTTCTAAATACTATTCTCCAAGTAAAGAAATGAGACTAAGTTGGAGAAGTGGTTGATTCTAGGTCTGGGCAGAAGAAATTCAAGATACATCTGCATGTTGAAAGAACACAGAAAACAATTTGATAGAGCTCCCAATAGCTACATCTGGGACAATTAGAGCAACAAAATGGATAATTACTATAATGGATGTAACTCATAGAATCAACTGAAAATCTAAAAATCTGTGGAAGTTCAATTGGTGATATACATGACCCATAAGTAGATAAAGAAGGGCACTCTCTCTTAGAGTAGAATCCTGAATAATAAACCGAAAATAATGACGGAAATAAAAATCAATATATGGCAGACAGCACAGTACTAATTGTTGTATCAGTGAATGCTAGAATTAGTGGGCAAAAGTATGAGATGTAGGAGATTTTCATGGTCTCAAAATAACTATCTAAAAGATACTTATTAATTATGCAGAAAAAATGCTAACTTTACAGTGGAGAAACTGTAAAGTTTCTCCTTTGGTAGAAGGAGAAACTTGGTAGGCACCATCTGAATCAAGTCATCAAAGTTAACATTACTAGTAACATACATTGCTATTATCTGTGCTCTGATTTGCTGTACTAAGAAGAACAAAACCTCACTTATGTGAAGTTCTTACCAAAAATGCAAAACCTGAATTAAATAATGAGGAAACAGACATATAAAAGAAGAGCTAATCCATAAAATAATTGGCTTCTATCTACAAAATAAGCTCTTCAAAAGGGTCAATGTCTTGAAACATAAAGAATAAAAGAAACACCATAGTAGGTTAGAAAATTACTGAGGAGATTTGGCATATAAATGCCATATGAGATCCTTAATTTTATCCTGGATTATAAAGATATTAGACAAATGGTTTCTGTAGATTATTTAACAGCATACTATCACTGTTACTATCTGATTCTGATACTTTACTACAATAATGTATCATGCTACCTTTTAGGGAAGCTTAGTGAAGATAAATAAAAACTCTTTGTACTATTTTTATATCCTTCTATAATCATTTAAAAGTAAAAAGCTAAAATTTTTAAATACATTGTTGTGTAATAATTATAACATGTATATGTTAAAAATTAATATATATGCACATGAGAATAATTTTGTCAAGAGGCTTGCAGAGAAAGATACATGAAGGAAGGTAAAAGTTAATTGGTTTTGGAAAAAATAAAAAAAAGCTCTCCAGATGAGCAGAGGTCTTTAATATGGTAATTCAAACATTCCAGTAGGGAAATACAGAATGTAGTTCTCTCCAATCACATCAAACTTTTTTTCATAGAACCCCTTACTGACATAGGTTCCAAGAAATTCACTTTCTTAAATACTAATGCAAATATAGGTAGCCAAGGGAGAGATTTTAGTGTTGATAGGCATGAAAAGATTAGCCTTTGTAGAAGTTGAGTCCAGTCATCTGCTCCAAAGCACAAATGTGCATAACAGGGATCTCAAACCATATTTGAGCCTTCACTATCTGGGCACATTTGATGAACTAGTGGCAAAGGCTGCAAAGAAGTTTATTTACACTGGATTGAAGAACCTCCTTGAAAAGACCTCATGCTTTTGGTTACATCTGGCCAACCATAAAAGTGGCCGGAAGGTAGTTTTGAGGAATCAGTCAACAAAACAGTAACAATGACAATGTTGACAGTGCTGATAATGACAACCTAATTGTAATAAAATAATTTGCTAGGCGTCATGGGCTTGAACTGCACAGAGAGCCTTAGGTTTTTATTTTTTTATTTTTTATTTATTTATTTTTTTTGAGATGGAGTCTCGCTCTGTCGCCCGGGCTGGAGGGCTGGAGTGCAGTGGCCGGATCTCAGCTCACTGCAAGCTCCGCCTCCCGGGTTCACGCCATTCTCCTGCCTCAGCCTCCCGAGTAGCTGGGACTACAGGCGCCAGCCGCCTCGCCCGGCTAGCTTTTTGTATTTTTTTAGTAGAGACGGGGTTTCACCGTGTTAGCCAGGATGGTCTCGAACTCCTGACCTCGTGATCCGCCCGTCTCGGCCTCCCAAAGTGCTGGGATTACAGGCTTGAGTCACCGTGCCCGGCGAGCCTTAGGTTTTAGATGGGTAAAGGATCAATGAATAGAGTCTCTCCTTGGCTAGGGTCTCTGCTAGGTCTGTGTCCCAGTGAGAGAGTGAGTTGGCATAAAACCTAAAAAATGCATTTTACTAAGCTGAGTAAAACAAGGGGTACACTAACCCCATTCTGCCAGCAGACATTTCCACGGAAGCACACAGCTTTGTCCACGAGTCCTTCAGCACTCATAGATGATGCCAGCAGAGACCAGAACTTTTTCATTGCTCTTTCTGGTGAAATATTGGCAAAGATGGCCAGTGGTAGCAGCTAGAAAGAACTTGATCATGAGCACATTCATTATATACTTGAGCAACCTCCAAGTATATACAGATTGTTGGCATTGAGACGACTTAGGTCCTGGCGATTTTATAAACTGTTTTGGAGATTTTGCTAGGTGTTAGGGAGACCAGGAAAGAATAGCCTAAAATTTGTACTCTTCTGACCTTTCCTTCTTACAGAGCCATACAGAGGTTGGATATGCTGTTCTTTGGATTCAAGGTTGACTTGGCCTGTCTAGCAGGATTTCAAAAAGCAGTAACTGATATTATATTCTTAAGTAAAATCTGTGCAAATCAGAAAAGTCATCCAAATGTATTATGATCACAAAAGAGTATACCACAAAACCTCTATGGCGAAACAAAACAAAGCAAAACAAAATTTGTTTCTTAATGTGCTATCCTATATGTTATCAACATATTGTTATTTTACTCTCTCAAAGTGAAGTCGATGACCCTTGTATCTCTATCTGTCTGTGTGAGCATGGGTGTAACATGTAGGGATAATGTTGGGAACATAGGGTAGAAAGGAGTGAGGTGACTGCATTTAAGTTTTTGACTTTTCTTTTTAATGTATCTAGTTATATTTTGCTAGTGCCTCATCATTTGACCTTCTATGCCATTTAGTGTTAGATTTCTTATGTATTTTCCTCAGCAGAAACTGTATACCTGTAACTTCAAAGTCACAATTAGAGAGATGCATGAGTCATAAAATTCCTTTTTTAGTTCTTTTAGATAGTTGCCTTTTATAACATATATTCTTCTAAATATATTCCAGGCTAACCTTGTTTTTTTTTGTGTGTATCTGCTAGTAGTTCTGTATACAACTATTTAGGACACACGTGCCTTTTAACTCAATTTTCTTTTTCCTGGATAAATATATTTTTTGGTTCCTCAGTTATAGTGCTATACGCACTGTCAAACTTAAGAGTTTTAATGAATTTTCCTGATTTTCCTGTTTCATGAAACTCCAATTCAACCAAAACACCCTGTTCATTTTGCCACTGAATAAGAAATTATCCAAGATAAAGAATATTCAAACCCCTCTCAGGTTTGCTAATAGGGTTTTATTAACATCATTTTGGACAATTAAGATCCTTGTTAAGAATTCTCCTTCGTGGCTGGTCGCGGTGGCTGACGCCTGTAATCTTGGCATTTTGGGAGGCCAGAGCGAGTGGATCAGCTGAGATCAGGAGTTACAGACTAGCTAGTCCAACATGGTGAAACCCAAACTCTACTAAAATTATAAAAATTAGCCAAGCGTGGTGCTGGGCACTTGTAATCCCAGCTACTCCGGAGACTGAGGCAGGAGAATTGTTTGAACCTGGGAGGTGAAGGTTACAGTGAGCTGAGAATGCGCCACTGCACTTCAACTTGGGCTACAGAGCGAGACTCCATCTCAAAAAAAAAAAAAAAAAAAGAATTATTCCTTCTAATATCTAAGTTTTCCCTGACCCTAAGTAGAATAAGCTGCCTTTGGAGTACACCTCAGGACCTCATCAATCATCTGTGCACATTTTCTCACTACTAGAGGATTTTCTGTCCAACTCAAGAGTTCATTGTTCTTGCACAAAAATCTACCCAGGCTTTTGAGAAAGATGGATATGAACAAAACCACTGAGATATTTGACATCGTCTGTTATTCCTAGGACTAATGGAGATTTGGAAACTATTCTCCCCACGTCTCTATTAGTCCTAAGAGTAGTCCACAAATCTCCATTAGTCCTAGTCCTAGTGAACTGAACCCTTTGATATAAATTCAGTGAAACCTGAAGGCTATGAAATAATCATTATGCATATGGATAACCTCAGATATAAAAAAGAAACTTTTGCCTTCTTATACACAGCTGCCAAAACTATGTCTTCTATCCTGACAGTTATTTTAAGCTCTTGGAATAAATATTTGCTTCTATAATATATATTTATATTTAACCATTATTTAAATGCCACATATGATAATATTTGTAAAAGGACAAATAATAATGTTCATATAAAACTTTCCAAATAATTTTTTCAGATGAATTATCTTATTTGATTTTTAAAACAAATATTGTAATGAATAGGAATTTTATTATTATTATTAATTATTTTCAGGTCAGAATATGAGTGAATTTAAATGATTTAGTCATGATCATACAAACATATTAACAGGCTATAGAAAAAATGAAATATCTTACAACTACAAATATCAAGACTATTTCAACCATGCCATGCTGTATAATCTTACCATATTGATATATTTCTCTTAATTTCTCTTTTTTTTGTTATTGTCCACATATTTTTATATGACTCAGTCACCTATTTCCTTGCTATTTGTATAGTAACTTTTTTGATTTTTAATTTTTTTGATTTTCAATTTTTGTGGGTACATAGTAGGTGTTTATATTTATGGTCTATGTGAAATACTTTAATACAGGCATACAATGCATGTTAGTCACACCACAGTTCATGGGATATCTACACCTCAAGCATTTATCCTATCCTATATCCTTATCATTTATCCTTTCTTTGTGTCATAAACAATTCAATTATACTCTTTATTTTAAAATGTACAATTTATTATTGACTGTATTCACCCTGTCATGCTATCAAATACTATATATTATTTATTCTACATAATTATATTTTTGTACCTATTAATTATTCCCACTTACCCCTGCCGACTACGCTTCTCAGCCTCAAATAACCATCATTCTACTCTCTCTCTCTCTTTTATTTTCCTCAGTATTCAAAACCATCCTTCTACTCTCTATCTTCATGAATTCAGTAGTTTTAATTTTTAGCTCTCATAAATAAGTCAGAATATGCAAAGTGTGTCTTTCTGTTCCTGGCTAATTTCATTTAACATAATGACCTCTGGTTTCATCCATGTTGTTTGAAATGACAGGATCTCATTCCTTTTATAGCTTAATAGTACTGCATTGTATATATGTACCACATTCCATATATCTGCTGATGAACACTTAGGTTGCTTCCAAATCTTGGTTATTGTTGAATGGTGTTGCAATAAACATGGGGGTGCAGATACCTTCGATATGCTGATTTTCTTTCTTTTGGGTATATACCTAGCAGTGGGATTGCAGGATCATATGGTAGCTCTATTTTCAGCTTTTTGAGGAATCTCTAAATTGTTCTCCATAGTGGTTGTGCTAACTTACATTCACATCAACAGTGTACCAGGGTTTCCTTTTCTCCACAACCTTGTAAATATTTGTTACTGTCTGTCTTTTGATTAAAAGCCATTTTAATTGGGTGAGATGATATCCCATTATAGTTTTGATTTGTGTTTCTTGGATGATGAATTATGTTGAGTATCTTTTCATATACATGTTTGCCATTTGTATGTCTTCTTCTAAGAAATGTCTATGAAAATATTCTGCCCATTTTTTAATTGGATTTTTAGACATTTTCCCATGGAGTTGTTTGAACTCCTTGTATATTTTGATTGTTAATCCCCTGGCAGATGAGTGGTTTCCAAATATTTTCTCCCATTCTGTGTGTTGTCTGTCAACTTTGATAATTCTTACCTTTGCTTTGCAGCAGCTTTTTAACTTAATGTGATCTCATTTGTCCATTTTGCTTTGTTTGTCTGTGCTTGTGGGGTATTAAGAAATCTTTGCCCAGTCCAAAGTTCTGGACAGTGTTTCCAATGTTTTCTTGTAGCAGTTGCATAGGTTGTGGTCTTAGATTTAATTCTGTATTCTATTTTGATTTGATTTTTGTATATGGTGAGAGAGAGAGGTTTGGTTTCATTCTTCTGCATATGGATATACAGTTTTCCCAGCATCATTTATTGAAGAGACAGTTTTCCCAAATATACATTCTTAGCACCTTTGTTGAAAATAAGTTCACTGTAGATGTACAGATTGTCTTGTGAGTTCTCTATTCTGTTCCATTGGTCTAAGTATCTGATTTTATCAGCATTATACTGTTTTGTTTCCTATGGCTCTGAGTATAATTTGAAATCACGTAATGTGATTCCTTCAGTTTTGTTCTTTTTGCTCAGTATAGCTTTGGTATTGTAGGTCTTTTGTGGCTCTATATAACTTGTAGGATTGTTCTTTCTATGTCTGTGAAAAATGCCATTGGCATTTTCATAGATATTGAGTTGAATCTGTAGATTGCTCAGGGTAGTACAAACATTTTAAACAAAACTGATTCTTCCAATCCATGAACATGGAATGACTTTCCATTTTTCTGTGTTCTCTTCAATTTCTTTCAGCAATGTTGTATAGTTTTCATTGTAGAGATCTTTCACTTCTTTAGTTAAATTAATTTCTAGGTATTTGATTTTATTTGTAGCTATTGTAAATTGGATTACATTTTTCTTTTACAAATTGTTCCATGTTGGACTATAAAAATGCTACTGATCTTTGTATGTTAATATTGTATACTGCAACTTTACTGAATTTGTTTATGAGTTATGGTAGTTTTCTTGTTGGAGTCATTATGTTTTTCCAAATATAAGATCATATCATCTACAAACAATGACAATTTGATTTCTTCCTTTCTGATTTGAATGTCCTTTATTTCTTTGTCTTATATGATTTCTCTAGCTAGAACTTTCAGCACTATGTTGAGTAACAGTGGTAAAGTGAACATCTTTGTTATGTTCTAGATTTTAAAGGAAAGGCTTTCAGTTTGTCCCCACTCCATATGATACTAGCTGTGGGTCTATTGTATATGGATTTTATTTTGTTGAGGTAGGTTTCTTCTACATCCAGTTTTTTGAGGGTTTTTTTTTTTTACCATGAATGGATATTGAATTTTACCAAATGCTTTTATATCATCAATTGAAAAGATCATATGATTTTGTCCTTCATTCTGTTGACATGATTGATTTGTATATGTTGTTGAATCATCCTTGCATTCCTAGGATAAATCCCACTTGGTCATGATGAATAATCTTTTTAATGTGTTATTGAATTCAGTTTAATAGTATTTTATGAAGCTATTTACATCAATGTTCATCAGAAATATAGGCCTGCAGTTTTCTTTTTTTTATGAGTCTTTATCTGGTTTTGGTATTGGGATAATACTGACCTCAAAAAAATGGATATAGAAGAAATATTTCCTCCTTGAGCAGGACTGGTGTTAGCTCTTTTAATGTTTGGTAAAATTCAGCAGTTAATCTGAGGCCTTCCTTTACTGGGAGATTTATTATAGCTTTGGTCTTGTTACTTGTTATTGGTCTGTTCAGGTTTTGGATTTCTTCATGTTTCAATCTTGTTCTGTTGTTTGTGTCTAGAAATTTATTCATTTCTTCTAGATTTTTCATTGTATTGGTATATAGTTGCTCATACTAGCCTCTAATGATTCTTTGAATTTCTGTGGTATAAGTTGCAATGTCTCCTTTTCCATCTCTCATTTATTTACTTGGGTCATCTCTCTTTTTTTCTTAGTCTGGCTAAAGGTTTGTCAATTTTATCTTTTCAAAAATTCAACTCTTTGTTTCATTGATTTTTGAATATTTTTGTTTTTAGTTTTATTTATTTCTGCTCTGATCTTTATTATTTCTTTTCTTCTATTTTTGGGTAGAGATTGCACTTGCTTTTCTAGTTGTTTGAAATGTATCGTTAGGTTGTTTACTTAAAATATTTTTACTTTTTTGATGTAGGCACTTATAACTATAAACGTTCCTCTTAGTACTGCTTATGCTGTATCCCATAGGTTGTGTATGTTTTATTTCCTTTATCATTTGTTTTTAAAAAGTTAATTTCCTTTTTAGAGGAAATTAAAACTTCTTAATTGAGCCACTGGCCATTGAGGAGTATATTGTTTATTTCTATGTATTTTTACAGTTTCCAAAATTCCACTTATTATTGATTTCTAGTTTTATTCCATTTTTGTCAGAGGATACTTAACACAATTTTATTTTTAAAATTTTTTATTTATCTTTTTCCTTTTCTTGGTGGCAGGGGTAATCCACTTACTAAAAAATAGCAAAAATAGCGATACTCATATCATGTAAAATAGATCTTTAAAAAACTAAAAAGAGACACAAAGGTCTTTACATGGTAACAGAACAGTCAATTCAGCAAGATAATAAAGCAGTTGTAAACATCTATGCATTCAACACTGGAAGCACCCAAATGTATACAGCAAATATTATTAAAGCTAAAGAAAGAGATAGAGCCCAACACAGTAACTGATGGAGACTTCAAAACTCCACTTTCAACATTGGACAGATTATCCAAACAGAAAATCAACAAGAAAATATCAAACTTAAATCTGCACTATAGACCAAATTAACCTAATAGATATTTTCAGAATATTTCATCCAATGGCTGCAGAATACACATTCTTCTCAGAACATGAATCAGTCTCAAGGATATACTATGCATTAGGCCACAAAAAAATAGGAGTTTTTTTTAAACTGGAGCCTGGAATGGTGGCTCACATCTGTAATCTCAGCACTTTGGGAAAGAGAGGCAACAAGAGTGAAATCCTGTCTCAAAGAAATAAGAATAAAAATAAAATAAAAATAAATTTGCTTGGTCTTCTACAACTTTCTTGTATTTGAATATTGATATCTTTCTCTAGGTTTTGGAAGTTCTTCATTATTATCCCTTTGAATTAACTTTCTACCCATACCTCTCTCTCTAGCTCCTCTTTAAGGCCAAAAACTCTTGGCTTTGGCCTTTTGAGGCTATTTTCTAAATCTTGTAGACATGCCTCATTGTTTTTTATTCTTTTTTCACTTGTCTCCTTGACTGTATTTTCAAATTGCCTGTCTTCAAGCTAATTCTTTCTTCTGCTTGATCAATTTGACTGTTAGGAGACTCTGATGCATTTTTCAGTATGTCAATTGCATTTTTGAACTCCGGGATTTCTGCTTGATTCTTTTAAATTATTTCAATCTTTTTGTTAAATTCATCTAATAGGATTCTGAATTTCTTCTCTGTATTATCTTGAAGTTCTTTGAGTTTCCTCAGAGCAGCTATTTTACATTTTCTTTTTGAAAAGACACATATCTTTATCTCTCTAGGATTGGTCACTGGTACCTTATTTATTTTGTTTGTTGAGGGTCATGATGCTTGTTGATGTGCTTTGGTGTCCTGGCCTTATTGGGAATGTTTCTCAGATATTCGATGGGACTTGGGTGTTGTGATCAAAGTTTTTGGTCACTGCGGCCATGTCTGTATTAGGGGGCACCTTAAGCTCAGTAATGCTGTGGCTTTTGCATACTTGTAGAGGTATTATTTTGCTGGTTTTAGATAAGATCTGGGAGAATTATCTGGATTAACAGGCAGAGACTCTTGTCCTCTTTATTTACTTTTTCCTGAACAGGTAGAGTCTTAATCTCTCTCTCTGTTGCACTGCCTGGAGCTGACAGAGGCATGTCCCAAGCACCCCGGTGGCTACCACCACTGGGACTGTGCTGGGTCAGACCTGAAGCTACCACAGCACTGGTCTCACCCAAGGGTTGCAGTATCCATTGCCTGGCTATCACACCTATGTTGGCCCAAGGCACCAGGGGTCTACAATCAGCAGGGGGCAAAGCAAGCTAGGCTGTGTCCTTCCCTTCAGGGCAGCAAGTTCTCCCTGAGCCTTGGTGGGTCCAGAGATACTGTTCTGGAGTCAGGGCTTGGAGTCAGAAACCTTAGGAATCTACCTGGTGCTCTATCCTATTGTGGCTGAGTTGGCACTCAAACCACAGGAATAAGCCCTTCCCACTATTTCCTCCCCTTTCCATGCAAAGAGGAGTCTTTCCCTATGGCCATCACCATCCCAGGCCTGTAGTGAGTACTGCCTGGTTACTGCTAATATTCGCTCATGGATCAAGGGCTCTGCAATCAGCTTGTGGTGAATGCTTCCTGGCCTGAGACTCTCCCTTCAGGGCAGTGGGTTTACTTCTAGTCTAGGGGAGGTCCAAACGTGCCATCGAAGAGCCCAAGCTTGGAATCAGGGATACCAAGAGCCCCCTTGGGGCTCTACCCCACTGTTGTCAAGCTGGTACCTAGACTGCAAGACAAAGTCCCTTTTACCCTCCTCTCCACTTTTCTCAAGCAGGAGTCTCTCTCCGTAGCCATCACAGCTGGAAATATTCTGGGTCACACCTGAAGCCAGCATGTCTGTGAGTCTCACCCAAGACTCACGATGAATACTGCCTGGCTACCACTGATGACTATTCAGAGTCCAACACTATTTAGTAAGCAGGTGGTAAATTCTGCCAGAACTGGTCCTTCTCTTCAAGGCAGCAGGTTCTATTTTGGTCCAGGTTGTGTCTGGAAATGTTGTCTTGGGGCTAGGACCTGAAATGGGGACCTCAGGACTCTTTCTGGTGCCCTATCCTACTGTGGCTGAACTATCCAAGTTGCAAGATAAAGTCCTTTTTACTCTTCCCTCTCTTCTCAAGAAGAAGGAAGGAGTGTCTTCCAGAGCTATGTGCTGCACTGCCTGGGGTTGTGGGAGAAGAACAAGCACTCTCTTGACTGGTGCCTCACTAGGCACATGCACCTCAAGTCCACTGGCTCTGAGCCAGCACAGCACCAAGACTTGCTCAGAAATTGCAGTCCTTGTGACCTGGACTTCCTTTCAAGTTTATTTAGGACTCCTGAGCCCTTGAGCCCATAGTGACGAGGCTAGCCAGAACTCAGTTTCCAACCACTGAGATAGGCAATTCTCCTCTCTCAGGGGCTGGTCTAAATGCCTCTTCTGTGGCCACTGGCTGATTTATGCCTGGTGTTGCTTTCCAGTGTGAAAGGGCAGCACTCAGTTCCAATGCAAACCCACAGTCACTGTGCTTTCCCTGCCCCAAGCACACAGATTCTGTCTCTGTGCTATGTGGCTGCTGCTGGGGAATGAGGGAGGGATAACATCCACAATTCAAGACTATCTTTCCACCTTCTTTGGTGCCTTTTTCAGTGATATGAAGTTAAAACGAGATACTGTGATTGCTCACCTGATTTTTGATTCTTACGAAGGTGGTTTTTGTTTGGATAGTTTTTCAGTTTGGTGTTCCTGCAGGAAGGACAAACACTGGAGGATTCTATTTGACCATCTTGCTCTGCCTCCTTCTGTATGGTAACATCTTAATCACTGACTCTTTTACATTCATCATGTGTAACTTTTAACCATCTTTTCACAGAATTATAAATTCAAAAGTTATTAATCTTGGACATACTTAGTCCAAATCCCAATGAATGCTTGAATTATTTTCCATAAATTCTGGACATTCAAATTTTTGACCCTAGTTCTGCCAGCTGGAGCTATCTAATGCTGCTTCTTCTACTACTCAAGTATAAATGTTACATTCATAATATAATTTCCTTTTTCTAAGCTAAAAAATCTTAGTTTTATTAATCTTTCTTTTAGGATTTTGAATCAATTAGGGATCTTTTAGATTAAAGTGACAAAGCCATAACCAAAACTTAAACTTTAACAAAGATTAATTTTTCTATGTATACAGATGTTAGACCAGCTGTAAGACTGGGATTGTATAGGAGTTCATAAAACACTACCAGGTTGATTATAAAAGTATGGAATGAAGGAATTTTGGAATAATGGAAATGTTCTGTATCATCACTGTGGTGGTGGATACCCAACTCTATACATTTGCTGAAGGCTGTAGAACTATATACTAAAATATGTGCATTTTACTGGTGTAAATGTCAAAAATCACTCAACATGTGGGGATAACCCAAACTGAAATGCACTGTTTATGCCTTCTGTATCACTGAAGAAAAATGATATTTATATTGTACTCTTGAACAGTGGAATAATATAATACAGAGAAAGGACCACTTTTTTTTTTTAATGAAACAGATGAATTCTATGGCATTGGATGTGAAAGAAACAAGAAGAAATATAAATGTCCTTGTTGAATGTTAGTAAAACAGAATATTCAATGAATGATGGATTCAAAGGAGAAAAATTAATTAAAATTTATTGCTCTGGGTTTACAGGATTTAATACATAAAGTTGTTTTTAATGTGTGAGGGGGTAATTATTTTTGTATTAATATTTTTAACAAAAGAAGAAATAATCATTATTTAAATACCTAATGTTATTCTTGATGAGAATGCAATTACTTGTGTCAAAATCTGAAGCCATGTCAATTTTAATATTATATTTTATGTTTAGAATAACCTTTTAAAAGTTGTTGACTAACTCATTTTTTTTTTTATTATTTAGGGGAGAATAAACTGGTTTCTCTAGGTTCCTACATTTTGATGATTTGATTATACTTATTGATTCATTTTATCCAGTTTCTATTTTAACCTTTATATTTGCTGTATCTTCTGTCAAGGAAAATAAAATACCAGACACCGCATAGTATTTATTGGCAAAAAGAGGATTATAGTCTATTCATGAAAACCATGAGCAATCTATGTGAGAAGCACTACTACATTATACTCAGGTCAAAATGAAAGCTTTTAGTGTGCATTATATTAATCCTTTTTAAAAAATGTTTTATACCTAGGTGTTTGCAGTGGAATGTTTTCATCAAGAGGATAGCTGACTTTAAGGACTCTAAATAGCATTTGGTTTCTAAAATACTTTACAAACTCTTAAGAAGATCTAGGGATCAAAGCTATGTTTATTTTTAATTCATCTAGTAAGCCATGCAAATCTTTAAGACTATATTTGCAACCACACTTCAAACGATGTCAGTGTACTGGATTCCATGATGGTGAAGACACTTTTAAATAATTGAAGATATAATTTCTTTTATTTTAATTAAGGAAAAGAAATACTTTTTAAAAACATAAATATAGAACTTAGACAAACATCCAAAAAGCATATTTGACTTGATTTTGTTTTTCTCGTTTTCAGTTTTTGCTTCTTTTACCTTCCTATTTTTCATGTCTTTGTCTGCAAAAGCAAGTTGCTTGTCAAACATTCTGGTATAGTTTAGCATTTATGTTTTAAGTAACTTTTTCCATATGCTTGTTTTTGCCTCCATGAGGTTTCTTTGTCTCAACTTTCTTCAGTCCCCTCTCCTAAATTAAAAAAAAAAAATTCTTTAGCTTTCCTTGTTGTGTTTGGCTATGATGTGTAAAATTGGCCATACCCACCTCTCTCCTGTTAAGCTTATAATTTTAATTAGCTTTCTATAAAATTTCCCTCCTGACTCCATCACCCAGTTAAAATAAGTTTCAGCTTCCTCAACTCCCATCAAATGGGATGTGCAGGAAGACAGTTATTGGAGGATTAAGAAGAAACCTCTAGGAATCTCATTTCTTCTTTGAAGAAAATTAGGTCAGTTTTTGCCATGTTTTCTGCTTGGCTTCATAGTTCATGGCCACCAATATTTGATGACTTAAAATGGTTTTTTGGCTCTGTCTTTCAAAAAACAAGATTAGTTACGTATGTTATACAAACTCTTGCATTTGTGGTAGCACACACTAGAATTAATGTTATTGATCTTTTTTTTTTTTTTTTTCCATTACTATATGCTGTCTTTACTCAGAACTTTCTCAAGATCTGTCTTCTTGGGTTGGAGATTTGAATGTTTGGTCTCAGATGATGTCCAATTTCTGTTTATCTGAGTATTTTCAAATTTCAAAGACAGAATCAAAATAAATATTGGAACATGGTAGAAACAAGAAAGCTAATCTCCTTTAAATAAAATAAATTAGGCAACCTTTGTGTATTTGGGTTCTCTAGAGGGACAGAACTAATAGGATACACACACACATACACACACACACACACACACACACACACACACATATATAAAAGGAAATTTATTAAGTATTAACTCACATGATCACAAGGTCCCACAATAGGCCGTCTGCAAGTTGAAGAGCAAGGAAAGCCAGTCCGAGTCCCAAAACTGGAGAACTTGGAGCCAGGGTTCAAGAGCAGGAAGGGTCCAGCACGGGAGAAAGATGTAGGCTTGGAGGCTAGGCCAGTCTGGTCTTTTCACTGATGTATTTCTGCCTGTTTTATATTCTAGCCATGTTGGCAGCTGGTTAGATGGTGCCCACCCAGATTAAGGGTGGGTCTGCTTTTCCCAGCCCACTGACTCAAGTGTTATATCTCCTTTGGCAACAGCCTCACAGACACACCCAGGATCAATACTTGGCATCCTTCAGTCCAATCAAGTTGACACTGAGTATTAACCATCACAATTTGTATAAGCAATGAATCAGTTCCCCACTGCTCAATTCCCACAGGTTTTGAGGTCCGGAGGCCTCTTGCCATAAAGTAGTTGCATTATAGAGAGGCAGTTTTTTCTTATGGGATTCAATTCTTATATAATGGGCAGTAAGCATGCTTGTCCTTTGCTGTAGAGGAAAATATTATCTTCATATTCCTATACTGTTTACTATATTACTATTTTGAAGATACTCTGAAACAAAAACAAGTTTTGCCTCTCCTGCAAGACATGCAGATAAGAGAGACCTGTGAAGAATGGTGTCCTAACAGCCCCCCATCAAGCCATTCACACATACACGAAATAAACTCTAGATGAATTAAATATCACAATGTGAAAATAAATAAATAAGGTAATGAGTAAGTAATATTGTAAATGTTTGGAAGAAAATAAAGCAAAATTATTTTTGACTTATGGTAAGTGTAGTCTTAACCAAGTGACAAGTTTTATTTTATTTTTTTAATTTCCAACTTTTAAGTTCAGGGGTATGTGTGCAGCATGTGCAGATTTGTTACACAGGTAAACATGTGTCATGGTGGTTTGCTGCACAGATCATCCCATCACCCAGGTGTTAAGCCCAGCATCCATTAGCTATTCTTCCTGATACTCCCCCTCCTCCCAATCTCCACCCTCTGACAGGCCCTGGTATGTGTTGTTCCCCTACCAGGTGTCCATGTGTTCTCATCATTTAGCTTCCACTTATAAGTGAGAATATGCAGCATTTGGTTTTCTGTTCCTGCCTTAGTTTACTGAGCATAATGACCTCCAGATCCATCCATGTCCCTACAAAGGACATGGTTTCATTCTTTTTATGGCTGTATAGTATTCCGTGGTGTATATGTACCACATTTTCTTTATCCAGTTTATCACTGTTGGGCATTTAGGTTGATTCCAAGTGTTTGCTATTATGAATAGTGCTGCAATGAACATATGTGTGTATGTTTCTTTATTAAAAAACACTTTATATTCCTTTGGATATATACTCAGTAATGGTGTTGGTGGGTCAAATGGTATTTCTGCCTCTAGGTTTTTAAGGAACCTTCCACAATGGGTAAATTAATTTACACTCCCACCAGCAATGTAAAGAAATAAAATATTGATAAATGTAAGTACACAACCATTTTAGAATTATAGAACAGAATATCACAAAATGACAGATTTGGATAAATGACATCCGTCTTTAATAACTGGCAAAGACTACTGTTAAGAATAAAAATTTGACTCCCAACCAACAATAACAACAACAACAGAACCAAGCTAATATGAATAAAACATATGAACAAGTAACTTATGTAAGACATACAAAACACAAATAACAAAGTCATACTCAATCTCACTGGAAGTTAACTTCCTAAAGTGCAGTAAATAAATACATTCATAATAAATAAATAAAAATTGAGTGTCTGATAGCAAAGGGAAGCAGGCAATTCCATACACATACTGTTTGGAGGGTGTAATTTGATATAGCCACTTGGGAGGGCAATTTGTCAGCATCTATTAAAATTTAGTATTTATGTACTTAAAGATCCAGTAATGTTCTTCATGTTTACTCTAGAGAAATACTTCCTATTTTACCAAGAAACCATGTACTACAAAATTTATTAAAATGTTACCTGTCATGTAACATCCTATAACCAAGACAGTCATCTAGGAGGGGCTATTAAATAAAATTTGAAATGTGATTCAGGCTGGTATCCACAGCATGATACTTATTTAATCAGAGAGAGAGACATATATATATATGCACACACACACACACACACACACATACACAGAGAGAGCAAGAGATACATGGGTATGTATAAAGTGATCTCGAAGTACACGTGGTAAATTCGTAACCACTGGTTACTTCTGAGAAGGAAATTTGGGTTGGCAGTTGATGGGAACGACTTTTTCTTTACTTGTGTTACCTATAGTTTCTTATTTATTTTGCATTTTCATGCATCACTTGAGTAGTGAATATTAGTAAAATATTTAAATGAAAAACACTTTCTAAAATATAATTTTTTCATAAGGAGATAAAATGAAGAGCATATTTTCACATGTTTTCTTTCATGATTTCAAATTTAAATTTGACTATTGTGTAGTTCAGATGCTTAAACACCTCTTTTTTTTTTTTTTTTAAGAATCCTTTATCCTCTCTTAGGGCATATAGTTTGTTTCTTACAGAATTTATCACACTTTTCATAATTTATTATTTTCTTCTTTTTCTTCCCCACTAGACCATGAGCTTTTTGAGGAAAAGAAATGTCTTTTTTCCCCTATGTGTCACCAATGAAAACTATAGTATTTGGCCTATAGAAAACAGTAAAAGATTATTTGTTAATGAAAAAATGAGTAAGGGAATTGCTTTTGTCCAAATGACATAGTAATTCAAAAATGCTCTGAGGTACAACACCCATATAGTAAAGTACATGAAATTTTAGCACCCTGCTCAGTGATTTTTTTCTACCTATGTATTCACCCATAAAACCACCACCCACTTCAAGAGACAGAACTTTAAATAGCTAGCTTATCATACAGACATATGCGATCCTACACTCTCTTTGTTTAATTAAAAAATGTAGTGAGAATGATGGTGGAGTTGAGCAAAGGCATAAATACCACTCCTGTCAGTGATTGCTCACAGATTGGAACATTTGCATTTACCTCTAGAAGATGAAATGGGAAAATAACAATAAAATATATATTGTATTAAAAAGCTGGATAATTTAATTATGTTTTGGTAAAAGTTTTCCAGCACATTTGATGATGGCAGTTCTGGAATTTCCTTTCTCCCAGTGGAATTATTTCATCTCCATGAGGATAACCATTAGTAGCATGAACTGATCAACACACTATTTTTGCTTTAAAACATGGATGGCATTGTTGAGTAAGTCATGCTTGTACATTCCTCTAGGTGAAATTACTTCAAAGTTAATAATAACTATATTTGATGTAATAATGATTTTGATGCTTAGAGAAAGTGGAACCAGAAACACATGCCTTAGAACATCCCTTGGTGTTCCTTGTGAAGATAAACATTATCATAAATGTGGTTTTAAGTCATTTTGTACCTTTGTATGTGTACCTATGAATACATACAAGGATGTGTTTTGTACCTTTGTATGTGTACCTAAGAATACATACAAGTTATTTGTGTTTGCATATTTTATGTGAATTTTGCCTTTTTGTTATTATGAAATATACCTTTTATCTCTGGTAATTTTTTTGTCTTTGTTTTTCTGAATTTATTCAGCCTCTACTGTCTTAGTTTTACTGTTTATGTTTCCCATCCTTTTGCTTTCAACATATCTGTGCCTTTACATTGAAAGTCTTGCCGTTGTGCTTTTTAATTTATTTTTATTTTTAAATATTTGACTATATATGCATTTATGTAGAGTCACATATAGATTTGACAAATAGTGTTTAAAATTAAATATGTATAGAAATATTTTTGTCATAGAAGAATTAAAACCTTTCTATACTTTGTATCCATAACCTTTCTATACTTTGTATCCATAAAAAAGTTTTAAGAAAATTACTACTAGTTTAAAAAACAGAACTTGAGTTTTAGTTAGGTATTGCTTTTTAAATTCAGTCTGATAATCTGCCTTTTAAAAAATTTACTTAGCACATTTATATTTAATGTAAACAGTTTATCATCATTTTCCAATATTTTTGTTTGTCCTCTTTAAGTGTATGTTTCTCCTTTCCTATCTTGATTTAAGTTAATTAAATATTCTTAATAGTCCACTTCATATTGTATATTTTAGCTATAACAACATTATTTCAATCTAGCCGTTACAAAATGCATTCAAGTTATAGTCCAATTAGTGTTATTTTGTGTATAGTGTGAGCAGACTAACAGTATTATTGCATCTAACATCCCTTCCCAACCTTTGTCGCCATCCATATATATTAGGTCTATATCTGTAATAACTTCCAGCATTATGATTTTGCTTTACACAGTTATTTTTATTTGCAAAATATTAAGTAAATGAAAAACTATATATCCATATTCATCCATGTATTTGTCATTTTTCTTGATGTGTTCCTTCCTGTAAATTCAAGTTTCTAGCTGATATACCATCACCTTAATGAACTTTCAACATATCTTACAGTTCATGTTTCCATCTGATATACCATCAGTCTAACGAACATTCAACATATCTTACAGTGCATGTTTACTGATGATGCATTCTTTTTGTTATTAATTAATTTTAAAATTTATAGTGGACACATAATTATGCATATTTAGAGAGTGCAATATGATGTTCCCATGCATGTATACATTGTATAATGATTAAATCAGGATAATTACCATATTTGCTTTAAACATTTAGCATTTCTTTATGGTGATAACATTGAAAATCTCTTCTAGCTATCTTGAAATATACAGTACATTTTTATTTGCTGTAGTCATTCTACTGTGGAATAGACCATTGGAAGTTGTTATTCTTGTGTAATTGTAACCCTGTACCTCTTTACCAGCCTGTCCTTGTCCTCCCTTCCCTGTTCTTCTCAGCAACCTCTGGGGAGGATCATTAATCTACTCTCTATTTCTATAAAATCAACTTTTTTTAGATTTCACATGAGTGAGATAATGCAATGTTTGTATTTCTGTGCCTGGTTTATTTCATTTAATATAATGTCCTACCAGTTCATCCATGTTACCAGAAATGACAGGATTTTATTCTGTTTCATGACTGAGTAGGATTCCATTGTGTGTGTGTGTGTGTGTGTGTATGTATGTATGTAAAATATTTTGTTAGCTATTATCAAGTGTGTGTTTTTGGAAACTTTGTCAAAAATTAGTTAGCTGTAATACAAAGATTTATTTCTGGGCTTTGTATTCTGTATTCCATTGATCTATGTGCCTGCATTTATGCTAGTGCTATGCTGTTTTGGTTACTATAGTTTGTAGTATATTTTGAAGTTAGGTAGTGCAGTGTGTCCAGCTATGGTTCTTTTTTGTGTGTGCTCATGATTGCTTTGACTATCTAGGTATTTTGTATTTCCACATGAATTTTAAGATTTATTTTTATTTCTGTGAAGAATGTCATTGGTATTGTCATAAAAGTTGCATTGAATCTATAGGTTGCTTAGGGTAATATGGACTTTTAACAACATCAATTTTTTCCATCCATGAAGATGTTCAATCCTCACATTTATCTTTGTCTTCTTTATTTCTTTCGTTTTATCGTTTTTGTTGTAGAGATCTCTCACTCATTGGTTAAGTTTATTTCTAGATATTCTATTTTTTGTAGCTATTGTAAATGGAATTGCTTTCTTGGTTTGTTTTTCAGATAGTTTGCTATTGGCATATAGAAATGCTACTGGTTTTTAATGTTGATTTTGTATCCTGCAACTTTACTAAATTCATTTATTAGTTATAATAGTATTTTGGTGGAGCCTTTAGGGTTTTGTACATATATGATCACTCTGCAAACAGACAATTTGACTTACTTCTCAATTTGGATGCCATTTTCTTCTTTCTCTTGCCTGATCACTCTAGAACTTCTAATACTATGTTGAATAAAACTAGTGAAAGTGTGCATCCTTGTCTAATTCCAGATTGTAAACACTTTGCATTTTTTTTCTCTTCAGTATAGTTAGCTGTAGGTTTGTCATATGTGACCTTTATTGTGTTGAGGTATGTTTTCTTCTATACTCAATTTGTTGTGAGTTTTTGTCATGAAGAAAACTCATTCAACATCACGTTGAATTTTATTCAGTGCTTTTGTGGTACCTATTGAAATGATCATTTTGTTTTATGGCTGAATAGTAATCCATTATGTGGAATATTAGAAAAATATCTATTATGTGGAATATATTATTTTAATGTCATTTAGCATGTTCAGTTCATTAATTTGCAAATGTTAAAACATCCTTCCATCTCTGATTATGGTGAATGATCTTTTTAATGTGTTGTTGAATTTGATTTGCTTAATAGTTTGTTGAGAATTTCTGCATTTATGTTCATCAGGGATATTGGCCTGCAGTTTTCTTATTTTTTTATTGTGTCCTTTGTGGTAACACATCCTTAAAATCTTTGTGTACCTAAAAGTGTCTTATTTTTCCATTTCTGATTATATTTTTGGTATTTCCCTGTATATAATTTTTTTCATTTTGTTTTACTTTAAAGATACTTTCTCTACCTTTGCTTTTCAGAATTTGAATTTAGGTGGTTGAATTTGGTGTAGATATTTAGGTGTGGTTTTACTTGTCTTTTCTACTTGGAATTCAATGGGCTGATTGAATCTTCTTCATTAAATTTGCAAAATGTTATGCTATTGTCGTTTCAATTTTTTTTCTGCTGTATTTTATCTTTTCTATTCATATGAGACTCTAAATGCACAGAGGTTGAGCTTCTTGGCATTATCATAAAAGTAACTAAACTTCTGTTCATTAGAAAAATATATATTTCCACCTGTTCTTTATAAAAGGCAATTTCTATCATTTTAGCATCAAGAACACTGACTAGTTTAGATTCATCTAATCTACTAGAAAGCTTACCCAGTAAATTTTTCCCTTAAAATATTTTACTTTTGTCTAACTCTAACTTCCATTTAGTTTTTGAAATTATTCTATTAATCTCTTGGTATTCCCATCTGTTCATTTGTTATGATCATATTTTCTTCAAGTATTTGAATATAATCAAAATTTTTGTCTACTAATTCCAGCATCAAATTTGGTTTCTACTCACTATTACAGTTTTCTGCTTAGTTGTATCTAATACTTTTATTTATATTCAGCATTTTATATAAAATATTATAGGGCATCTCTAACCAACAATCTTCCTTTAATGGATGTTTTATTTATTAAAATTATTGATATATCTGGAAATAACTTATACCATCTATTTTTGCCTGTATATTCTTATACTTGGCATGACTGTCTTATACTTCTCTTTGCTCGTTCCTTCTTTTAGATTGTTTATTTTTCTAATTTTTTTGTTTTCTGATATTTGAAAATTATACATGTTTTCTAATTTTTCATGGCCACTCTAAAATGTTAACGTCAATATTAGCTTTTCAATGTTTAATGTGAGTCCATATCTAATTGCTCTCACAAAAGAGTAAGGAGTATATGTATATATATTGTTATCCATCCTCCATTTCTAATGTTATGTTAGCTGGTATTTAGTTACCCTTAAACTGTACGCCCATAAAATTTATTCTGTCATTTCATACTATCAGCATTTAGATGTTTGAAACCTTCTAATACTTTTTTTGTACTTCACTAATTTTTATCTTTTAACCCTTTAATCAAAGGCCACATTTTCTTATATGTTAATCTGCTAAAATGATGTTAATTTGTTATGCAGCAAAAGATAACTCTACCTTTTTATTACAATATGGTAGTCACCCATTTTTAAACAAGTGATATTTATTATAATGTATTTGGATTTTACTACTATTATAATTTGTTGTTTTATTTGTTCCACTTCTACCTTCCTTTTATTCTCACTTCCTGTATTCTATTGGATTTATAATTTTCTCTCAATATTTTTTCCCAATAATTGGGAGTTATACCTGATACAAATGACGAATTGATGGGTGCTGACGAGTTGATGGGTGCAGCACACCAACATGGCACAAGTATACATATGTAAC
>NW_012114544.1:817971-842370 GCF_000951035.1 Colobus angolensis palliatus | reverse complement strand
GGGGATGTCTCCCAGTTAGGCTACTCAGGGGTCAGGGACCTGCTTGAGCAGGCAGTCTGTCCCTTCTCAGATCTCAACCTCCGTGTGGGGAGATTCACTGCTCTCTTCAAAGCTGTCAGACAGAGTCGTTTGCATCTGCAAAGGTTTCTGCTGCTTTTTTTGTTGTTGTTTGTTTAGCTGTGCCCTGTCCCCAGAGGTGGAGTCTGCAGAGACAGGCAGGCTTCCTTGAGCTGCTGTGAGCTCCACCCAGTTCCAGCTTCCCAGCAGCTTTGTTTACCTACTTAAGCCTCAGCAATGGCGGGCGCCCCTCCCCCAGCCTCGCTGCTGTCTTGTGGTTAGATCGCAGACTGCTGTGCTAGCAATGAGGGAGGCTCTGTGGGCGTGGGACCCTCCCGGCCAGGTGTGGGATATAATCTCCTGGTGTGCCTGTTTGCTCAAAGTGCAGTATTGGGGTGGGAGTCACCTGATTTTCCAGGTGTTGTGTGTCTCAGTTACCCTGGCTAGGAAAAGAGATTCCCTTCCCCTTGCACTTCCCAGGTGAGGCGATGCCTCGCCCTGCTTCAGCTCTCGCTGGTCAGGCTGCAGCAGCTGACCAACACCGATTGTCCCGCACTCCCTAGTGAGATGACCCCAGTACCTCAGTTGAAAATGCAGAAATCACCGGTCTTCTGTGTCGCTCACGCTGGGAATTGGAGACTGGAGCTGTTCCTATTCGGCCATCTTGCTCTGCCCCCAAAAGAGACAGATTTCCTGTTTCCTGACTTTTTAATGATTGCCATTCTAACTGGTGTGAGATGGTATCTCATTGTGGTTTTGGTTTGCATTTCTCTAACAACCAGTGATGATTAGCCTTATTTTTTTTTTCATATGTTTGTTGGCTTCATAAAAGCTGTTTGAGAAGTTTCTGTTCATATCCTTCACCCACTCTTTGATGGGGTTGTTTGTTTTTTTCTTGTAAATTTGTTTAAGTTCTTTGTAGATTCTGGATATTAGCCCTTTGTCAGATGGATAGATTGCGAAAATTTTCTCCCATTCTATAGGTTTTCTGTTCACTCTGATGATAGTTCTTTTGCTGTGCAGAAGCTCTTTAGTTTAGTTAGATCCCATTTGTCAATTTTGGTTTTGTTGCCGTTGCTTTCAGTGTTTTAGTCATGAAGTCTTTGCCCATGCCTATGTCCTGAATGGTATTGCCTAGGATTTCTTGTAGGGTTTTTTTGGTTTTATGTCTTATGTTTAAGTCTTTAATCCATCTTGAGTTACTTTTGGTATAAGGTGTAAGGAAGGGGTCCTGTTTCAGTTTTCTGTATATGGCAAGCCAGTTTTCCCAACACTATTTATTAAATAAGGAATCTTTTCCCCATTGCTTGTTTTTGTCAGGTTGGTCAAAGATCAGATGGTTGTAGATGTGTGGTGTTATTTCCGAGGACTCTGTTCTGTTCCATTGGTCTATATATCTGTTTTGGTACCAGTACCATGCTGTTTTGATTACTGTAGACTTGCAGTATAGTTTGAAGTCAGGTACTGTGATGCCTCCAGCTTTGTTCTTTTTGCTTAGGATTATCTTGGCTATATGGGCTCTTTTGGGTTCCATATGAAATTTAAAGTAGTTTTTTCTAATTCTGTGAAGAAAGTCAATGGTAGGTTGATGGGGATAGCATTGAATCTGTAAATTACTTTGGGCAGTATGGCCACTTTCATGTTATTGATTCTTTTTATCCTTAAGCATGGAGTGTTTTTCCATTTGTGTGTGTCCTCTCTTATTTCATTGAGCAGTAATTTGTAGTTATCCTTGAAGAGGTCCTTCGCGTCATTTGTAAGTTGTATTCCTAGGTATTTTATTCTCTTTGTAGCAATTGTGAATTGGAGTTCACTCATGATTTGGCTCTCTGTTTGCCTATTATTGTTGTATATAATGCTTGTGATTTTTGCACATTGATTTTTGTATGCTGGGACTTTGCTGAAGCTGCTTATCAGCTTAAGGAGAATTTGGGCTGAGACAATGAGGTTTTCTAAATATACAATCATGTCATCTGCAAACAGAGGCAATTTGACTTCCTCTCTTTCTATTTGAATATGCTTTATTTCTCTTGCCTGATTGCCCTGGCCAGAACTTCCAATACTATGTTGAATAGGAGTGGTGAGAGGGCATCCTTGTCTTATGCTGGTTTTCAAAGGGAATGCTTCCAGGTTTTGCTTGTTCTGGGTGATATTGGCTGTGAGTTTGTCATAAATAGCTCTTATTATTTTGAGATACATTCCAATGTTTCCTAGTTTATTGAGAGTTTTTAGCATGAAGGAGTGTTGAATTTTATCGAAGGCCTTTTCTGCATCTATTGAGATAATCATGTGTTTTTTTGTCATTGGTTCTGCTTATGTGATGGATTACATTTATTTATTTGCGTATGTTGAAACAGCCTTGCCTCCCAGGGATGAAGCCGACTTGATAGTCATGGATAAGCTTTTTGATGTGCTGCTGGATTCGGTTTGCCAATATTTTGTTGAGGATTTTTGCATTGATGTTCATCAGCAATATTGGCCTGAAATTTTCCTTTTTTGTTGTGTCTCTGCCAGGCTTTGGTATCAGGATGATGCTGGCCTCATAAAATGAGTTAGAGAGGAGTTCTCTTTTTTCTACTGTTTGGAGTAATTTCAGAAGAAATAGTACCAACTCCTCTGTGTACATATGGTAGAATTTGGCTGTGAATCTGTCTGCTCCTGGGCTTTTTTGTTTTGTTTGGAAGGCTATTAATGACTGCCTCAATTTCAGAATTTGTTATTGGTCTATCCAGGCAATCGACTTCTTCCAGGTTTAGTCTTGGGAAGGTGTGTGTGTCCAGGAATTGATACATTTCTTCTAGATTTTCTAGTTTATTTGCATAGTGGTGTTTATAGTATTCTCTGATGGTAGTTTGTATTTCTGTGGGATCGGTGATGATATCCCCTTTATCATTCTTTATTGTTTCTATTTGATTCTTCTCTCTTCTTTATTGGTCTGGCTAGCGGTCTATCTATTTTGTTAATCCTTTCAAAAAACCTGCTTCTGGATTCAGTGATTTTTTTTTATGGGTTTTTTTGTGTCTCTTTCTCCTTCAGTTCTGCTCTGATCTTAGTTATTTCTTGTCTTCTGCAAGCTTTGAAATTTTTTTGCTCTTGCATCTCTAGTTCTTTTAATTGTGATGTTATTGTGTCGGTTTCAGATCTTTCTCACTTTCTCCTGTGGGCATTTAGTGCTATAAATTTCCCTCTAAACACTGCTTTAGCTGTGTCCCAGAAATTCTGGTATGTTGTGTCTTTGTTCTCATTGGTTTCCAATAACTTATTTATTTATGCCTTAGTTTCATTATTTCCCCAGTATCATTCAGGAGCAGGTTGTTCAGTTTCCACGTAGTTGTGTGGTTTTGAGTGAGTTTCTTAATCCTGAGTTCTAATTTGATTTATCTGGGAGACTGTTACAATTTCCATTCTTTTGTATTTACAGAAGAATGTTTTACTTCTAATTATGTGGCCAATTTTAGAATAAGTAAGTGCTGAGAAGAATGTATATTCTGTTGATTAGGGGTCAAGAGTTCTGTAGATGTCTAGTAGGTCTGCTTGGTCTAGAGCCAAGTTCGAGTCCTGAATATCCTTGTAAATTTTCTGTCTCATTGATCTGTCTAATAATGACAGTGGGGTGTTAAAGTCTCCCAGTATTATTGTCTGGGAGTGTAAGTCTCTTTGTAGGTTTCTAAGAACTTGCTTTATGAATCTGGATGCTCCTGTGTTGGGTACATATATATTTAGGATAGTTAGCTCTTCTTGTGGCATTGATCCCTTTACCATTATGTAATGTTCTAATTTCTGAAGGTCAGAATTTCAAATTGGCTTCGCTGTTCTGAAATCAAGTTATCAGCAGGATTGTGTTCCTCTTTGAAAGGTCTAGGGGAGAATTTGTTTTCTTGCCTTTCCCAGCTTCTAGAAAAGAAGATTACATTCCTCAGCTCATGGCCCACTCATCCATTTTCATCTGTTCTCAAATGGCAGGTTGATTCCTTCTCACACTACATGACTCTAAACCTGATTTTGTCATCATATCTCTTTTTTGTGATTCTTATTCCCTCTTCTACTTTTAAGGACCCTTGTGATTACATTTGACCCACCCCTATAGTCCAGGATAATCCTTCTTGTCAGATGATGAGCAAAATGATGATTTCATTTGCAATTTTAATTTCCTTTTGCCATATAATCTAATATTTTCATAGGTTCTCGGTTTTGAGACATGGACATTTTTGGGAGGCCATTATTCTGCCTACCACACTGAATAATTCACTTTTACTGGTTTTCTTTCTCTGTTTGTTTCAGTCCCCCTAGTGGTATCATTTTCCTGGGTTCAACTTTGCTCAGTTTTTATTTTTATTTTTTAAAGATTATTTTTTCTATTTGTTGCTTGGTGACTCATTATGAACTTCATATATTAATCATATTTCAGTTATCTCATTAGATTATCAGCTAATCTCTAATGTTTCTGCTAAAAATTATTTGAGTTTCTAGATCTGTAGTTATATCACCTGTTAATAATGACAGTACCATTTCATTCTTTTCTTTTTACATTTTTCTTATTTAATTGCTTTTGCTAAAATCCTAAATACAATGTTGAATAGAAATGGTGAGTTTGGCCACCCTTCTTATTCTAATTTAAATGAATATTGTCTAACGTTTTCTTACTTTGAATAATGTTATTATGATAAATTAATCAAGTTGAAATTTTAAAAATACTAGTTTAGTAAATAAAAGCATTTCAAGTTTGAATTTTTCATACTTACTAGTTTACTAAAAGTTATCATGAATGAGTGTTTAATTTTATCAAAGTCATTAAACTATATTTTAATGGATAATCATGTTTCCCTTCTTTAATCTGACAATGTGATAAAGGTCATTTATAAACTTATTAATTAAAGCCACTCTCTGCATTCCTAGGATAGAGATTTTTTAGTTATTTTAAATGATAGTTTTTAAGATAGCATGAAATTAAATTGCTATATTTAGATTTTTACGTTTACATCACTGAGTGATATGGATTTATAATTTTCATTTTTTAATATTGCTCTTTTCTGGCTCCTTATTCCTAAGTAGATCTTTTAGTAGTTCTTTGAGTAATAGTATGTAAATGGGAAATTGTTTCCATTTTTGTTTGCCTGAAAGTATCTTAATTTTATTGTCATCTTGGTTGATCATTTTTCTGAGTATATATTAATTTTTGAGAATTGTGTTTTCAACATTATACATGTATTATTCCATTAATTTCAGCTTGTACTGTTCCTTTGCAAAGGCTATTGTCAGAATCTTTTTAGTTTTTATAATTTTGGTTAGTAGTTTTTCTTTTCTCTCCAGTTGCTTTTTAGGTTTTCCTTCCTCTTGGTGTTATAGTAATTTTTATTACTATAAAATTAGGTGTAGATTCGTTTCCACTTATTTCATTCTGCTCTTATTGCATCACAAAATAAGGATTCAAGCAAGTTCTTATATGGGTAAATGTCTCAACCATTGTCTTTCCGAATTTTGCATCTCTGCATTCTATCTGATCTTCCTATTTGGAAATCCTGTTAGTCAAAAGAAATTTCTTCATTGTATCCTTGATACCAGTGAACTATTCTTTCATATTTCTGTTCATTTGTCTTCATACTTTTATTTTATCCTCATATTTCTCTAATATTCTGAGAGTTTAAAAAATTTTAACTGCTTATTATATTTTATGCATTTTCAAATAGTTATTTTATGTTTTTATCTGATAAGATTACTTGTTGAAGTTTTTCATTGCCTAATTCTATTGGTATTATGACTGCTGAATTTTGTTTACAGTGTTTAATAGTTTTGGAATTGTGAACTTCTTTTCAGCATAACTTTAGCTTGGGAAATCCTGTGAAACTTGAGGAAAGATTTAATTTACTTCTACCAGGGACATATTTTATTATTAATTTCTTAACTTGCAGTGGTCCTATTCAAAAATAATGTGAAATTTAAAATCTATCATACATCAGAGTAGATCCATGATGAAACATTTTCTCTATCCTGTATTCAGTGTTTTACAATAAAGTGGCCTATTGGGGTAGGGGGTGGGGTAGAAGCACTGTACTGATAAACTATAAAAATTGTGTATTGTTCTTTCTTTTTTAAAAAAATAAGACTAGATTGGTTATTTAAGAATTCTGAATAACATCAGAAAATATTTATTAAAGTTTAAATTACCACACATACTCATGTAACATGCTGAAGTATTCATTAAAATATTTATTTGCAAATGCTATGTTATACAATTTTGGGAGGAAGTCTTACTAAAATAATTATAGTGTTAGAATGACATTTTAAATGATCTGTGGCTCCAGGCACTGAAAATTTGCAAAAATAAATTGTCATTTGATATGTGTGAGTGCCAGAGTTTATGTTCACATAAGGCTTTTATTATATTATTAGTGAATGTGATAATAAAATAATAACATATTTATGATATGACAATTCGCACAGCACTTCCATAGAAGCAATTTATGTAACTCTCAGTGAAGTTCTCAAGGAAGTATAGCAGATATTATTATTCTCATTTTACATAGTGGTAAACTAAGCCCCAGCCTTGTTAACTTTTTCTCTAATAATTGGATGTGGGATTTGGTCCAAGATTTTCTAACAGTAAATTTATTACTCTCGTACCTTCATGCTCCTGCTTAGATTTTAGCTTCATAAGCAATAAAGCCAGGATGTTAAGCTGGTGTCTCTAATTATGTCTTATGATTTTATACATGCTTGTTTTCAACAACAACAACAAAATTAAAGGAAAGGTTCCATGAGTTGTGAAGCAGACACCATACCCCCTATTCTAGGTCTCTCTCTTTTTTTTTTTTAATTATACTTTAAGTTCTAGGGTACATGTGCACAACGTGCAGGTTTGTTACATATGTATACTTGTGCCATGTTGGTGTGCTGCACCCATCGACTCGTCAGCACCCATCAACTCGTCATTTACATCAGGTATAACTCCCAATGCCATCCCTCCCCTCTCCCGCCTCCCCATAGTAGGCCCCAGGGTGTGATGTTCCCCTTCTAGGTCTCTTTTTCATAATTCTTCAAGATTTTCTAACAGTAAATTCACCATCTTATACTTTCATCATTATTTCTGATTACCAGAAATAATCATTAAAGAAAACACAAAAATCTCAAATTGTTTTTCATACACTGAGTTTTAACCTTTTGATATAACTGTTTTGATAAGTTTTAAAAGTTTGTGGAAATATTTTTTTTAAAATCTCAAACAACAGAAATGTAACTTAGAGTTTTACTGAGTTATTTTTTCTCTATCTGAAAGTTAGGCAATTGTAATGGCAACTTTTGACGAATCCTAGCATGTTAAATGTTGGGTCTTTGAGCACTACATTTGTTATATAATAAATAATAAAATGATATGTTCTTTTAATTTACTCAATTCGGCAAAGACAAACTATGTAAGATGATCTCAAATGAACTTTCTCAGAGTGCTACAAGAACCAAGTATTAGACTGAACTAAAGGATCTCTAATTTTGGTATATTTCTGTATAATTTGGTACAGTATAATTTTAGCATCTATGATTTCATTAAGAAAGCGTGTGTGAGTTAAACCTGAGTTAAGTTCAATAACAAATTGTCCTTTTTCTCTTTCCACCCTTTCCTTCCATCTATGTAGGATATATATATATATATGCTTTGTTTTATTTCTTAACTTGTAAAATACCAACAAGGTCTAAGGAAGAGATTGTAGATGATGGTATAATTTTCTGTCAAGACTTATTTTGATTTGAACTTTGATTTTGTATATTTTACTGTTACTCTATGAGTTCCTATCACACTGACGATCTGAGCTCACATTATTTTACTTTAGATATAATTTATGAATTATAGTTGAAACATAAATGTTTATCAGTGAGTGTAAATTATTGTGTAATATTTATTTAGCATATTGTTTAAAAATGCATATTTTCTTTAATGATATCCATATGTTTCTAACTACAGTTATCTTTGAGAAAAATTTATGTCTCCATCAGGCTAAAAGTAATATGTGCTTCTCTATTCTTTTATGTGAAATTATTTATTATACATTATTGAACTCTATAAATTCTAGCATTTATATTTCTGTTTTTTGATGAATATTAAAAATATTCAGTTGATGTTATAATCCTGATAACATTTCTCTGTCCCTGCCTCATTAAGTGAATCTTCAACTTCTTTACTTTGGAACACTGATCTCCTTCATTTGGAGTCTGTGTTTTTCAGGTGGCTATCCTCAAGTTTGCACTCAGACAAACTCTATACTTAATCATAAAAAAACATTCAATTGGTTTCATGGGGCAAATATCTTGTATAGTGTTTTAAAATCAACAGTTGATTATAAATACAAGAGTTTAATTTTTTTTCAATGTAATGCATATGTGCTGTCAACAACAATCTCTTTTTTGAGATATCTAGAAGCTACATGGGAATGATACGCCATCTTGGATCTTGAGTTTTTGTTTGCTTGCTTAATATTATTTTGAACTCCAGATTTGCCCTCCTGTGTTTGGATGTGCACTTTCTTAATTTATTAGACCTCATCTTCTTTCACTATTATTTATTTGGTCTTTCAAACTACTTTGATTTCAAATAGTTTATTAAAATATGTAAGATATATGGAGGAAAAGTGATGAACTAGAAAGTGTATAAAGTGCCCTGTCTAACTGAGAATATTTTATTTGTTTCTGATTCAGTGTCACCTAATTGGCAATGAAAACCCAAATTAATTGTGAATTAAACACAATCTTTCATTAGTAGAAACTTTTATGTATAAGGATCAAGTATTATACTATTTTAAATTTAAGGCAATAATATTACAGCAAAATCATATTATGTAGCAAGTCTAGCTCAATCTCAAGAGATTCCACTTATTAACATAAACATATAAGCACTCGTAAAAGAATCACTCATATTTAAACTTATTATAATGATAAGGAATCATAAACCTCAATAAAATATACAGCAAATAAAGAAACAATTCTCATTTGCTCCAAAAATAATATAGTTCAAACTTTTCTTCACAGCTCCTTGTGAGTCTAACCCATGCTGAAGACAATGCCACCAAGAAAATTCTGTCACTATAACAATAGATCCAAGGCTAATCAAAAATCACATCTTTTCTTGACAGTTATTTTTTCTCCATGGCATAATTTACAAAAAGTTTTCTTAGATCAGTTTTTCCTAACGACAAGATCATTTGCATTTTCTCACAATAAAAGTATGAGGGAGTTTTCTGAAAACTTCTTGGCTTGTTGGCAAAATCTAGCATTTATAGAGATCAAATTTATCAAGCCCAAGCAGAAAATGATGTGAGAAGCCTAACACAACAGCAATAAATAGTCATCTCCTGATGTGTGTCACAGCTGGTGGAAACTTGCTGATCCATTTCTTTCACCAATCACTTGGCACACTCTTTTATATAGCAGTGCCTCGGGGCACAGCAAAGGGCTTGGAACCCATGAATGGTGAACAGTTTTTCCCACTGAGCGTCTGTCCCTGAGACTGTCATGAGTGCGTTGTTGGCTTTGTTCTGTAGCATATCCTCAGGCATGCAAAAAGGCAGGGACCATGGAATCAGTCAATATGTTGCTATAATTTCATGAGTCTGTATCAAATCACACTGTGCAAAATATGTGAAACTAAGTAGTTCAAGTTTCCAAAGGAAATATAATGTTCATTAAAAGATATTGAACAGCAGCACACTAATGATTCACAAAATCAAAGAGGAAGAAGTCAAAATTAGATTCCAGAAATTCAACAGGCTTTTTTATTTCTTTTTTTAATATTAAAAGCCCACGTTTACATATAGTAAACTATCTCTGTTTCCTTCATCATCTTGTCAATATCTTTCTGGCTGTTAATTCGTTTCATATTATTTTTCTCTTTCCTTATCTGCTCTGCTTCTCCCTTGTCAGTTTAGAGGAGTACTAGATTCAATACACTTTTATCAAAAAGATTGAAAGTACCTGAAGGTATTCAGAGAGTTAGGTAGTGCATTAGGTGATTGCTGATGTGCTGTAACTAAGCAAAGACAAGCATGCCTGTATAATACTATCATTTGAAAAACTGAATATCAATTGTATTTTTATTTGTATTTGGAAATGGTACTATTATTTTAGATTTAATAATTTGGTTTTCCAGCCTCTTTTCGAGATATTACATTTAATGATTCCAAAGTGCAACAGACATTTCTTGTTTTTTTACAATTTTTAATTTTTTTTCAAATGTGGATATTCTACATTATGCAATGACAAATCCTATTCTGGAAATAAACAACAAATAGGATTAGCACAAATGATTTTCAGGCCTAAAGTAGTCCAAATGAGTCAATACTTAGTTATTATGTGTTATGTGACACAAAACACATGACTTAAAGACTCAAACATCTAAGAAGCAAAAAATATACAGATATTTGGAAATGCTGAGAAGATTAACAGATTTTTTTATTTTATGTTTTAATCCTGATTTGTTCCATGTGGCAAAAGCCACAAAATACAAAATTTTGTTTTCTTCATTAAGTAGTTCAGTAGTTAAGTAGTTTTTAAGCTTTGTTGAGTTTATATCATGGGAATTTGGTAAGAAATGTGACTCTTCCTGAAATACACAGAAGTCAACTCCATAACCTTTTAATATAAGTATTTTGGTTTTTTAAAAAATATATAAATATAGTAGAAATGCCCCATGGATATGAACTTTTTTACAGTCAAATCAGATTTCAGTGCAATTGGAGGTAGTGAAAATAATCTTATTAGCAGAGTTCCAACAGAAGAATGGAAATTGCCACTAAACTCTGCCAAGTTTTACTAGAATTACATATTTATAAAACAAGAAAAATAGGATATCAAGGAGGTTATGTGAAAAAGAAAATTCCTATTGGGATTGGGTGATCAAGCATAGAACTTGCTGATTATAGGTTCAATATGATGATAAATAGAGAGTGAGCATTTTTAGCAAAGGTAAAAGTCTTTGATGACCTTGACAAAAAGAGTTTCTATTCTCTGAACCAAATTTAAGTGCCCACTGGATGGGCTTTAAAACAAATTACACGTAGATAAAGAAAGAATGCAAAATTGCAAAACACCAGAGAAGAAAGTATTCAGGAAAAAGCATAGAGAGACATAAATTCAGGAAAGACAGAAAATAGACAAGAGAAACAAAGACAGAACAATAAGATCTAACATTTGTATTTGAGGTCTCAGAAGTAAATGAACTATGGAATGGGGCATAAGCAACATTTGAAATGAAATGTCAGAATTTTCAAAAATTGATAAAAGTCATAAAACTCGGCCGGGCGCGGTGGCTCAAGCCTGTAATCCCAGCACTTTGGGAGGCCGAGACGGGCGGATCACGAGGTCAGGAGATCGAGACCATCCTGGCTAACACTGTGAAACCCCGTCTCTACTAAAAAATACAAAAAACTAGCCGGGCGAGGTGGCGGGCGCCTGTAGTCCCAGCTACTCGGGAGGTAAACCCGGGAGGCGGAGCTTGTAGTGAGCTGAGATCCGGCCACTGCACTCCAGCCCGGGCGACAGAGCAAGACTCCGTCTCAAAAAAAAAAAAAAAAGTCATAAAACTCTAAGTTGGAAAGCAATACACATTACAAACATAATAGTTTTAGATAAAATGAGATCTCAACATTGCAGTGAAACCATTGAAAACCAAAGACAACAATAACATTTAAAAGATTTAAAAGAGAGATTGCTTTCAAAGAAGCATAAATAAGACAGAAATAACAGAATTATATTATTAAAGAAATGAAAGAAAATAACTGTTAACTGGTCATTTTAAAAATCCTTTGAGAAAATAAACATGAACCTGTGCCATGGGAGTGAGAGGGATTGCTGCCCTCCCCCAGCAGTTTGGGACTTTTGTTCCCTATAAGCAGTGAGCTTGAGTAAGAGCAAGTGATGTGCCTCTTCCCACAGTAGTGATCATCCCTCTCTTGCATACTTGTACCACTGAGAGTTTCTTGGATTGCCTCCTTTCCTTACCCGTTTGTACGGCAGCCTCAGCTCTTCTTCCTATGCTTTACCACAGTTGAGCCAGTCTTTTCTTTCTGCCTCTTCTTAGAGGGACCTACCCTTCTTGACTATTGATTTCTGTGACTCATCTTTCTGATAAAGTCAAGAGAAATGATCTTGTAGTGGATTTTTGGAGTGAGATTGATACTCTTTCAGCTTTTTCTTTCTTTTTTTTTTTTCCTTTTTTCCTTTTCTTTCTTTTTTTCTTTTTTCTTTTTGAGACAGGATCTTGCTCTGTCACTCAGACTGGAGTTCAGTGGCACGATCTTGGCTCACTGCAACCTCTGCCTCCTGGATTCATGTGATCCTCCTGCCTCAGCCTCCAGAGTAGCTGGGATTACAGGCATGCACCACCATGCCCGGCTAATTTTTGTATTTTTGATACAGATGGGGTTTCACCATATTGCTCAGGTTGACGTTGAACTCCTGGGCTCAAGTGATGCACCCGCTTCCACCTTCCAAAAGCTTTTTCTTTTTAAACAAACAGAAGGCAAGGGAATTTAATATTATTAAATCTGCAGGAAAGAAAATAATAGAATGTGGTCTTTCAACAGGAATCCTAGACAGAACCTCAAAAATTAGGGCATAATGATAAACGACAGAAAGATAAATGTATGGATAAATCTCAATGAATTTTGACTACACTAAAAACAATAATAATGGCTCACAGATTTAAAATATTTTTGCAATTAAAGTACATGGCAACATTGACACATAAGTCAAGAAGAGGGGGCAATAATAGAGCTAAGGCATTCTAAGATCCTCACATTTTCCCGGAGAAAATAAGGTGCTATTTTTAGTAGTCATGGATGTTCACTTATGAATGCATACATAGATGGATGCACATTATGCTCTCTAGAGTAACTATAAAAGAAACAAAGGAGAACAATAATAGAGTAACAGAGAATGCTCATTCAATCCAAAATAAACTATTATATGAAAAGAGGGAAAAGCAAACACAGGACAGGAAGAGCAAGTAGAAAGCAATGATAAGATGGAGGACCTAACCCAAATTTTAGCAGTAACATAAATATTTAGCAATGAGATTAAAGGATAGGTTTCCAGGAAGATGTGTAAATTCAAACCATATATAAAAATAATAACACACCCTTTAATTTTGCAAAAATAGGAGGATTTGAAATCCCCTATTTCAAAGACAATATCATATATTTAATGAGAAATTGAATGAGAAAAAGACAATACCATATATATAATGAGAGATTTTAATACACTTCTGGAAATTTAAAAAACAAGAAAATAAATTATTAAGCAAAATAACCTTACAGAAGATTGAACCACCAGAAAGACAAACAGTAGAACACATCTCTTTAAAATACACATAAAACCTTTACAAAAACTGACCTTGGGGTATGGAGTAGAGCGTGTGTCTACAAATTTCAAAAGAATGAAATCATACATGGTGTGTTCTCTACTATAAAAACTTATCAGATGTCTGATAGTTAACTAATGCATAGCTAAATAATCATAGTGTTAAAGATCAGGAGAGTCATTATCTGTGGACAGAAGGCATAGTGTATTGATTAGGTTGGATGCTAGTAATATTTTATTTCTTAATCGTAATCAATTTTATTGATTGAGCTGTAGTTTCATGTTTTATATATCTTTTGTATATTTGCTAAACTTCAATAAAAATAAAATAATGTGGAGATAAAAATAGATATAGATTAATAGACTAATAAAAATATTACCGAGCTGGCACACTGAGTTATAAGTACAGGATAAATTGATATATGGTAAAGACAGCACCATAACTCAACAAGCAACAATCGACAATGACGAGCTGTGTAATTGTCTTGGAAAAAAATAGCCTATTGAGTAAAATTAAAGTTGAATCCATACCTCAGAGCATACAGAAAAGTGAAATCCAAATAACTAAGTTTTACATGTTAAAATAATACAATGAAATACATGTTTATGTGTGTATGAATACACACAAATATACATAAATATATAGATAGGAGAATGTCCATAACTGTGAGGGAGGAAAATATTTTTAAGATACATTAGTCTAGCAATAATTTATTTATTATTTTTTGTTTAGAGACAGAGTCTCTTTGGTTGATTAGTCTGAAGTGCAGTGACATGAACATACCTTAGTGTATCCTCAAACCCTTCAACAGTAATTTACAAGAAAACTGACGGATTTGACCATGTCATACGTATGTTCAAGGACATAGATGACAGATTTAGAGAATATTCAAAATCAGTATTAATTTAATATCTAGAAATGTTGGGTCATATTCTGATTTCTGATAACACATAAGAAATCCCAAAAGGAAATAGGCAAAGTATATGAATGAATGTTTAATTCACAGAAGACAATGCAGACTGACTAATCATAAAAATTGGTAGATTATCAATTCCAATAGTAATCAGAAGAGAAGCAAAATTTTTTTTTTTTTTTTTTTGGCCAGGTTAAATTCATCAGATTGGCAAACATGGGCATATGTGTATGTGTGGAAACAGGAAGCTTCATGAACTACTGGAAGCAGAGTGAATCAGAATAGTCATTTTGGGAAGCAATTGAGAGTACTTAATAAAATTATGTATTTATATGGAAATACTAAATACATATTATTAAACATTTCTTGTACAGGTCCAGAAAGTCAAAAACATGAGCATGTTCATAGAGCATTTTTGTGATAGTGAGAAGCTAGTGGTAGCCAAGTGTTTACTATTATGTGAACACATAGGTTATATATAGTGGGTATATATACAAAAATGTTATGAACAATTAAAAACAACTGAAGTATAACCACATATAGGAATTTGGGTTGATGTTCAAAACTGACTTTTAAGTACAAATTTGAAAAATAGTATAATGTAGCAAAGTACCATATAAGTATACTAAAATATATACTACACATGTAAGAAACCTATATTTTATAAGGGTACATGAATAGCAAGAAAATAGATAAGGCATATTTGAAATTTATGTACGCATAAAGGGAGATCAAAGTTATGATGCAAAATGAAGGAGAAATGAAAGAAAAAGTAACAAAAGGGTGCTTTTGGTAGAACTGATCATGATGCTGTACCTGTAGAGAAGTTGTGAGAACTACTGCCAACTAGGATATGAAAAATCATATATCTGCAAAAGAAAATACTGTAGTGAATAAATCATATTCTACCATTTTTATATTGTGGGAGGTCAGGCTTTTATTTTTGGATTGTTTTCTCTATACCACTTTATTATCTTCTTATTTTGGTAATGGGCAGATAACATTTTATACTATAATGTTTTGAAAGCTATATTACACACACACATATATAGACACACACTGTGAAGTGGTTAAATCTAGCTAATTAACAAATGCATTACCTCACATAGTTATCATTTTTATGGTGAGAACACTTAACATTCATTCTCTTTATATTTTTTAAGAATAAATGTATTGTCATTAACTTTAGTCACCTTGTTATACAATAAGGGAAGCTGGGCTGAGTGAAAGAGGGAAGATGCATGGTTGGAGTTCCTTGTCAGAATGTATTATTATTATTATTATTTTTTTGAGACGGAGTCTCGCTCTGTCACCCGGGCTGGAGTGCAGTGGCTGGATCTCAGCTCACTGCAAGCTCTGCCTCCTGGGTTTATGCCATTCTCCTGCCTCAGCCTCCCGAGTAGCTGGGACTACAAGCGCCCGCCACCTCGCCCGGCTAGTTTTTTTTTGTATTTTTTTAGTAGAGACGGGGTTTCACCGTGTTAGCCAGGATGGTCTCGATCTCCTGACCTCGTGATCCGCCCGTCTCGGCCTCCCAAAGTGCTGGGATTACAGGCGTGAGCAACTGCGCCCGGCCCAGAATGTATTATTAAAGTCATGTAAAAATTCTATTAAAATACAATCTTTAAAATAAGGAACATGCTGGTTTTGAATACTGGATTAAGAATGTACCATATATTTTGATCCAATTGTAGAGTTCTCAGGGTCAGTTTCTATTACCAAATACATCATAGAAGGTTAGCAAGGTATATTAAGGAGGATTGACTTCTTTTTAGCATCGATACGATAAGGATTCTGGGTGTTTTTCTCTTTGTAAAATTCTTATATGAGGATTGGTACTCCAACGGTGTCTTATTATGCCAGCTGTGTAAGTGGAGGGTGTACCACTGTATAAGGAAAATGAAAGATAAGAATGTTTTCAAGTATGTAAGTGGCACAAAAGTAACTTCATACGCACAACTACCATCTGTTTCTGGGCTCCGCTAATGAGAAAACTTGTTCAGTTACACATTGACTCAATCTGAAAATAATAAAAGCATGACTTCTATGAGTTAAAAGACGTGCCTCTATAGCCTGCCTTTCTCAACCTCTAGTTTCACTTGTTGAAAAACAAGGCAAACAAATAGACATGTGGCCACCCACATAGTTGTGTAAATTGGAAAAAAAACAAAAACAAAAAAAAACAACGTGAAAATAACGTGAGACAGAATGCCCGAAGTTTTCACTTAGTCATTCACACATGGACTTAATCACACTGGCAAATTCTCCCTCCCTCCCATATGAAGTTTATAGACCACTTTTCAAATTAAAAGTACCTTTTCTTCTTTCATGTTTTAAGAACTAGTGACTTAAGGAAAGGCTGGGAAGTGATTTGTAAGAAACTGTATCATCAACCAGAAATGTTTCTGCTTTTGTTAATTCACAGGAAATATGCCGATAATGTAGGTTGCCAACAATTTCTGAGGAGCTTCTTGGTAAGTGTGATAGTGTGTGTGAGTGTGTGTCTGGGAAATCCACGCACATGCAGAATCATTATTTAAGCTGAAGTTCTCTCTTGAGCTGGAAACGTTTAAACTCTATTATACAAATACGCTGCATTAGAGCAAGTCAATGTTCCAATGGGCTTTCACCTTCAGAGTTACTTCGAGGGCCCAACTGCTGTGCAGATGAATGGCTAGATGATCAAAAAGCACCTGATTGTGTTAACAATGAAGAATGACATAATTTTAAATCTACTTGAAAAATTCTCAGACAAGTCTGCTTTCTCATTTAAAATTGGAAGATAATCAGCTTTCTAGTGAGATTGGACTTTTCCTTTCCTGATGCCCTGTACAGTTGAAGTCTATATGGAAAGTGTGAATCACTTTGCAGAACAATAACTGTATGGCTTTTTGCAGAAGGATCTCATAGGTTTACACGAACATAACTGGTCAAAAAAATCACATGAAAATCCCCATTAAATTCAGTAGATTACAGGCCAACAGACAACAATGTGGCCTGTTTAAGGTGTTCTTGTGAGTGCTCTGTGGGTGAGCTGTTCCTCACTTTCCATCCTTCCTAATTCCCTTGCTCATGCAGATCTGTTACATGAATCGCATTCTTCCTGTCGTGCTTTCTATTTGTAAGTGTTATATGGCAAAAGATGCCCTCCCGTCTTCTTCCAAAGCACTTTTATTGGACCACTTCTCTGTATTTGTCAATCAACCAATTTAGAGGTGGTTTAATATTTTCTGCAAAGAACAGGGTAGTATTTTAGAATTTGTGGGCCAGACAGTGTGTGTTGCAACTACTTAACTCTGTTTTTGTAGTGTAAAAGCAGCCATAGGCCTTACGTGAAAGAGTGAGGATGGCTGTGTTCTAAAAAAATCTTTATTTACTAAAACAGCTGCTGGGTGGATTTGGCCCTTGACCTATAGCTTGCTGACCCATGAACCACAAGACTGCTCAGATGGGGATAGAGAATTCCTCTGATTTGCTTTTAGACTTAGTGGGAGGACTACATAACCCAAACTTTGCATTGACTTAAACACAGACGCGTGCTCTTGTGCTTCCTAGCATAGTGGTGAACAGCACATACTTGGTGACGGTCAAACTGCAAGCTCTGTGGTCTTGGGAAAGTGACAAACTTTCAAATATTCATTTTCCTCATCTGTAAAATGGATTAATAGTAATTTACATGCTAAAAAGTTGTTATGAAATAAAGTGAGAAAATGTGTATGTTTAAAAAGTACAGTATAATTGTGTTACGTTTCAAGTTTTTATCCGGGAAGTGAGTTTTGGAGAGAGTGAATGAATATGATTCATACACATTTCTTCAAAGTTTTTGTAACAAAAGACACATCTGCTTGAACTTGTAATAACATTTTGTAACCTACTGTCTATTTACCATAAATGCCCTTTCATTCCTCCTTATATATTTAAATCATGGAAAGTGCATCATGTTTCTTTGGTATACTTGATACATCTTTCAAAACTTGCTTCAAGAATTGGTTTCCCAAGTTTGTGACCAGCCTGGCCAACATGGTGAAATGCCATCTCTATTAAAAAAAAAATACAAAAATTAGTTAGGTTTGGTGGGGTGTGCCTGTAATCCCAGCTACTAGGGAGGCTGAGACAGGAGAATCGCTTGAACCCAGGAGGCAGAGGCTGTAGTGAGCCAAGATCGCACCACTGCACTCTAGCCTGGGTAACAGAGTAAGACTCTGTCTCAAATTAAAAAAAACAAAATCGTTTCTTTGTGAAGTCTTTTATAACTTTGCAACTTCCTAGCACTCACAAGACAATCTGTGTAAATCTATCTAGCAGCACTTAATTTTATTATTTAATAACATTTTTATTAACAAATAATGTTATTTATTAACATTTTATTATTTTTCTTTGTTAATTCTTCTTTGTAAGGGCATTGTCAAGATATACATCATCTTATTTTTCCTAAAGTGGCAATGAATAAGATAACAAAGAATAGTTTAGTGTAAGACTTTAATTTTTAATTTGATTTCATCACTTGTAAATTATCTCCAGCAAATTGTATATCTTTTTGATGGCTCATGTTCTTCACTTAAAGCGAAGCTTAAGAGATTAGCTGCAAGAGCTCTAACAAAAACTGTATGATACAATACAATCTATATAAATGGCTTTAAGCAGTATATGACAGATAATAGTCTTTGGATAATTGTTATGTACCATTGATGTTGTTCGTTTTATTAACATTGTCTCAGTGTTTAAGGCAGTATGTGGTACATAAATAGTGCTTACTATACATTCTTCTATGAATGAAATTCACAAATTTAATAAATATGTTGTATTTGCTACCATTACAAAATACAAAGTAAAGACATAAAAGCTATTTTACTAATATTTAATTCTTTAGGTTTTCTTTTATGTTAGACAACCAACTTTAGAGATTGTATTTTCTGTGGTTGCTAGATTAAAAATATACTGAGACTTTGGAGGGAAAAAGTCAATAATTTCCTGCATGAACTCTAATTTACAACTGAAATTTTGTAATATTGCTCTGAAACTCATCTTTTCAAAAAATGTACCTTTATATACCTCTCCAAGTGTTCTTTGGTAGGCACAAAATTGAATTCTTAGAACGAGTAGAATTGTAAATTCCTTGTACTCTTTATTTCATCGTATTAATATTTTCTGCTGTCCACCAATTGGAAGATTTTGTTTAAATATTTACTAGTAATGTAAAGAAAAAACTAAATATATAGGAAAATTCTGGCCTAAATCATACTCACAATTTCCAAAGTTATAATCTTTAATTCATGATTTTGATATTTCTGATCAATATTTCTTTCACTGTATACGCAGCTGACTCTTGAACAACATGAGTTTGAACTTCACAGGTCTGCATATATACATATTTTTTCAATAAACATTAGAATTTTTTTGAAATTTTGCAACACTAAGAAGAAACCAACAAATCACATAGGCCAGAAATATTTTAAAAATTCGAAGAAAATTAGGTGTGTCATGAATGCATAAAATATAGGTAGATACTAATCTATGTTATTATGTACTACCATAAATATACACAAATCTATTTTAACAAGTTAAAATGTATCAAAACATATGCACTGTACATGACTCCATTCACAGTGGAGAGAAATAGAAACAAACATAAAAACAAAATATTAAATCATAATAACATAAAATTCACTGTAGTACATACTGTACTACTGTTGTACCTGTTACTATCGTGCTGAGCTCAGGTGTTGCAAATATCCATTTAACACACTGTAAGATGGTAACCATCTCTGCATGAGCAGTTCAATTCTCTAGCAAATTGTGTATCACAGGAAAAAGTGATCTCGAGGTTCTCATATAGTCTTCATCATGTGTAATGCAATAAACTTGAATAACACCATGAGATTCATCTGAAGTGCCCCTAGTGATGTTGGAAGTTCTCCCAAGAAGCAGAGATAACTCATGACATTAAAAAAAGTTGAATTGCTTGATACCTACCACAGATTGAAGTCTGTGGCTATGGTTACCAGCTATTTCAGGCAGGCAATTTGTCTTGTAAATAGAAGACATAAACTTACAGTGTCAATAAATACAGTATAGTACTGTAGTATAGTCTTCCATATGATTTTCCTAAAAACTTTTTCTCCAGCTTACTTTCTTGTAAATCTATAGTATATAATGTGTATAACATACAAAGTATGTGTTAATTGACTATGTTGTCAGTAAGGCTTCTAGTCAACAGAAGGCTACTAATGGGTAAGTTTTGGGGGAGTCGAAAGTTATATGCAGATGTTTGGTTGTATATGGGGCAGCATCCCTAAGTCCTCCCTTGTTCAAGGATTAACTGTGTTCATCAGAATCTTCTGCACAGCAAAGGAAGCAATTAATGAAATAAAAAAGCAATCCATGTATGGAGAAAAAATATTTGCAAGCCATATATCCGATAGTGTTAATACTTGTAATATATAAGCAATTCAACTCAATAGCAAAAAGTACAAAGCATACCAAAAAACACACAAAAAAACAAATAATCCAATTAAAAAATTGGCAAAATACTTGAACAGACATTTTTCCACAGAAGACATGCAAATGGCCAAGAAGTATATGAAACAGTGCTCAACATCACTAATCATCAGAGAAATGCATATTAAAACCACAATGAGTTATCACCTCACACTTGGCTATTATCAAAAAGATAGGGGGTAAGTGTTGAATAGGGTGTGGAGAAAAGGGAACTATTATACATTGTTGGTAAGAATGTAATTGATAGACCCATTATGGAAAACGATATGGAGGTTCCTCAAAAAATTACAAATAGAACTACCATATGATCAACAATAACTCTTCTAGGTGTATTCACCTAGAATAGATGCCTGCACACCTGTTTATTTCAACATTATTCACAATAGCCAGCTATGGAAACACCCAGGTGTTCATAAATGGAGGAACGGATAAAGAAATGATGGTATGTGTATATACAATGGAATATCATTCAGATCTAAAAAAGAGAAAGATTCTGTCATTTGCAACAATATGAATAAACCTGGAGGACATTATGCTTAGTGAAATAAACCAGGCACAGAAATATATATAGTACATGAACTTAATTATATGTAAAATCTAAAAATGTAAAATACCTACAGGGAGTAGAATGGTGGTTATCCATAACTGGGAGATGGAGGAAATGGAGAGATGTTGGTCAAAGGATATAAAATGCAGTTAAATAGTATGTCTAGAGGTCTAATATACAATATGATGACTACAGTTAATAATAATGTATACTGAAAATTTGCTAAGAGAATAGATTTCAGGTACTCTTACAATTTTAAAAAAGTGATTATGTGAGATGATAGAGTTATTAATTTGCTGAGTTGTAGTAATCATTTTATTACACATATATGTATATCAAAACACTATGTTTTACATCTTACATACAATAAGTAAAATAAGAGCAGTAGAACACAGCAATGTTAGAATATGTAGATGTAAATTTTTCTCAAGCTTTTCCCTCTTTTAATTTATTCAACTGAATTGGCTCAGCTCAAGATATGTCAGTTCCTATCATAAAAATTTATACATTTATAAAATAAATGCACTTTAATATTTCTAAATTTCTTTTCTTATTCTGATAGAATACTGTTTCTAGGATCACTTTGAAAATTGTGAAGTATACAAATCAATATTATTACTAATAATGATATTTCATCATTAAAATAAGAACAACAGCAAGGATGCAAAATCAAAACTTTAAGTGAAAAACCAGGATCTCTAAGCCTGAATGATTCCATGGACTTCATCTGTTCTATTTAAATAGTTTACTACATTATTACTTTGAAAAGTGTTTTAAATTACTATTAAAAGCTATGAATACAGCCGGGCACGGTGGCTCAAGCCTGTAATCCCAGCACTTTGGAAGGCCGAGACGGGTGGATCACGAGGTCAGGAGATCGAGACCATCCTGGCTAACATGGTGAAACTCCGTCTCTACTAAAAAATACAAAAAAGTAGCCGGGCGCGGTGGTGGGCGCCTGTAGTCCCAGCTACTCGGGAGGCTGAGGCAGGAGAATGGCGTAAACCTGGGGGGCGGAGCTTGCAGTGAGCTGAGATCCGGCCACTGCACTCCAGTCTGGGCGACAAAGCGAGACTCCGTCTCAAAAAAAAAAAAAAAGCTATGAATAAACTTTATTTTTTTTTCAACGAGCTTTATTTTTTAAATAGTAGTTTTAGGCTCACAACAAAATTGAGAGGAAAGTACAGAGATTTTCCAGATACCACCTCCCCGTAACATGGATAGCCTCCCCCATTATCAATTATCAATAGATGAACCTGCATTGACACATTCTTATCATCCAGAGCCCACAGTTTAAATTATGATGTTGTACATTCTATGGATTTAAACAAATGTATAATAACATATATCTACCATTATGAAATCATACAGGTAGTTTCACTGACTTCAAAATAATCTGTGTTCCACCTATTCATCCCTCCCTCCTCCCTGGCAACCACTGATCTTTTTATTGTCCCAATAATTTTACCTTTTCAAGAATGTCATATAGTTGGAATCGTACAGTATGTAGCCTTTGAGATTGACTTCTTTCACATAATAATACACAGTTGAGTTTCCTCATGTATTTTTATGGTTTGAGAGCTCATTTGTTTATAGCACTAAACGATATTCCATTTTCTGGATGTACCACAGTTTATTTATTCATTCACCTATTGAATAATAACATAATGGTTGAATCCAGCGTTTGGCAATTATGACTGAAACTGCCATAAACATCTATGTGTAGGTTTTAGTATAGACATAAACTTCCTCCTCCTTTCGGTAAATAACAGGGAGTGCACTTTTTGCATCATATGGTTAAGAGCATGTTGATTTTTGTTAAAAACTGATGATGACTTTTCATATGTGCTCTTGCTGTGGTTAAGATTGAGCTATCTATTCGAAAGGGGGTATTTGAAGTGTCTTTTAGCCATACTTTAGAGGTGAGTCAGTTAGTTTGAACGATACTTCTCTGTAATCATAGTACTCTGCAATTGATCTTCTGAGAAATTGCTCATTTTTACTTCCTTGCCTCAGTCTCAGTACAATTGGAGCATGCATTTTCTAGCCTTTAACTGCAAAACTAATCAATTAAGTTGGATTTTCACATTTGATGAAGGAAATAAATTAAGAAAGAAATATTATTGCAGTATAGTCCCAAATCAAAATGGTACAAATACAAATCTTATGTTTAGCTAGGTGTGGTTGCTCACTCCTCTAATCCCAGCATTTCAGGAGGCTGATGCATGAGGATCACTTGAGTACAGGAGTTCAAGGCCAGCTTGGACAATATAGTGAGACCGCCACCTCTACAAAAAAATTTAAAAAATAGCCATAGCTGGTGGTGCGCACCTGTAGTCCCGCCTACTCCATTGGTGTGAGGTGGTAAAATTGTTTGAGTCTGAGAGATTGGGGCTGTGGTAAGCTATGACATGGGCATAGCTCGATCCAGCCTGGGTGACAGAGTGATATCCTACCTCAAAATAATACATATGTATATGTGTGTGTGTGTGTGTGTGTGCAAGGCTGGTTGACTTAATAATATGCATTAAGTTGAAAGTTTTTTTTTTGACTGCTGCTTTAGGAAAAGTATAACGTGCTAAATTCAGCATATGTATTTTAAAACTCTCTCCTCGTGATGCAATTGTTTCACTGATAAGCCTTGATATAAGGATTTTCTTATAGTGCCAAACCAAATGGCTTGGATAATTTGACTGAACCACCAGACCCGGCTAGTGCCAGAAAAGCTCCCCAGAAGGAGGTGACTTACACTGTGCTTCACACATATGGGAGACTCCATCAATATTTGACAATTTGACTTGGGGGGCGGAGCAAGATGGCCGAATAGGAACAGCTCCAGTCTCCAACTCCCAGCGCGAAGGACACAGAAGACCGGTTATTTCTGCATTTTGAACTGAGGTACTGGGGTCATCTCACTAGTGAGTGCCGGACAATCGGTGCTGCTCAGCTGTTGCGGCCCGACCAGTGAGAGCTGAAACAGGGCGAGGCATCGCCTCACCTGGGAAGCGCAAGGGGGAAGGGAATCCCTTTTCCTAACCAGGG
>NW_012114544.1:751607-812036 GCF_000951035.1 Colobus angolensis palliatus | reverse complement strand
AGTTGATGGGTGCAGCACACCAACATGGCACAAGTATACATATGTAACAAACCTGCATGTTATGCACATGTACCCTAGAACTTAAAGTATAATAAAAAAATAAAGAAAGAAAGAAAGAAAAAAGAAAAAAAAATTTGACAATTTGAATTCATTTCTACAGTAGACGGATCACTATAAATGTGTAATACTGTATTTTTGAAATTTCAAATGGCATGCTGTGTGTTCATAAATATTCCAATTTTTTTCTGAGTAATGGGAAAAATAAGGTTTACACTGATATGTAAATACAATTGGGTGGTGATGCTATGTAAGTACATTTTGGAGAGTGTACAGCAAATGTCCAAGACAATCAAAACTCTTGTCTGCACCTTTCTGAGGTTTTCAAGAAGTCCATGATTCCTCTTACAAAAATAATTTCTAGACTAGAGATTTATCCTGTTTTATTATGTAATTCAAATGCCCTATTTTATGTGTATATCTCTGTGTTTTATTATAAGTGTGTTTTCAAAAGTATTTTCACTTGATAAATTTACTATAATAACCTCAGCCCCAGGAGGGAAATTATCCAGTTTATTTTATTAGGAATATTGTAGCAATAGGAAAAACTATAAAAATGTTATTTTAAAAATACAGATTACAACATAGAAAAGATGTGTTCTTGATTCATAAATAATGTGATATACATTTGAATGCTAATAGCATTTAAAACTACTCTTTATATTAGGGTTCAGAATTTATTCTGTCAGCTTAAAATAATTTGAAATGGTTAATTTGTACATAGTGACACATACTCTGGTACAGTGTGGAAAATAAAGGTGGTATTTCAGCTGTTGCCAAATTAATGAAAAGAGAAAAAAGTTGAATTCAAGTAGAGTTTTTATGCTGCAACAGTTCTATTGTTCAGGGGGAAAAATGAAACTGTACAGGCAATGTAAGTTTTAGATTTTCTTCCTAGACCTACCTATATTTTTAACTATATTTGACTTTGAAAAATTTCTTTCAGTACCATTGAATAACATCAAAAGTTTTCATTGTAAATGGTAATTATTTTAATATTGGAGAAACGACTTGGTTAATCTTCCATTCTTCCTTTGCTACTCATTCTAAGATTTTTTTTTCTGTCTTCTTCCAATATTCTTTACATGTCCCTGCAACCGAGTAGTGAAGCTGCCACCCTTGGCTGTTCACGAGAGCCCTATCCCCATCCCCCAGTCTCTCCACCCCAGAAGGACAATGCTTATTCATCATCGGAGTTCCTACATGTGTTTGCCCAAACTGCCTATTGAGGAGAAAAAGGCAATTGTTGAAAAGTATTGGCTCTCCTGGGCATTTTGAGGAGGGAGATGTGGAGCGGGGGTTTTCTCTACACAAATTTCATCAAATGCGTGAATCTCCCTGAGCTGATCAAATGCATGAATTCCCTGAGCTGATTGGCTGGCAACCTGCAGAGAGCTGCAGACTATGGAGCTCCCAATGAGATACAAGGAGCAGATAAACATGATGAGGGATTTTCAAATTCTCAGCCAGCCAATCAGAGGATAAGACCATAAAACAACTGCTACAGCATGTTTTGCACGTTATTTTAAAGCCCCATACCACTGGACTTGAGTTCTTGATATATAGTGATTTTTGTATTAAAAAGATCAGACAAGTTTTGGCTCCCTTGCACCTTGCAATGCTGGGACCAATTATTCTTTGGAAATCAGCTTTTTGTTCCGATATGAAACATCATGATGGAAGAAATTATTATACTGACACATTGTTTTAAAAACTGAGTTCCAGACACCCTTTGCTCATCCCCAACTGATTCAGCCTGATCAGGATGGATGGGATATCAACTTCTGGTTCTTGCCATAAAATTCACTTCATTATCTGGGAAGCTGAAACTGCAAACCATTATTTCATGTTTTTGAGAGTTTATGATAAATTTAGCTGGCACACTGAATTCAACAATAAATTAAAAGCTTTTATAATTTATGATTTTTAAATGAAGAACTTTCAACACTTCAGCACAGTTACACAGTTATTTGTAGAGAAGTTTTGGCACAAGAATATTAAAGCCTCCATACCCAATATTTAAGCATTAATTCCACGACTAAAAGTCTTTGGTTTATAAAATTTGCTCCATTCGCCAACATGATCGACTGTATTGAAGAGCTTGCCTCTTCATTAGGTCTTTCATAAGCAAAATGATGTTTAGAGATGTATCAGTTTTCTGATAACAAAAACATGTTTACATTAACTCTTTGTGCTTTTATTTTATATAGGGGGTAAATATCCTAAGTTATTTGCTTCACTCTAGTAAACAAGATGTGATCTGAAGGTGGGGAGTTTTTTGAAATTTATCTTTCTTAATATATTTGCCTTAGAGTGAATGTAAATCTTACCTGTTAAGTGAGTAAATTTGGAAAAGAAAGAATGTCATTTCCCAATTCTCCCTGTCAAAATGAGTGGTTCTAATTTAAACACATACACAAAATATTTGAACATGATATAAATAGAATGTTTGTTTATAAGATTCAATAAGATTGTATAGCTTGTATATGTTGTTCATACATTAGTAAGGTTTCCCGAGCACTATTAGATATGTTAGATCAATCATTTCCATTAGAATACTCCTTGAGGTTGGAACCTCAGCTTTACAGAATCTAAGACCGAGGCAGGGTAATATTAAGGGCTTACTCAAGGCTGCACAGCCACTCAGAGCTCACATTCCTCACAGACAGGCTGCATTACTCCCACAAAGATATTGGAAACACATTCATTCTATGTCTTGCCTTTTAAATGCCCAGATAATAGAAACATGAATATCACATCATCCCATTCTCTTGGAGTTCATAAAATGCTGCTGGTGAGGCATGTGTTACAAGAACTGTACATAGCAATGTCCAGGGAAGGTCAGAGGAAGGAGCAGTGCATTTGCCTGGTGAGGCGAGAAAAGGCATTTCAGAGCCAGTGATAGCTGTGCTGGGTCTTAAAGGAACAGAACATTTCCAGATGAAGTTACAGGGAGAAGCCCTCAGATGAGAAAACAAAATATGAGAAGGCTTGCAGGTATAAATTTTAGAAAAGCATTTTACTTGACCTGGAAACTGAGTTGCTTCATATTTTCCTGTCTACTTGGCAATTTAAGGTTTAATATTGGCCTACTCATAGTATTGTATTTTCTTTTTCTATCTAAAACACAGTGACACTGCCCACTAATTAGTGAACACAATACTTAGCTTCAAGAATACATACAATTTTCTGCTATGCAGAGACCATTGACTTAGAATTTCTTATGTATCAGATTAAGGTTACTGATCAAATGGAGTTAATTATTTGATTTTCTTATCAACATTTAAAAAAGTCTTATAAATTTTGCATGAGTAAAAAATATTGCAGTTGAAGAGAAGGAGAATCAGCAGAAATAGAAATTATGACACTGCTATGAAATGGCTGGATCTATGCTTTATAAGAACAGGGATTTTGTCTGTTTTATTCACTGCTGTATCCTCAGTACTAGAACATTCCTGGCAAACTCGGGGCACAAAACAATTATTTGTTGAATGTTGTTGAATGAAATAACCACTAGCCACAAGGAAAGCATATAAACAGCACTAATGTAAAAACATAGCTACTGGGGGTCATTTAGAATAATTGGTAGCAAACAAAAATCTGTATGTGGAAAACTTGTAATATATGAAAAAATATATAATGTGATACTATAAAGGCCCTGAATATAAAAGGTTAAATCATGCTAAAAATGAAAGAAAATATAAGAAAAATAAAAAATGAAACAAAAAAATCATGCTAAATACTTTCATCAATAAAATATGGAAGACTTTTACCCTTTTAGAAACAAATTCAAAAGTGATTAGAATATAATAATCAGTGACTGAAGCAGCACCTTTCTCTTTCTGGAAAATTTACTTTTGTTAAGTACATTTCAACAACACTGATAAATCAAATGTTAGTGTTTTTTGTATGTTAATTTTAAATACACAATAATTATGACAATGTTTTTATATCTCAAATATTCAGTAAAATTTGAAATACACTATTCTATTGAAAATTACTTATCTGATAATAAAATGTAATTAAAATGACAATAAAATTGAGGACTTGCTTTTCCAGGGTTTGTCTTACTAGTTTTCCTTACTATAGGATGTAGTCATTTAAGGGGAGTGAACATATTGACAGCTCTGATTAATTTTGAAATATTGTGAAATATATATACACATACACACACACTATATATGCATATAATATACATAATATATATATTGCTAAATGTGAAAAGTTTCATTTTCCTCTGCAATTGAAACACAGGTGATTCAAGTGATTATTTGCTGGCTTATGCTACTATAAATCAAAATGACTCTTTTAACCACTATTTATGATATAATCCTTAACTGGCTTTTCCAGTATTGAACATGGCTCCTGATAACAATAGTATTTCTTTTTTTGAGAATAAGGGATTTTACTCTTTCTTTGTGAATCATATGTAATCTATTTTAAAAAATCTTATTGCCATATATTGACCAGGACCTGCAGGACAATCTTGAAGCAGGTTTGAACCAGGGGGCATTTTTATCTCATTATTAGTTTTAAATGCAATGAATCTGACATTTTACTAATATATACCATGGAGACTTTTGCTTGATAGGGTTCATAAACTTAAGGAAGTTCTGTTCTATTCCTAGTTCACTAGCACTTTCTAAAAATTAATGAACTTTTAATTTTAAAAGTTTTAGATTTATAGAAAAATGCAAAAATATTATATATGTGTATGTGTGTGTGTATATATATATATATATTTTACACACTCATTTTTCCCTTATTAACAATTTACATTATTATGGTATACTTGTCACAATTAATGAACCAATATTAATATATTATCATTAATTAATCAATACCTCATTCAGATATCTATACTTTCTATCTCATGTACTTTTTCTGTGCCAGGATCCCATACAGGGTACCATGTGACATTTAGTCATAATGTCACCTTGGGCTTCTCCTGACTGTGCAGTTTCCTAAACTTCCCTCGTTTACCCTGACCTTGACAGTTTGAGGGAGAGGGTACTAGAGAGGTATTTTATGGATTCCTTCTATTGGAATCTGTTCTTATTTTCCTCTTGATTAGATTATAGTTATACATTTTGGGAAAGAGGCCATGGAGATAAAGTATCATTTTTGTTACATCATATTAAGGGTACATACAATCAACATGACTTATCACCATTGTTATTAATCTTGATAACCTGGTGGGGGTAGTGTTGTTAAAGTTTCTCCACTGTCATGGTACTCTTTTCTTTCCTTGCTACATTCTTTGGAAGGAAGTCATTATGTGCAGGCCCCACTTCAGGTCTAGAGAACTATTCTCCACCTCACTGAAAGCAGAGTATCTACATAAATTCTTAGAAATTCTTCTCCTTTGTCTATTCTGTCTTATGTATTTTTTACACAATTTTTTATTTATATCAGTTTGATAATGTTTTGGGTTATAATTTAGTACTGCTTAACTTATGTTGTTGCTCAAATTATCCTAGCTTTGACCACTGGGAGCTCTTGGTTGGCTCTTATGTCCCTTTGACATACCTATAATTTCACTTTTATTTGAGTACATTCTTATTGTCTGTCACAGCACAATCCTCCAGGTTCATTTGATGTAGCTCCTCTACATTACAAGAATCAGCCATTTCTCCAGGAATTCCTGGTTCTTTTTCTTATAAAATCATTTTAAAAATGAAGATCTAGGCACTAGATGCACTTGTTGCTACTGAGGTGTCATTGTTTCTAAACCCTCTCAGTGGCCGAAGCAAATAAAGATGTGTGTGTATGTTTAACCCTTATGTATACATATATCTATACATATTTCTATATGCAATCTACTTTCATCTGTATTAAACTAAACATCAATTCACTCTGATGTCTCCAACTGGAATCCATTACCATATGGGTCACTCTAGTAATTTCCTCTTGGTTATTCGTAACATCCCACTGCAACAATGAGAAACCTGGCTCCCACCATAGTCCATCCATTTTACTTAATTATCTAATTCCAATGTACACAGGAAGTGGTTCTGAATTGATAACCCATATTCTTTATTAATTAGAATATAGTGCTATATGCAATTCCCTTTAGTCTTATAGACTCCACACATTGGTGCCAAAGTTTTATTTAGGTCAGCAACTTTTTTCTCTTCCATCTACAGTTAAGTATCTTAATTCAGTTGTAATAAAGATAGGTGCTTTTTTCATATTCTGTATTTCATTCTGGAATCCCCGACTTCGTCAATGATTTTCTAAAAATCGGCATACATAAAGTTTCATTGTTTGTGCTTCACCTATTCCACTTTCCCCTTTCTCCTCACTCAACATTCTGTTAACTACATAAATTTATATGACAGAGATGAAATATTCCAGCCTAGAGGTACTTGTCTGTTTCCTTTATTCTCTTTAAATTATTATTATTTAATCAATTATGAGTTTCTTTATATTCTTTTAAAACATTTTGATTCTGAGATCTAATATTTTTAGATCTATAAAGCTGGTTTCTCTATTTTCATTTGAGATGAGTCAGTGGCCACATATTTTGTATTCCTAGATAGATTTTGTTTTCTATTGTGTAAGTTCTGTCCAGAAACACCTTGGAACAGGATCATCAATGACACTGCTATTTAATTAAGCAAATAATACTTTTCATATTACTTGTTTATAGTAAATCAGCTGTGGCATCATAGTAAAAGATTTCCCTTTATGTGTGCCTAATGTTAAAAGCCAGCCATGGATCTGGTATGCTCAAAAAAAGTTGAAACATACTGTGTGATAAATGATTTCTTAGTTATATCATAAAATTACAGTTTTCATCAAAAATACCAACTGTGGCAATTACGCATAGTAGATACTCTAGTTGTATTGCCAACTTCTTGTTGCCATTTCTTTTATGTGTATCAGACATGTAATTTAGTAGCAGTTGATCCCATCCCAAACTCTATAGATGAATCTTGATTTTTCTTACCCTAACGGGTTAGTTTGAGCAACACAGACTTAAACCAACCAGTATATTGCATTCCCTCAGCCACGGGAATTATCACAGTGCTAGTACAATCAATACAACCCTCAAAACTTTTAGGTGGCTATGAGATAATACATCTTCTCTGCGTCTCTTGGATGTAAATGAGGAACTGTGACCCCAGTTGTTGATGGCAGCCATATTGTGAGTATGATTGAAACCAACCTGAAGACGTAGCATATATATGAAGGCAAGAAGAGAGTAATGTCAGCAATATGGACTGAGAACCTTTATCTCATCCCATGTGAAACCTATCTCAGAACTTTTCAGTAATGTATTTATTTCAGCAACTTATTTGATTAAGTTGCTTTGAGTTGAGTTTTCTGTCAACAATCCAAAGTAATCAAACTGACAATTATAATTGAGAATAATGAAGCTTCAGGCTGTTTATAATTCAATATGTTAACATTGCAGCATGTCTACTTTAATCTTCCTTGCCTGTTCTTCCCCCTTTCTCAGCTTTCCATGGTCACAAATCATTATAGAACACTTTTACCTGCCACATCTGGACAACCTGTTTAATTCATGAGAGAATTAAAACTTTCATGGATTAAAGTTTTCCAAGGACTTTATTAAGATAGAGCTGTGGTATAAAATGAAAAAAAATCAATAAAGCAATGTTTTTAAATTATTTACTTCTATTATTCTTCTATATTATGATTATTTTATATTTCGTAGACATGAAAATGTTTTACAAATACAAGAATAACTACTTTCTACTCTGTACTCACTAGAATAAATTAAGAACTTCAAACATTATATTCAACTTTTAAGCAAATATGGGTGAGTTTAATTTTATTATGTAATATTTTGTTTTGTATTACACTTAAGCTATAGCTGTGCTTTGTTTTATAAGTAGATAAATCTTCATCCTCCTGTTTTACTACCTCTTCCACAAGACTGTTCATAGTAGACTAATATTCAAAACTATGAAAACCTACTATGTGTTGAGGATTTTATTATAATCTAAACCAAGTTTGTCTAACCTGGGGACTGCAGTTCACATGTGGCACAGGATGGTTTTGTTTGTCACCCAGTATAGCTTTGAATGTGGCCCAACACAAATTTGTAAATTTTCTTAAAACATTATGAGATATATGCATGGACCTTTTTCTTTTGTTTTTTCTTTTTTAAGCTTATCAGGTATTATTAGTGTTAATATATTTTATGTGTGGCCCATGACAATTCTTCTTCCAGTGTGGTCTAGGGAGGTCAAAAGATTGGTCACTTCTGAACCTTTTAGCGGCTATAACAGGTAGGTATACTAACCCACTTTGTAGACTAGACAATTGAGATTCAGCTAGATTCAATCATCTATACAACATCACACAGCCACTAAGTGACTCAGAGGGTATTTGAAACCCAGGCATGTCTAACTCTAGTCACTTAACTTAGTCATCACATTTCCAGGGTCTGTAATTCTCCCTTCCTTTGTCTTTTCTCTTTTATGCTTGCTCACTTGTGTGAAAAAAAAAAAAAAAAAAAAAAGTGTTTTAACTCTAGCCCGGAATACTCTTTGTTGGGGAAGGAAAGAGGAAAGTGGAAAGAAAGTAAGGAGGAATAGAGCTTTCTCATGGCTTGAGGCAGTGCTGGAGTAGATCAAATAGTCCTGTAAATTCCAAGAGAGGCACATGTGGATACCAGAATAGGCATGTTTGAAAATGGCTTTTTCAATGCTCTGTGGTGAAAACATGGTTTATAGATGATTCCCCATGTTTCTTAGTGACTCTATTCTTCTGATAGTGTGGATTCTACTTGGAGAGGCATGATTCTTAAAGAAATCCACATGTTCTTTAGAGACTCAAATTGATTTACTTATTCTTGTTTTCCTCTGTAGTTGGAGAAGGGAGGAGGTAAATGGCTCATCTTTTTTAGCCTTTCATGACATGGCCCATATGGAACTCCTTTTTTTTGACAATTCTTTTGATGCTAAACTGGTAATGATTAATCTCTTTTAAATTAGATGTATTATTGCATATTGCTTGCAGGGGCTTTTATTTTAACATTTCTTTCTTAAAAATTTTCAGTGACTTAAATGCATAAGAATGGATTTGTAAGACATTAAAATTTGATAACTCTTTCTTAAAGTAAAAATTCAATAAGTACAATCATTCTTTCAGCCCAGCTAAGACCAGAGAACATTTCAATAGAAATGCCCACAATGAATATAATATATACTTTTATTATTATGCCAACCTTAGTGACTCCTTTGAAGACATCCTGGTAAAATTTTATACAGGACAGAAACACATTAATTTACATGACAAGTTATGTGGTAAGACATGAAGACAATTTATATTTATCTGAAAAATTGAATGTATTTTAAGATAGATTCAATTATGTAAGATTATTGAGTTCACTGTTGTAATTGCTTATACATTTAGAGAACAATGAATAGTAATGGCTAATAAGTAGATATTTCTATAGCCAGATGAAAGGGAAAAGTCTGTGGATATTTGGAATATTTCTGTTTATTAAGTATATAAATAAAATATATTCTTCCCTCATTTGGACTCATTTTCCTCATTAATTCAATTACCTGAAAAAAAATGGGCAAATATTCCTTCCAATCTAATTTGGTAAGTCTTAAACATTTATATGGGAAAGGCTTTAGAGCAGCAATCTGTTTGAAGTGTGTGATGGAATTGGAATCAGTAGGTAGATATTTTTGGAAGATGCCTTTGCTTTTCAAACTTACCTTATTTTTCTCATAGTTCATTTTTTTTTTTTTTTTAATGGCAGGTCATTAGAGCTCCACAAATCAATGCCATCTTTCCTGTCTTTGTGCTGAACAGTAAAGAGGAAAGAACCTCTTATCATTCTATCCTTGGAAAATTAATGATAATCACCATTGCCAATAAAAGAGTCTGATTACTATTTAAAAAGTATGGCCATAGGCCGGGCGCGGTGGCTCATGCCTGTAATCCCAACACTTTGGGAGGCCGAGGCGGGTGGATCACGAGGTCAGGAGATCGAGACCATCCTGGCTAACACGGTGAAACCCCGTCTCTACTAAAAATACAAAAAATTAGCTGGGTGTAGTGGCGGGCGCCTGTAGTCCCAGCTACTCGGGAGGCTGAGGCAGGAGAATGACGTGAACCTGGGAGGTGGAGCTTGCAGTGAGCCAAGATTGCGCCACTGCACTCCAGCCTGGGAGACAGCAAGACTCTGTCTCAAAAAAAAAAAAATAAAAATAACCAAAATGTATGGCCATAGCAGACATTGTATAGTCAAGTTTAGGTTGCCAATTAAAATACATACTAGTTTTATGGCCTTGTTGTGTAATTGGTGACTTTGTTGTTATTGAAGAAGCCTGAATAACAAGAAGAGGGAATTTAACATTCTTTTTATTAATAGAAATGAGAGCAAAGGTATATTATGCATACAATATTTTTTCTTGTATACTGAGAGATATGTTAGGTATTTTAGTTTCAAGCAGATAGAAAAAAAAACTTTGTGAATTGATACAGTTTATAAGATTAAATGCAGATCTATATATTTTTCAGGGTTGTGAGCCAATTTCCTTTATATAGATTGGCCCTTAGTCCTTCTAATAAACTTTGTGGCAGTTTTTAAACTAGTTTGAACCCACAGCGTCTACATGTTTGCACCATTGAAATGTGTCCAAAAATCCTTTAGTACTTAGTTTGTTCTATAAACTTACCATATGGTTGTTTAGAGTCTTTATCAGATATTTTTATTTATGTATATACAATATGTATTCACAATGATATGTTTATACCACTTATGTAATCAGAGTAACCATCATAGATATGTCAAAGCATGGTTCATCATATCCATTTAAGTTACTACATAATTAACTTTTATGGCATTGTGTATATGACAAAATGTCACTTTTAATGAAGAGATGCATTTCTCCTTTATCCTTATATGTCTTATATGTAATATAAATTTTTAAAAAAGCTAACCTATGAATTTTCAAATTAAATAAAAACAAAAGAATTTGTGTCTTTGATGTCAACTTTGGTTATTAGGAAGAGCTGAAGAATTCGTAGTTTTTTAAATCTCTCTCTCTCTCTCTCTCTTTTTTTTTTTTTTTGAGATGGAATCTTACTGCTCTGTAACCCAGGCTGCAGTGGTGCCATCTTGGCTTACCACAACCTCCACCTCCTGGATTCAAGTGATTCTCTTGCTTCATCCTCCCAAGTAGCTGGGACTACAGGCACGTGCCAACACGCCCAGCTAATTTTTGTATTTTTTGTAGAAATGGGGTTTCTTCATATTCATCAGGATGGTCTCAAATTCCTCACCTCAAGTGATCTGCCTGCCTGGGCCTTCCGAAGTGCTGGGATTACAGGCATGAGTCACCGTGCCCAGCCAGTTTTTATGTTCTCGTTATGTGATTTTAGCCCAATATAGCTAGAAAATATAAAAAATGTGTAGCAGATTATTTTCCATTATTTTGTGGTTCTTAGATTGTTAATTTTAAAATATTGTGTGTGTATATATAGTTACATATATATAGGAAGAGAGACAGAGAGAGAGAAAAGTGGAGTGTATAAATATTCATCTGGATAAAAGTTTATTTCAATTATTCAGATGTTTTAAACCTTGATTTCCCATTTTGTTTTGTGGAGATTCAATCAGTGTTTCTTTATGCATGATCCTGTTGTTTACATGGATTATAGCTCAGGGTGCTTTTAAACACCTCATCTTACTTGAACTTCATGGTACCCTAGGAACATGGGCAGGCTAGTTTCCTTCCTCACTGTTAATGGAAGGGCCAAAATTATTTAGAAATTTGCCCAAGTTTATGAGGTCACTAAACAGCAAGGACAAGAAGATAAATAAGCACTACTAGGAAACTGTATTGTTTCTACTTTAATATGTTGATTACAAAATATACAACATAAATATTTAAGTTTAGCAATATATTACAGGAACAGTTCCTTCAGAATAATAACAATGTATATGACAGATATGAATAAATTTAACAATAAATGTGCAGGCCTATTTGAAGAAAATGGCCAGATTTTACTGACAGACATAGAAAAAACTTGAATAAGTGGTGAGAAAGATGTTTTTGGAGAGGAAGAAATCAACTTTCTCCAAATTAACCTATAAACTTCACACTTTTCTAATCAAAATCCCAGTGGGACTTTTTTTAGAACTTGTCAAAAAGATTCTAAAGTTTATCTGGAAAACAAGTTAATGAATAGCCATTTTTTTTTTATTTTTAAAGAAGAGCAATGCCCTTACCAGATTGTTAAATGTACTGTTAAACTGTAAAAATTATATGCGGTAGCATTGTGCCAGACTAAAAAGATCTGTGAAACAGAAGATAAATGCAGAAACAGATCAACTATATATGGAATTTAATATATAATAGAGATAACATTTCAAACCAGTTAGGAAAGAGTGGATAATTGAATAAGTGGTGTTGGAACCAACTGGAAACAACCTCACACCTTATACCAAGCTAAATTCCAGATGAGTTAAATATTTATATGGAAAAACTGAACTTACAAATCTACTGGAACAAAATATAAGTGAATATTTATATACCTAGAGAAACAGTTTTCTAAGGCCTAATACCTAATGAAAAAAGGTTTATAAATGGGAGTATACAAACATGTTAAAATTTAATATGGCCTAATTACCATAATTCAAATTAAAAAGATAATTGACAAACGTTGGACTAATAGTGTTGATAATTAGTAATCTTATAAATTCATAAGAAAAATATGAATATGATAATATAAAAATAAGCATAGAACAAGTGTAAATAACTCACTACAGGATAACTACAAATAAAAAATCAAAAATGTTTTCTAGATTAACAAAATATGCAAATTAAGGCAAAGCAGTGGTTTTGGCCTCTCAGTTTAGAATCCTTAAGAACAGTAAGAGGAATGACTGTTTGAAGTAAAAAGAAATGGGATATTTCATTGACTACTGACAAATTGGTACAGCTTTTCCGGAGAGAAAGTTTGCTATTTGTATAAATAAACTTTAGGATATTTATACCATTTATCCCATTTGTTCTATGAAATTACAGTAAGGACAGACTTAGATAAGTATGTGGAGATAAGACCTTATCACAAGCATTGTTGAATAACAAGAAAGCAACACTAAAATCTAAAGGAGAATAAAGTACTTAATATTTATATAATAAAATACTAAGTATTTTTATTATTAGCTTTTTAAAATGATGCAGAAATATTTTCACAGCAAATTTTAAGTTTTAAAAGTCATGTTAATTACAGGTATTGTATAATTTTATTTTTTATATACTTAGAGGCAAAGACCTGGAATAATTTTTAGGATCATAGTTTTATAGTTAATTTTTGTTTTTATCTTTACTGTCTATATTTCCTGTGATGAATACATATTACTTATGCAATGAAATACTAGAAGCTTAAATATATACATGCATTTTATTTGGCACAGAGTACTAGATCACTTCTCTCTTGTAAATTAAAAATCATACAGTGATTTTTATCAAATATTGGGCAAAATTTTGTCCAATATCAAATATTGGACAAAAATTAAAACACAAAATGTTTTAAGAATTGCATATGGCCAGTTTTGCAAGTGCCTATTACACATTGATTGTTAAGTCACAATCTTGTGAATATCTTCCTGTTAAAAAAATTAAATTTCTATTTGAGAAAATATGCAATAGGATATGTAGTATGTAGACTTTGATTTCTATGACTTTACTCCAGTGTTGACTTTGACAGGTGTCAGACTTCATAGGGTCTGTGGGTTCGATGTGGTGATACTGTATTATCGATAACATGTTGTTATTTTTATCTGATACTCATGGATAATCTAGCATCAGCCTAATGGGATGCATGTTTTCTGAGGTAGCATCTCACACCTTTAATAGAGAGCATCTCACACCTTTAATAGATTGAGGTGTGAGGCACTAGCCTAGTGAGACGGTATAGCTCCCTTGACCCCCTTCGCAGGCAGGAACTGAAGTGGCTCTTTTCACTCATCTGGCTGCTGGCCACTCCTCGCGGCGGGGCGCATGCCAGTGAGCCAGTGCAGAAACAGTAGCGAACTAATGCTGGAAGCTGCCGGTCACTCCTCTCTGGTGGGAGCAGGCTCTGTGCAGGCCCCCGCAGCAGCATCCAAGCGTATTACAACCAACGCTCTTTCAGCTGTGCTGAACGGGACAGCCAAGTGCCAACCAGCTCAGTGGAGGGTCAGGGTGGTAGGCCCTGCCCTCTCGGCACCTGGGTTCTTATTCTGCATACAGGAAGAGTCAAGTCATAAGAACTGTTTCAAAGGTGATGAATGCGGAAGACTCTATTGAGTGGTGGGTGGGTCTCAACGGAAAGGGAGGCTGGAAGAGGGATGACAAACTGATCTTTCCCTGCAGCCTGGCTGTCTGGGGCGGGGCCCCTCTCTGAAGCGGCGCCATCTGAAGTTAGCCAATGTCTGTCTGTAGTCTCCAATGCTCAGTTGCTTCTCTCTGCTCTCTGCTCAGCCGCTTGTATCCTCAACGCTTAGCCACTTGTGGTGTTCTGCCAGATGAAGTCTTTTATGGGCACAAGACAGGGGCGCGGCAGGTCAAAAAGGCAACAGTTGGGCAGAAAAATGTGGTCGGCTGTTTTCACTTAGGGCCTTGGTTCCAGGCTTAAGGGTGGAGTTAAGCTGGGAGCCCAGCCCTTCTGTATCACCAGGGCACAAAATTTAAGGTGGTACCAAAAATAAACATATAAAAATACACTGCTCAATAACTAATCCTCCCCCACCCCCGGTAACCAAGACAAATAATATTTTCATGCAATATTTTAAAAATAAAAGTTAATGAGAAAAAAATCCTGACAAACAAAATATCAAAAAAATTAAACACCAAATCAGTATTTCTGATTTTTCATTTTGCCACATGTTCCAGTGTGGCTCTGCTTAGTACTGATTTTAGAGGTTGCTAAGAACAAGATCAAGAGAATATTTAGAAATGTCTTTGAGAATGTGAACTTCTAAACTTTTGGTCTTATGTAGGTTCATAGAAACAGTGGTAAATAGAAAAGAAAACTATTTTGAACTTCTGCTAGTTTTATTCCTTGAAGTAGACAGTTCTAGATGGCCAAAGAGCTAGTTTTCTAAACACATTTTGGGTAGCTAGAGAAAATATACCGGAGTATTAGATTGAATTACATTTTATAGATGGAGTAATGGACCATCTCCTCCTTTAATCCACCGCTCTATTCCCAAAGAGTAGTAGCTCTGATATGCTATAGTTGGGCTCTGGTGGTAGAGAATAGGGCTTTCAGAGAAAGGAGCCATGAGTGGTAAGCATCACCTTCTTTACGGAATGCAATATTGACTCTTCTTCCTTTTGAGTTTCTTTGTGTTCCTCCTTTCCCCACCCTTAGACTTCTTTATTACCATGAAAGGAACAGTGGGGTATAAAGATTAAGAGTGTAGTCTTCTGGAATTAAACTGCCCAGATCCAAATCCTAGCTTCATCATACCAGCTAAGTGGCCTTGGGCAAATTACTGTACTTCTCTGAACTTTAGCTTTAATCATCTGTGAAATGGGCCTCTTAAGGTTTTGAAAATTAGATTACTTGGGGCATGAAAAGGGCTTAGAGCAGGGTCTGACTCACAGGAAATACTTTTAACAATTGTTGTAACACATAAAGAACATGGAGTGTTCTTTCCGAACTGTTATGTTAGTTCTAGTGCAGCAGGGGGAAGATAGCAAAGAAGTTTGAGCCAAAGACTCAGTGATATTGGTGAACTTGATTCGTGTCCTCTAAAATGTGTAAGTGCATGCTTTCTCTGTCATTTAGAGACTTATAACTGGAGAAATGGGCTAAGATTTCAGATTTCCAAACCTTGGATTTCTTTATGCTTAAATAATTATTATGAATAATTTTTTATTTGGACTAGTTTTGTTCGGACTAGTAATTTAAAATAAAATAAATACAATTTCCAAGAATGAAATCTGAATTATAGACAGGAGTGTTATTTACGTTTTTGTACATTCAGTTAGTATTTAAGAACGTTTAGCCATTTGCATAAGAATTCAGTATTTGAAAGCATTAAATAATACAAAATTTTCAAACCCGCCATGCTAATTTTTCATATTTGAACTTTCTGGAATGCCTTTTCTGCCCACTTTTTGTCCATGCACAAGTAGAATCTTTTAAAATTCTGAATTATGGTGATAGGTTTTGTGTAGAAGAGATCCACAGATAGGTTTATTTATCTTAAAATGTAACTCAATATTCTGAAGTCATACTGAAAAATTCTGTAGACAGTAAGTGGTTTCAGATGCTAATGATTTTCAGGGATGAATCACATGACAGCTGAAAAAATACCATGGAAACATCATAGACTAGAAGTAGGCATGTGAGTTCCATATTACTGCATGAGAAAGCTTATATATATATATATATATGGTTCATTTTATAACTTTTTCAAAATCCACATACATATCTATACACACACACACACACACATATGTGTATTTTAGAAGTCAAAAGGACAGGTGTAATTAAAAGTACTTTAAATATTTTGATGTACTTAAATCCATATACATTATGTTTATAATTATAAATGTGTTCTCTAATATTTTCTTAATATTTAGCCAGACAGTTGCTGTGATGATGGCACATACCTGACCACAGAATTAAACTGCATTGTGAGTTTGTGCCACAGCCCACGGTGATGGAAAAGGAGATTGAACCTAAAGATTCTCCAGGACTGGAGCTCTGTCTACTATTTGCTAATGAATTTTAGCGGCTGCCTGTGGGAGTGAAATTGTTATAGTGTATCAAATTGGTGGTTGATTAGAATTTATAGCCACAGGAAATATTTTTAGTTTTACAATTCTGGACTTCTTGTGTAAAATTATGTTGGGGTAGAATATGTTTTTCGTAGTTCTCTGACAAAGGTGCATCTGGTACTTCCCAGGCCATTTATTTGATCTGAGTTTTCTGGTTTCATCGGGTTGAGGGAGAAGGAAGGGATTCCCGAGATCTGTCAAGGAGGGAGTAGTTTAGCAATAATTTTGCCTTTAAAAAAGCTAAAATCTAAAGAGAGTAAATATCAAATCTGGAATAAATATTTGAAATAAAGAAGTGCTGAAGAACTTTGTGTGCTTAGGGGGTTTCGAAAAGATACTTGAGAATGCGAGGAGTTTAACTGCATTGGCCTGATTCTAGTACAGATGTCCAGCCCCAGCTTTTTCCAGCAATGCTGGGTGGTTATTTTACTCAACCTTCCTTACATTTCCTATAATTTCTATTAAAAATCTCACCCATTTCCAACTTGAGCCCTTTTATTACCACAAACCTAAGTCAAATCTCCTTGCTTCTGAAGCCATTAAGAAAATTTCTATTGGGTGTGAAGTCATTCTACACCTCTTTTTTTTTTTTTTTTTTAATCTTCTTTCCTCCCTGCTGCAGAGAAATGTCTATTCTCTTTCACTAGGGAGAATTAGCAGTGTTTGAAGCCACGTCCTCAGGACATTTTTTCAACAATATGTGTCCCCACCCCCTTGCCTCTGCCGCATTCCCTGTATTTTTGAACCCTTGTTATCTTTTTCGCTAGCTCCTTTTTCATCAAAACTTCCTCACCCTAAACAGATACTTTCTCAAAGGATGCTTTTCTTTACTAGCTACACTGTGTTTCTTTCTCTTAATTACAACCTAGATTCTTTTAAAAAGCAAGGGTCCTACTGTCTCTTTTTTCTTACCGCTTACTGATTTACTTTTTTGTTTGTTTTAAAGTTTATAGACGTATTTGTCCCTCTTCCAACTAGTCATCTTCCAGTCACTCATCTGACTCTTCAACCTGCTTGTCATATTTGCACATTCCCACTGTTAACACTTCTTGAAATTCTTGTTTTCTGGCTTCCAGATAGCAGTCTCTCCTGGGCTTCTTATTATCTTTATACTTGTTTTCCCTAAGACTTCTTTGCTGGCTTTTCTTCTGTTAAATGATACTTTTCAAAAGGTAAAAACATAACTCTGACATAAGTATAAAATGAACACATAAAGAATTTTATTCAACTCATTAATGAAGGAGAAAGATGCTAAATCTTGTTCAAAAAGCTTTGTAAAGGGTAGGGTGTGTGAATATGTGTGTGATGTCAATTTAATGAACATTAGGACAAAACTGCTGAGTTAGATGATTAAACAAGTCTCAAATATCTTAGAGGACAGTAAGTCATATTTTTGTGGTTAATTGTTTATCTTACTCACAGCCCTATCGAGTTTTCACACATCCACTCGCTTCCTCAGCATTTCGTTCTTGTTTATGGTGATTGAGCATTGTGTTAGCTTCCTATTGCTGCCATTAAAAGTTACTACAAACTTGGTGGCTGAAAACATACAAATTTATTATCTTACAGACCTGGAGGTCAGAAGTTCCAAAGGGGTTTCACTGGACTAAAATCAACGTGTCAGCACAACTGTTTTGCTTCTGGAGACTCTAGGAGAGAATCCATTTCCTTGCTTTTTGCTGTTACAAGAGGTGGCCCATATTCCTTGATTCATGCTTCCTTTCTTTCCTCTCGAAAGCCAGCAACTACAGGTTGAGTCTCAAATCGCTGGAATATTTTTAAGGGGCCATTATTCTGCCTCACACAGCCATGTTAGATTTTTCATGAAGGAATTTTTATTAGGTGTTTCACTGACCATATATTTTACTATATTATTATTATACATTCTATGCTTAGCCTTATTTTTGGTAACAAAAGATTGAAAGTGATATTGGATTATTAGATCATTTGCTTGGTTCTTTGCTATCAACACTCAAATTTTTTTTGGATTTCTTGTATAAAATTCTGTGGGGGTAGAATGTGTTTCTCATACTTCTCTGACAAAGATGCTCGTACTTGTTTCTTGTACTTCTCTGACAACACTCAAATTTGAAAGATTGCTATCAACACTCACATTTTTGTGATGCATTTGAGAAAAAGATGAAAAACTTAAAGAAAAGAAAGCTTCTATAGCCATTTCTTCCTGATAGTCTTTGCAAGATCTCTCCCATTTGCTCCTCACTACCAGATATTGAGTGTCCTTCACTCTACTAAAACCTTCTGGGCAGTCAAGAAATTGTTTATTTGAAATTAGTTTTAATTGTACTTATAAGCCATGCAGTTTTTGTTTTTATTTTCTTAGAGACAAAGTCTCACTCTGTTGCCCAGGCTGGAGTGTAGTGGGTCAATCATAGCTCACTGTAGCCTTGAACTTCTGTACTCATGGGGTCTCATAGCCTCAGCCTCCCGAGTAGCTAGGACTACAGGATTGTACCACCACGTACAGCTAATATTTTTTATTTTTTATAGAAGTAAGGGTCTCACTTGTTGCCCATGCTGGTTTTGAACTCCTGATCTCAAGTGATTCTCCTTCCTCAGCCTCTCAAAGTACTGGGATTACAGGCGTGAGCCACTGCACCTGGTGGCCATGCAGTTTTGATGCTCACTTAGGAGAAGTAATCAGTTGGACTACAAATTTTAGAAAAATCAAGAGAAAAGAGCTCTCTAGTTAGCATATGTCTCTTGCTTACAGACCTGATTCTTCAGAAAAAGTCAGCAACACCTCATTTTATTGCTTCAGAGATAATTAATTCTGATGGACAAATGACATGATGTGATAACAATATGTATTATGTATTCTTAAAATCGAAGCTTTTTTCAATGCTTTTAATTTGACTTTGGATTTTCTAAATGCTAAAAAGCTAAACTTGGAGGAGAATGTATAAACATGACTAATGGGAATATACAAAGGAGAATGAAATAGCATTTTTAATTAAAAAGAAAGTGGACTTGAAATTTGCTAATAAAGTAGATCTTAAATATTCTTACCACTCATATACACACATGTCAAAAACCACATGAAATGATGGAGATGTTATTTAGCATGATTTTGGTAATCACTTCGTAATGTACATGTATAGTAAAACATCACACTGTATACCTTAAATATATACAATTTTATCTGTCAATTATACCTTAATGAAGCTGAAAAAAAAGCAGAGGTGAATTATAGGCATATTCTAGAGCACTATAGAAAAATAACATTTGGTGATTATATGGAAGGAATATTTATAACCTCTATAATAATTAAGATATTTTATTCTTTTCTGTAGTGGACAGTGTAAACCAATGCAAAAAATAGGGGTCATTGTAAGGTTCTAGACTTTTAGGTGTTTGAAATCAAACAGTTATGAATAGATGCTTATGTTACAAATCAACATTAAACATGTATGTACTGATTTTGAATTAATTCACGTATTAGAAAGTAGGAATTTAAACAGGTATTTTTAAAATGAAAACCTGACTTGAAAATGCAACTTTTAAAAATAATACTTCATTATTGGTTTGTATTTGCAAAGTAGTTTTATGACTGTTGAGTACTATTTTAATTCTCATTTCACATAAAAATAATAAAGAATAAAAATGTTAGTGCATTTCAAGGGGTCACATATCTCTATTATGGTAATGTAGAAGATCTCAGAAGACTTATTTTAGAGTGTTGGAATAATTTTAGCTTTTTTTTGTTTTTTTTTTTTTTTTTTGAGATGATGTCTAGCTCTGTTGCTCAGGCTGGAATGCAATGGCATGATCTTGGCTCACTGCAACCTCTGCCTCCCAAGTTTAAGCAATTCTGCCTCAGCCTCCCAAGTAGCTGAGTAGCTGGGATTACAGGCGCCTGCCAGCATGCCTGGCTAATTTTTGTAGTTTTAGTGCAGACAGGGGTTTCACCATGTTGGCCAAGCTAATCTCGAACTCCTGATCTCAGGTGATCTCCCTGCCTCAGCCTCCCAAAGTGCTGGGATTACAGGCCACCATGCCTGGCCAATTTTAGTTTTAATTAAAATGGAAATATCAACTTTTTGTTCCTCAATATGTTTAATTTTGATATTTTCATTTTAATCAGGTTCTAAAAATCCTGATACCCTGGTGATTGATTATGGACAGTTTTCAGTTTATCTCATTAGACTTTAACAAGAATCTTTATTTTGCATTCTTGGTGGAATGCAATTAATGAAAAAGTAGACAATATTGTCCACTAATAATTGAAAATTTATTCCCCAAAGACCATGAAATATAATCAATTTGCAAACCCTACCACTTACAATCCAGAACCACTAAATATTAAATTACAGTGAATGATTTTGGTTATAAAGAGAAAGTCCTCATATATGTATATATTTTTTAAAAACTCAAACTCTCACCCTGCAAAGATTTACTACAAAGCCCAGGGCTATTAAAAGTATTAAAACACATTCTTGGCCACTTTATTTACATTTTTGGGATACCTTTCCCTATCCCACAACACTTGTAACTCTTTTAATATTCAGATACACTTTGTTGCACCTGACCCCCTCCTTTAAGAAGTTTAAAAAAAAAAAAATCCCTTTTGTGGGCCAGGGCAATACACTCAGGGCCTAAGTTTATATTGAACTCTAGCTGCTATAGTGGCAGTGGTTTTTATTATTATTATTATTTTATTTTTCTGCTGGTAACAAAACCCCCATTCTTCTAAAGCATGCATTTTCTACAATGTGCTTCAGGTCTAGATTCATGAGTGTAGGGAGGCTTATTTTTTTTAAGCTATTGAAAAAATCTGTCTTTTATAAGACCAACTTTTATTTCTAATATTGCCAAGCATTGGTATATATTTACTTTATATATCTATATCTATATCTATATATCTATCTTGAGTTTCAATCAGCTACTTGCCCACTACTTAATGAAAACCTGCCTGATACTTGCCCACTACTTAATGAAAACCTGCCTGATAGATGGAGAAACTGAGCTGTGAATGACATCTTACAAGCACCTGGATCCAGTTATACCCCAGAATTTTCAGTTAAATAATAAAATACATTCCTTTTTAAAACGTATTTATCATTCCAATTCTATTTTGCTGAAAAATTAGTTTAAATTGAACTTTACATCTGAAAGAGTATTAATACTATTATACTTTTCTGCCTTTCTTTTTGTCATTCAATGTACTGTGATCCTGGGTATCAAAGCTTCTCCTGTTAGTGAAGCAGGCAATATAACAAGAAAATTCATTTAACTTATCAAATGTCTCACTCACTTAAAAAATAAGCACTCATAATGTTTCAGATTCTCTTTCAGGCATGGTATCAATGCAATACTAGTAAATCAGGTGTGAAACCAGGAAATCACATAGAGTGTCCAATAGCGTATTTTCTTTTCATAGTTCTCCTAGAAATATCTGAAATATTGGATAATATTAAAAGTCAAAATGCCATCAAACCGCATATGGCTAAGTTGTATCGAATTTGAACTGTTTGAAAAATCCATTTACTTGACTAACGACACTGATATTTTATTTTTTTCTCTAGGCTGGAACAAACCCCTTCTTACTTCTGTGCATATCTTGACCTTGCTTTTGCATTCATTATTTCATTTTTATCAAAACCCTTTGCAAACTGAATTGGAGGTAGCCAGGAACTGCCAAAGTCTCTCCTGTTCTTTTCCCCGTACACATCCAGAGGCAGTCCTTTCTTCTGGACAATCTACTCACCACTATAAATTATTAATTGGGCCATTTGGAGTGATTACCCAATATAGTTCTCATAAAGCAGTTTTATAATGCAATTTGAATCAAATAATTTTGCCCATATCCTTTCAGTTTATCAGACAGTTTAGTTCATCTGATTGGTTTAAAGAGTCTTGTACAATAGCTTTGTTGAACAAGGTCGAAATAGGCATTACACCCTCATCACAAGTTATTCCCTTTAGTTGGCCTCATACTGCTCAATTTTAAGCATCGGCTATCCAAACCACTCAGTATCCTTTTTGAGGATAAATAGGGAAATTTATATCAAACAATATTGGCTGAAGAATCATAGAAACACTGTACAAACTTAAGAAAAAATATTTCTTTGTTTTGCAACAATTAAGAGATTACTGGATTATCTGTTCATGTTTGCTGTAAAAAAAAAAAGAGATCAATGGAAATAATTTTTGTAGAATATTGTATCTTTCAACATCTTGAATTACATAAAATAGTACTCTATTTCTTTTGGATTAGTTCATTATATTTTTTATAACTGATTGCTGAAAATGGTTATGTGTGTATAGTGTACATTGTTACATAAAAGTTAATACTGAAAGCTTTAGTTGTAATTTTCTAAACTTGCTATTTTGGTTGAATGACATATGTTCCATGATTTGATTTTGACTTCTACTCAGATCCACCAAATGATTCTTTAATTGAGCATACCTTTATCCAGTATTTATGAATAATATCAAAAGACAAGGCTACTACAAAATTGTAAACTATTTTTCATTCTAAGGAAATTCAATATTTAAAATATCCTCAATACTGATGATACAACTTATTTTTCTGTTTCATGGCCTAAGTTAATTATTTAACTTTTTCAAGGTCTGACAAACTGAGGTCTTTGGAATCAAATTGAATTGGATGGGGATTTGGATGGATCACCTCAAATCACTTCTGGGACACATACATACACATACATAAACATATACACATACTCAAATATACAAACTCAAAAATTTTATCTTCTGAGCATAGATCAGTAAAAGGCAAAACTTTAGTATGTGGAATCAAAAAGGTAGACACCTATTTAGTGTAACTCGATAGGTGTTAAATTATATTAGCTCTAAAAATTTTCCCAATTATTTTAACTCCTCTCTTGTATAAAGCTCCTCTGCTCAAAGTGAAACACAAAGTTAACTGGAGACACAGTGTACCATGGAATAGTAGAAGTACTAGGTAACTATGACTTAATCTTCTAGGGAGTTAATTTTATAACAGTAAACAATTTTAACCATTGACATAGTATATATATAATGCAAAATTTGTTCCAGTCATAATATATCAATTCGTGAGTTCAAAAATGTTTGCTAACTTTGTCAGTCCACTTCAGAAGAAACTTCTCTTACCATCACCAGTGGTGCTTCAGCAAACCAATTTGCTGAGCTAGTGTCTGAACTATTCTCAGACACTAAAGTAGCTGGTGTGGCTGACATCTTTTGATTTAAGGGGGTTCTCCATCTGAAAAACACTTCTTTTGTTTATCATTCTAACCCAAATAGGTAGAATAGTAACAATCTCCTCGAGGTTTTCAATACAGTTATTAAAATGCAAATATACCATTAGAAAAGGATGACCAATTGTGATGCCATTTATTATCACAATAACTTGTACTCTCAGCAGATAAACAACTATGTCAGGTTTTTTGTTTGTTTTTGTTTTTTGAGACAGAGTTTTTCTTTTGTTGCCCAGGCTCGAGAGCAATGGCATGATCTCGGTTCACCGCAATCTCCGCCTCCGGAGTTCAAGCAGCAATTCTCCTGCCTCAGCCTCCCGAGCTGCTGGGATTACAGGCGTGCACCACTACACCCGGCTAATTTTGTATTTTTAGTAGCACCGGGGTTTCTCCATGTTGGTCCGGTTGGTCTCGAATTCCCGACCTCAAGTGATCCACCCGCCTCGGCCTCCCAACATGTTGGGATTACAGGCATCAGCCACCGCACCTGACCTATGTCAGTTTTTAAGGAAAAGAATATGTGAAATACCTATTTAGGTAAGAATATGTGAAATACCCATTAGGTAAGGTAGGAAGGCAGTGGTTATCTGGAACAATCTGATTGACCTCCCCTCACCAACACAAACATGCATATGTACGGTTATTGAAGGTAGTCATATGACATTAAATAACGAAAAGATTGAAGAAAGTAGAAAGTGTAACTAATTGATTGTTCAACCTGGAAGATAAATGTGCCTAGGATTGACTGTTTGGTAGCAATAGTTTGGTCCATTATGAAATGAAACACAGTTCAGTTTGTGAAGCTGTGTAGCTGGGTATAGGATTTTGCAGTCTGACACAGCCTAGGCACAATTTAGGCTCTACTCTCATTGTTTTTAGTTTCCTCACTATATCAAGAAGATTTATGGCTAAGATTATTTTAAAAGCTTAGCATAGTGCCTAGATTTAGAAACTATTTATTATATCTTAATATTTTTCTTATCTCTTTATTCTACTCTCACTATATTTTGTTAATTTATTACTGGTTGAAAGTAATAATGTCGCTGTCTAAAAAGATTTATGCATGAAATTATGCTACTGCTTTCCTACTTCAAGTAAGTGGAACATGGTCAACTAGTTCAAATACTCAAAACATTTGCTGCTACACATTTCAGTGTACAGAATGATTTTTTACTGTGGATTTTCTTGTTGTTTTTATCTGAGGTCTCTCCCTGTATTGAGTCAATTTTATTATCATTACTGGTACACTCAATCTTTTGGCAACATTTTGGTAGCCTCAGGGAGGGCAGCCAACCAGCAAAAAGAGCAAAGGCAGAAACAGGAGTTGATGGGGAAGGTTCAGGAAGGAAAGATCAGAAGTTCAGCCAACCAGCCAGCCAGGGGGACTCAGCTAGTTCCAAGAGGTCAGGCATCAGTCAGCCAATATTTGATAAACAAATGAACGCAGCTACTGAGCTTCAGTCAGCTTCACTCTCTGAGTCCCATCTTGGGAAAGGGATGATCTGACTCTTCCCTAAATTCCAGAGGGCCTTCCAACTAGTCACTGTGTTCTGGAGCCAGATTCTGAAGAGCATTACATATGTGGCAAAAAATTATGTTGTTTTCATCTGCATGGGGAAAATAAAAATATGAAACAAAGTTCAAAAACATTTTCATATTTGCCAAATATCCAGATCAAGAATAGTGCTACCATTTTATCATATTTGCCAAATATCCAAATCAATAATAGTGTTACCATATTCTAAATCTCACAGAAAGTATAGTTGAATTTTTCTTTATTTTCATTTATTATTTTTAATTTGCATCATTATTTTTATTTGTCTGTATATGAAATGGCTTCAAATGTGCATACAGTTTGCCAAAGGACTCTCAGGCTCCTCTTCCACAGTAATCCCAGATTCCAGAGTCTCTGTTAACACTTCATTGCACTTGTTCCATCTCTCTCTTTCTTTCCCAAAACAAAATTGTCATTCATGGCATTATACATTTCTCCCAATCAAGAAATCAATATTGATATTGATAACTTTATCATTATAAAGTAAATAAACTAACTAAATCAATATTGATAACTTTATCATTCAAACCACAGATATCATTTAAATTTCATCAACTATGATAACAACATCTTTTTTCTTTCTTGACTGGGATCCTGTTCAGAAACACATGCTGCACTTAGCTGTCACGTCTCATCATCTTTGAATTGTTCTTCATTTTTTCCCTGTCTCTCATGTTCTGAAGAGTTGAGAATGCAGCCATTTCACTGTATCAATGCCCCCGCACCTGGGTCTGTCTGTTTTCTCATGACCACACCCAGGCTTTCCATTCTTGGAAAGAGTATCACAGAAACGATGCACGGGTCTCTTCTCTCACAGAAACGACGCACGGGTCTCTTCTCAGCGTGTCCGACGAGTAGAATTGTCAGATGAAGAACTTAAAGCTGTTATTATAACTATACTTAATATGGCAAGGAAAAGTACAATCATAATAACTGAAATTATAGAAAATCTCAGTAGAGAACCAGAAACTACAACAAGAACCGAAAGAAACATTTAGAACAAAAAAGAACACCTGACGGCCAGGTGCGGTGGCTCACGCCTGTAATCCCAGAAATTTGGGAGGCCGAGGTGGGCAGATCACCTGGAGTTGGGAGTTTGAGACCAGCCTGGCCAACATGGAGAAACCCTGTCTCTACTAAAAATACAAAAGTACCTGGACATGGTGGTACATGCCCGTAATCCTGTAATCCCAGCTACTCGGGAGGCTGAGGCAGGAGAATCACTTGAACCTGGGAGGTGGAGGTTGCGGTGAGCCGAGATCATGCCATTGCACTCCAGCCTGGGTAACAAGAGTGAAACTCCATCTCAAAAAAAAAAAAAAAAAAAGCAGCACATGAAAAAAAATGTTTTTACTGTATGGGCTTAATGGTGGAATAGAGATGAATGAGAAGAGAAAAGCAAACTTGATAATAGAAGATAGAGCAACAAAAATGATCCAGTTTGAAAAGAGAGAAAATTGAAAAACTTCTTTTAAAATATTTCTCTGTAGATTATCTCAAATGAGAATTTTATTTTTGGACTTGGGAGACCTCAAGTTTTTCCTCATTTAAGATAAAACATTTAGTGACAATATCCTTCTTTAAAATACACTACTACAGGATTTGAGAGACACAAGCACATATGTAGTAGAACAAAAGGTAAAACCAAATCACCTGAGAAAGTAGTTGAATTTTTGAGTTAGTATATATTTTCTTTGCTCTTTATCAGGACAGTAGCATTTTTTCTGTACTGTTATCATAAAAATTTCACATCATGTATATTTTTCTGCCTGTATTTTTATATGTGAATTTTTATTCTACCATAAACAAATAATATGAATTATAAGTATAATTATAAGGTAACTTCTTCATTGGAACTTTTCATTGACTTTTTCCTACAGGTCACCCATTTTTGGTACTTCTGGAAATAGAACATGGCAAATGCATTCTTGTCATAGAATTGTGATAACATTTTATGTAGCATAAAATATTAAATAGTTTACATGTAAACAATCAAACCAACAGGCTGTATGACAAATAGGCTGTATAATGATATAATATTATGTAGTATCAGTGCCTACAACCCATTAGTTTCATTTATTATTACTAAAACCAGGTTTTGGTGTAAGAAGCTTTAGTATGGAACATTTACTTTCGTAGTGACCTTCATGGCTTCTCTGCCACACCTTGACTGTGTGGTCTTTTCTTTTCTTTTCTTTTCTTTTCTTTTCTTTTCTTTTCTTTTCTTTTCTTTTCTTTTCTTTCTTTCTCTCTCTCTCTCTTTCTTTCTTTTTCTTTCTTTTCCTTCTTTCTTTTTTTTTTTTGACAAGTTTTCACAGTGTTGCCCAGGATGGAGTGTAGTTACACAATAATGGCTCACTGCAGCCTTGAACTGTCAATCCTAGGTGATCCTCCTGCTTCAGCTACTGAATAGGTGGGACTACAGGTGCATGCCATAATGCCTGGGTAATTTTTAAAAGCTTTTGTAGAGACACAGTCTCCTTATGTTGCACAGACTGATCTTGAACTCCTGGGCTCAAGTGGTCCTCCTAGCTTATCCTCCCAAATGCTGATATTACAAACATGAGCCACTGCACCTGGCCTGGCTGGAGTTTTAAAGCCCTCTGTCAATCAATCACCTTTTCTTGTAGCCTAGAACTAGCTCAGATGGTTCACATTCCCTGTAGTTTCCTCACCTCTTTACTACTTTCTTTCTTCACAGAAATTAACTACACAGTAGTGTTTTCTTTCCAACCTAGTCTCTGAGTTGGACTCGTTGCCAAGTCAATTTGTGATACCACTAAAAGAAGGACGCTACATTTTGCTGATGGTTACTATATCATTCTGTTTTTGTTTTCTTACACTGCTTCATCTTTCCTTTTCTAAGCCAAAGAATCATTATTTATTCCTAAGAAGCTTTGCAACAGCTCCTTAAACACTTTTCGTTCCATATTCTATTGCTGTATAATACTCACGTTATAGGATTTGATATGGCTAGGTTTTGTGTCCCCACCCAAATCTCATTTTGAATTGTAATCCCTGAAATCTCCATAATCCCCACATGTCAAGGAAGAGACCATCTAGAGGTGATTGAATCATGGGGATGGTTTCCCCCAGGCTGTTCACCTGATAGTGAGTTCTCACGAGATCTAATGCTTTTATAAGGGGCTCTTCCCCCTTCACTTAGCACTTCTTCCTGCTACCTTGTGAAGAAGGTGCCTTGCTTCCCTGTATTAGTCCATTTTCATGCTGTGGATAAATACATACCCGAGACTAGGAAATTTACAAAAAACAAACAAACAAAAAGATTTAATGGACTTACACTTCCACATGGCTGGGGAGGCCTCACAATCATGACAGAAGGCAAAAAAGGGCAAGTCACATTGTACGTGGATGACAGCAGGCAAAGACAGAGCTTGTGCAGAGAAACTTCTATTTTTTAAAACAATCAGATGTTGTGAGATTTATTCACTACCACAAGAACAGCAAGGGAAAGACCTGCCCCCAAGATTCAACTACCTCCCACTGGGTTCCTCCCACAACACGTGGCAGTTGTGGGAGTTACAATTCAAGATGAGATTTGAGTGAAGGCACAGTCAAACCATATCATTCCCCTTTGCCTTCCACCATGATTGTAAGTATCCTGAGGCATCCCTAGCCATGCTACACTGTGAGTCAATTAAACCTTTTTCCTTTATAAATAACTCAGTCTTAGGCAGTTCTTTATAGCCATATGAAAACAGGCTAATACATTGGAAATAATTAGCAAGAGAGGAAATGCAGGTTAAAAAGTACATAAGAAAATGACAGAAGTAGAGGGTTATTTGGAATCAGGCCTTATGAAATATGAACAATTAGGAAATGTTAACCCCAGTTTGTGAAATAGGAAGAAACTGAAATGTATTATATGGGATGTATGGAGGCAGAGCCTAAGGAATTTTAAGGAAGATGGTAGGAATTAAGAACTTGTGATGTGGAAGGTTGGAATCAGCAGCTTCTGAGTCAAAAAGTAAAAAAAATTGTTGAATATTTAGATACAAGTCCATACATGAAAATAGCCTTAGTGTGTGTATTATCTGCAACAGAGCAAAATGAATTTGAATATTACTTCTATTACCTTAAAACTTCCAAGAAGGAGATTAAGAAAACTTTGTAAGAGCAACGGAAGGTAAGAGGAAATTAAAAACATAATGTCCTGGGCACATTCCACTTAAAATGTTAAACTTCTCAGTTATGTGTTCCCCATTAATAGTAATTGATTATCTAGAGAAATATGTTTATTGATAGTAAAATTCTCAATTAGTCAAATATTATTTTTTCATGATTCAGCAAAGTGAAATATTTATTCATTTTTTGTACCATGTTAGCAAAAATGTAAATTAACTTCATTCTAATTTTATTAGATTTTTATTTTCTCCGTTTATTTCTTTGAACAGAACTAGCTATTCTTGGCTGTGATAATTATATTTCTACTCTTTGGAAATCTTTCTTTAGCTAATCTTTAATTTTATTATTCCTCTCTAATTTCTATTGTTCTCCTTTCTCTTCCTACTTGTGTGTGTGCATACACTCACTTTATCGTTACCATCACTATCACTATCAACCATTGCAACAATGAGACACAAGACCTATAGGGAGTGTTTCTGAACAATGTATAGAAGGAGCTTGGAAATTTGGAGTAACTTAATTAATGTTGGATAATAAGTAATTTCTCAAAGATCTATTTAATCCATCATTTGTCATCCAATGTGGGTTTACTTAAACTTTGTGGAACTTTATTTTCTTATCTCTAAAATTGTGAGAATTGTCCTTTTTCCTTTCTTAATTATGAAGTTGTTGTGAGCACCAAGTAAAATAGTGAGAAATATTTTGAAAATTGCTCAGTGTTACATAAAGCTAAGAAAAGTTTACATCTATTCACTGTAGGCCCACAAATGCCTGAGGAGGTAATACTTTGCCTAATTTGAAAACAAGACAAAATAATATATTTTAATTCTTGATGCCTTCTAATCTGTAGTAATTTAAATCTAAAGTTCAAAAATGTATAATAAAAATAGTTTGACTGAAACTATTTCAACATTTGGAACTGTTTATAATGTTAGAGTAATAGTGTAAGTTTTGAGAAAAGCAAAATCACTTTTCATTTTCCAGGCCAAATGATCACAGTTTCAAAACTGTTTCAAAACTTTGTTTTTTGTATAATTGTGGTAAACAGTAATGCTACTCCAGATTATATTATTTTCTACGCTAATAGCAATTTTCTAGATAAATGATGCCCATAAAACATATTAAATTGCAACTAAGGAGACAAAGAAAGTTGGAAGAAAATGTAAAATTTGGTTAAAAACACTATTGACTAAGAAAAAGACTTAACTAATTTAAGTTTTCTTTGGACTCTTGGTCTTCTTGGATTAATCAGGCAGCATTTTCTATGACTGTAAATTAAACTTAAAAATACTAAAATTTCCTCTATATGGTGGCATTATAATTTAAAACAGTCTATCTGGAATATTATTTTTTAATGGAAGAAAGATAGTTATTAATATGAATATTTGACTTTTTCTATTGACAAATATAAAGAAAAGTATGAATTTTTGGCTGTGACTTAATAATAGTCATAAAACCCTATTCCAAAAATGTTATATGTATCTAATTTTCCTTGGTATAATTCACAGAGAGTATAATTTTAGGGGATATTCTATTTAACTTCACCATTTTTGTACTATTTTCACAGAACTGGAATGTTATCAGTATAAAGCTGTGAAAAGTATTGAGCATTTCAAATGAAACCTGTTGCTTATTTTACACTTTAAAAATCCTGCCTACATTCCTATCTGAAGTCTTCAGACTTCCTGAAAAGGAATGTGTGATATTTCCAAATATACAACAAGGGGATTAAAATAAATTGCCCTTCTGTTATTTATTACAACTTATGGTACATAGGTAAATATATTCATTATTTCAAAAAGTTATAAAATTGTACAATTGTCATTGCAAAATTTATTATAAGACATATTAAATACGACATGATTCCTATCTCTTCTGCCCATCTCATCTCCTTTCTCTCACTGGTATTCAGAATATTATAGTAAAAGTCTGTGAATTAGGCTTTGGTTTTCTACATAAGACTTCCTAAAACTGATGTTATCCAGTCTGACAATCTTTGCCTTTTATATGCAATATTTACTTTGCTTACATTTAAAATGTTTAGGTTTAAAATATAATTATTTGTTTTTTATTTGTCCTATGTGGTCTATATGATTTTTTTCTCCTTTTTTAAAAAATAGACTCTAACTTTTAAATCAGTTTTAGATTCACAGTAAAATTGAGTGGAAGGTACAGAGTGTTCCTGTCACCGCCCCCATACATCACACATGCATAGCTTCTGCCATTATCAACTTCCCATGCCAGAGAGGTGTATTTATCACATTTGATGAATCTGTATTGACACATCATAATCACTCAAGGTCCATATTAAGTTTCATTCTTATTGCTGTATATTCTGTGGGCTTGGATAATTTAGTGACTTGTAAACATCATCATAGTATCACACAAATAGTTTCACTGTCCTAAAAGCCCCCAGTGCTCCACCTATTTATCCCTCCCTCTACCCTAACCCCTGGGAAACAATTGAATTTTTTTTTTTTTTTTTTTTGGTATTTTGACTTTTCCTGAATGTCATACAGTTGGAATCATATAGTATATAGCTTTTTCAATTTTCTCCTTTCACTCAGTAATAAACATTCAATTCCCTCCCCGTATTTACATGGCTTGAAATATATATATTTTGTCTAGGTTGACCTATTTTTAAAGTTTGCCATGTTTGCTGTCTCTACTTATCTACACATACCTCTATCCATCCATCCTTTTTGTTCTTCTTGTTGAACTATTTGAACTTAAGTTTGAGACGTCATAACATTTCTTCCTAAAATAATTCAGCCTGTATGTCCTAAGAAGAAGGACATTATCCTACCTAATGGTATTAGAGGAATAACTCAAGAATATTATTTCAATGCTTAACATTTATTCAGTAATATAGCTTAAAATATAACAAACATAATCTTGCATTACTGAGAGGAGTGTAAATATATTCAATCATTTTTTGAAAACTTTGGCAGTATTTTCCAAAATGAAGATATAAACGCTCTGTGATGCATCATTTTTTTTATTCTAGGTATAAACTAAAGAGAAATGTATACAAAGTATAAACACCAGAGTGATGTCAGAAAGATGGCAGAATAGGACTTTCCAGTGCTCTTCCCCTCACAAAAACATCAAGTAGAACAACTATCCACATACAAAATATCTTTACAACAATTAAGAAATCCAGATCAGCAATTACATAACAGAAATAAGTAAGACACACTGAAGAGGGTAGGAAGAATAGTGTCACATTACCCATGTTATTTCTTTCCCATGCCCTGACTTCAGCATGGACTCCAGCACCAGGTCCATCACAGGCCCTGTCATCAGGTCAGCTCTCAGGGCCTGAGGCTCTAGGCTAGCACCTATAGACAGGGCCTTCAGAACCACCATACCACGAGTCTAGCCACTCTGTCCCAGGCTCCAGACTGGTTTCCACAGACTCATGCTCCAGGTCTACCCCAGTGCCTGGACACCCACTGCAGCCCCAGACTCCAGCCCAGTCACTGTGGCCACAGGTTCCAGAAGCCATAGGGTCCAGGCCTGCTCCAGAAGATCCAGGGTACAAGTTTACCCTAGTAGAGCTTGGTGCTGGGCCAAGGTCAACAGTCCCAGGCTTTAGGCTGATGCTCATGGCCCCATGCTCCAATGAACCCGGGATCCTGGGCCATTTCAGAAAACCCAGGGTCAGGCCTACTCCATAGAACCTCACACTGGGTTTCCTCCTGCTGACTTAGACTCAAGGATTATAGGCTCCAGGCCCATCCCAGTGGACCCAGGAGTCAGGCTGGCCCCTAAGGTTGCAGAATCAAGCCCATCCCTATGGACTCAAGCTTCAAGTCCACACATCTGCTGACCCAGGAACCAGGCCAGCCCACTTAAACACTGCAGCAGCAAACCTGCCCACAGACCCTGACACCAGACCCACTCAGAAATCTGGATGGACAGTTGGATGAAGAGCTTTCCTTACCGAAGCCAATTTTTTTATATAGTTGAAGGCCTTTGTTCTTTAAATGCACAGACAATGAAGCAAGGCCACAAGAATTCTAAATAAATGAAAAAACACCACCAAAGAAATAAAAAACGAATCACTAGTAATGGACACTAAAAAAAAAATGGCAATCTACAAATTGCCCAAAAGATAACTCTAATTATCTTAAGAAGCTCAGTGAGCTATAAGAGAACACAGATAGATGACTAAATGAAATCAAGAAAACAATACCTGAGCAAAGTAAGAAGTTGATCAAAGAGATAAAATCACATATCCAAAGAAAATGAAATCATTATCTCAAAGAGATATCTTCATCCCAGTATTGGTTACAGCAGTATTCATAATAGCCAAAAGATAGAACCAACCTAGTGTTCATGAATGAATGAATGAATCAAGTTAGGCAAGATGAATAAATTCTGGAGATGAAGTGTACAGCATGGTGACTATAGTTAATAGTACTCCACTGTATCTTTGAAACTTGTTAAAATAGTAGACCTTAAATGTTCTCAGTATGCACAAAAAAAAACTATATGAGGCAATGTATATATTCATTAGCTTGATTGTGGTGATCATTTCACAATGTATACATCTATTAAAACATCACTTTGGTGGAATAAAAGTAAAATCTGATGCCCCCAAGAGACTAAATGGAACCCTCTTAGCTACAAATACTTCAGAAAAACTTACTAAGTTTCCAGGATTTCAGGAGATATGTTAGACACACCTCAATACACATCCTCCCTTTGGCTAACTGACTTCTTATTCTAAGAGATAAACAGAAACCAGTATGTGAGAAACAAACACTGAAAGATCCCTTCACTGATTTCAACAGACCACCTGACACTGAGGCCAGACTCCCATCCCTTTTAGTGGGTTCACCATGACAGCTGACCAACTTTATAATATAATCTTTCCTTCCTGATAACTGAAAACTGACCACAAAATGGTTTTGTCCAGTTTGCAGAGATTGCATACAAAGTGCCTTTGTGATCTGTTTCACTTTTTGACATAGCCTAATTTTAATACATTTTAATGTTAAGTCTCACCCCAAAGTATACATGATCATATGTAACATACATGTTTATTCACTATATATGTTAGAACTCCCTCATAAATATTCATAAGAGTCTCATTTAATCTGCTGAACATGTATGTATAGCTAATGTCATTAGGCATAAATCTCAGCCTCTTCCTTTTGTCTCTGAACTACTTATCTTCAGTTTTGACCAGAGGCTACACTTCCCAGCATACAGGTTGCAACCCTTTAAAAAAGAAAGTTCTTCTTTCTCTAAACTTATAGATCTCACTATTTTGAGTACATACTTTCTACACCATAAATACATATGATTATTGTTAATTGTACATCAACAAAGCAGGAAAAATAAATAAATATATACCTGATAGAGAGTACTGAGTACTGGTGATGTGATGCAACAGAAATTCTTCCATCGTTGCTAGGAATATAAATCATTAAACTCCTTTGGACAACAGTATCATCCAAAACAAAACCAAACAAAAAGACCAAAATAAAAAAATACTGTAGACATAGTTTCACCAAACACTGCATAAAAACTGTTTAGAAGAGCCCACTTGTTAGCCACACTTCTCGGAGCTTTTTTTGTTGTTGTTGTCCAATGATAGCCCTTCAAATAGCAACTATATAAGTAGAGCTCCAATACTTGCAAACAGATCAAAAATATTTTCCAGCTTTCCTAGTTACTCTTGGCAGAGACTAGTTTGCAACACAGTATTCAGCCACTACGAGAAGCAGAAAGTGATATTATGTATGTCATTGCACATATCTAAACCAAAATTGTCAAATCGGATCATTAAAGTCAGAAATAAGGCAGCTTTTATTGTTGTAAATCTATAAACACAGAACCCTTAAATCCTCCCTTATTTACATGTGCCTCTTATATAACATCAACAGCAATAGAAACTAGGGTGGTCAGAATATTCAGCTTTCTTAGCAATTCCAAGTCAACCTTAATCAAGTGTGATTAGTTTACAGTATCCGCCTGATGGTGTGTCTCTGACCTCTGACAGCATTACTGCTATTGTGTGTGACTGTTCTGAGCAGTGTAGTCCTGTGGCTTGTATTCAGTGGCTGTGGTCTTATTTTCCCATGCCTCATTATGCTGACCATTTTCTCTATGTAACATCAAGAGAGCCATTTCAAATAAGTGTTTCATCATGACAATTCTTAGAACACTGACGTCAATTAATACATGCAACAAGTAACAAATATTTCAACTAGTCCCAAAAATATACAGAAATTAAATATAGTAGGTTGAAGTCCCTAGGAGAAAAATAAACAAATATTCTTTCTTTCTTAAAACAGAATATTTTTGTCTCTTGAGCTTTAGAAAAATAAGGTTCTCACATTTTTCAAGGTTTCATTATCTGCTGATTTGCTTTGAGAAGAAAATTTCGGGATTCCCTAGAGAACTTTTTAAATTTTAAAATGTTTAAGTCAGTGAATAGGACTGGACTAACTAGAGAAATGCAAACATCAAATACTGCTGAGACAAACCTTGCCAAGGGATGGTCTGGATGACCTCATATGGGGCTTTGCCATCACTAACACCTAAGACTTGAGGGACTTTTGGATTAACTGCATTGGAGCAGAGACATAAGCTTTCCTCACTGGAAATTCCTCTGTCTGGTGAGGTTTAAGTCCCATAGTTACTTCATCAAGTAGTGATTTACAAAGGGAAGGAGGGGAGCTGCATGTAGGCCAACAGTGATCTAAAAGAGGGGCTAATCATTGTGTATGTCTAGGAAGACCTGTTACATTAAAAGTTAAGTACAAATACATTCATTAAGATTCTCTAATCTTCTCTTTGGTGCAACACTAAGAGTGTGTTAAAGTGCAGTTGCAACTCTGTTGGCTAAACTAGGAAAACATGAACTCTCGGATAGTGCCGCTTGAGGAATAAAGTCGTACAACCCAACAAACAGCAGTTTGGCAATGAAATAACCCATCCCTATAACACGTGGAAACTTCTATGAAACGAAACATAATGCTTTTGACAAGTGACTCTGTTCTCAAGTGACAGTGGATAAAATAATTTTATCTTCTGCATGAAGAATAGGGTGAGGCTAAGAATTTAAAACATGATGATCACTGGGGACTTTCACAGTGAGGTAAAAATGCATGCTTTTTGCAGTAATTGTTCTTTTACCCACGTGTAGAAAACAATTACATGGGAACTTTTTTTTGCCTTTATTTACTTATGCTAACGTAAAGACTAAATGAAAAATACTTGTTTTTATTCTTTTGTAAAAATGTAATACTGTATTTCATACAGTAGATTTTTTAGATGCTATATTTTTGTAGGAATTTACTATATTTATCAAAACAGACGTGTCTATCATCTGTCTATCTATTATCATAATCATCATCTCTCCCTCTCTCTCTTTCCCCTACCCTCTCTGTATACATACTCATTGGTCCATCACCTTTTTGGAATTTAATCTACAGATATTCTCATTTACTTTAAAAGTGACAATTATAAAAATTATTTATCAAACCTTTATTGATGATAGTAAAAGATTAGAAAAAGTAAAAATGTCCAGCAATACTTCATTAGTTAAGCAGTTATGGTGTATCTATAAAGCATCTCCATGAAAAGGCAGATTTTTATGTCCTAAGAAGAAATTACTTTAAAATGTAATGATACCCTACCTTATATGTATTAAGCATTCTATATGTGTATCAGTTTGTGTATTTATAGGGAAACTACAAAAGGAATATTAGAAATTCAGGAGAGGGACACCCCATGGAGGCAGAGACAAGACTCAGGACATGGAACATAAAAGCCATGCTCTCATTTTGCTTGACTCATAGAGTAACAAAGCAAAGATAGGTATCACCCTTAAGAGCCAGAAGCTCTCAGCCTTCTGGACATTCTTTTTTATCCAATCCCCTTGTGACTGGCTAAGTTTTAAATATTGCTCTGTTTTTGGTCTCTGTATTCCATGGAGGAAGATATAGTAAGTTATGTTATATATATATATAGATGTAACATATTTATATATATACATTTATGTATTTATATAGTTACATCTATATATAAATGTAACATTATCTATAAAGAATATAGATATATTACCTATATGAAATTTTAAAATAACCTTTCTATAATGGCATTTAAATAAATGTTATTTCTGCCACCATAGTTTATCTTGGAGGTTTTCATTACATAAACGATATTTCTGTAATCTATGTCCATACATCTCTTGTAGAATTATCCTTAGAGATATTTTATAAATGAAGTTTAATGCCTTAAAGTCACATACAGTTTTATATCCAAAATAGAATTATTCCACTGATGACAATATTTGCTTGCTAGGGCTGTCATAACAGAGTACCACAGACTGGGTGGCTTAAGCAACAGAAACTTTTTTTTTTTTCTGACGGTTCTGGAGGCTGGAAGTTTGGGAGTTTGAGACTGAGGTGTCTAAGGATTGGTTTCTCTCTGTGGCTTGTAGACAGCTGTCTCCCTCTGTGTGTGTCTGTGTAAAAATGTCTTATAAAGGCACCAGTCATATTGGACTTGGGCTCACTGTAGTGACTTCATTTTAACTTAATTACCACTTTAAAGACCTATGTCCAGATACAGTCACCTTCTGAATTACTGGAGGTTAAGACGTCATCATTTGAATTTGGGGGAGTAGGGTGGCTCAATTCAGCCCACAACAATGACTTTATTTAGCTATTTACGTTAAGCATCTCCTACCTGTTTTCATATACCAAACACACACTCTAATGAGGGAATTCTGACAACTCAGTCAAGATTATTCAAAGACTGAGATATTTGTTTAAGCTATTATTTAAAAACTATTTTAAGCAATGCTATCTCCAGAATAAAAGCAAAAATCTCTCAAGATAATAATTATTAGAACATGTATCTATTTTCATTACTCAAGGTTCCATCATGAAAACAGAAAACACGCTAGGTATTTCAAGAAGGAAAGATTATGGGGAGTTAGATGCTTCTAAAGGTAATGGGAGGGCTGGAGAACCAAATATAAGGAAGGACAGCAGTTAGCTCTCAGGCTTCCTCAGGTTTTGGGTGATTAGAAAGGTGGCAGAGCATTTCTCTAATGACCAGTGATGATGAGCTTTTTTTCATGTTTGTTGGCCTAGGTGACAGGTTGATGGGTGCAGCAAACCACCATGGCACATGTATACCTTTGTAACAAACCTGCACATTCTGCACATGTATCCCAGAACTTAAAGTTTAATAAAAAATAAACAAATAAAAAAGAAAGGTGGCAGAGCTACCCCAATCTGTTACTGCAGGAAACAGCTGCTGTTGCCCACAGTATTCTGAAGCAAGTCAGTGAGTAGATGGTTTATTGGGGAACACTCAGAGGCTACTCAGGGCACAGCCCTAAGTGTGCTGAATACCATGAAACTGCCAGATTTGCTTCAGGCTGAAAATGAGGTAGGATAGTGTTACAGTAGGTAACTAGTCAGACATTGAACAGGACAGGAAAGACCCCACTACCCCCACCAGGAATGTCAGGCAACCATCAGGTGATGGTCAGGCCGTTTGTTAAACCATCTCTAAAATAGTGATTGGTTGCAGCCAGCACCAGAGAAAGGCAGTCTCCCAATAGATAGAAAAAACCTGAAGCTGGTGATCAGTGGCTTCCTGATAAGATCTCAGAATTTGGGCAAGTGGGCTGAAGCATGTGCACTAAGAGGCAAAATGACTGAGTTTAACTGGTATATGACCTTCTAGAAATATTCCACTCATAAGGGAAGAATGCCTCAAGAGAGCATGTGTACAACTGCAGTAAACAAACTATGCATGAGTCCCTCACAAGTGCTGGCAAGCCACTGCACATGCAGACAGCCCACCCTGATGGAAGAATAGGGGGAAAAGGGACACAAGACCCTGGAATCATGCCAACACATAAAATCTCTAGTGAAAGATGAAAGCACGCACTTGGATCTATCAAGTCGCCCTCTTGGCCCTCTTTCGAGTGTATTTTACTTCCTTTCATTCTTGCGCTAAAGGTTTTTGATAAACTTTCACTCCTGCTCTAAAATGTGCCGTGGTCTCTCACTCTGCCTTATGCTCCTCAGTCGAATTCTTCCTTCTGAGGAGGCAAGAGTTGAGGTTGCTGCAGACCTGTATGGATTCACCACAGCTAACAATAGCTTACGCTTCCATTCCATTTTCAAACTTTGCTCATGTTCTCCTCACTTGCTGAATCTAAATCAGAATCCTGTCAAGGACTGCCTGGGAAACATGTATCCAAGGCTTCCTAGGGCTGTGTTTCCAGGAAGAGTAAATCAGGCAACAAATATTCTAAACTTAGCAGACAAGTTGGAAAGCTCTGTTACGTTGATTAATAGTTAAATTTATATGTGACCATTGCTTGTATTCACATTTTGAGGGAAAAATAACACATCAAAAACTAACTTTGCCATGTAAATGTATGGAATAGGCACAATTCATTTGAAAACTACAAAACACTTCACTTCATTCACCAGATGTTTTTGAAGAAACAAAAATTTTAAAGGATTCAATGGAGACTGAAAGAATTATTTCAAAAATTAATGCAATAAATATTTGAATTTTCCATAATTATTGTAGCTATTATCATGGATTATTAGAAATAACTTTGAGAGGCCAGGCACGGTGGCTCATACTTATAATCCCAGCACTTTGGGAGGCTGAGGCAGGAGGATCACCTGAAGGCATGAGTTCGAGACCACCCTGGCCAACATAGTGAAACCTCATCTCTACTAAAAATACAAAACGCCAGCCATGGTGGGGCGCCTGTAATCCCAGCTACTCGGGAGGCTGAGGCAGGAGAATCACTTGAACCGAGGAGTCAGAGGTTGCAGTGAGCCGAGATCTTGCCATTGCACTCCAGCCTGGGCAACAAGAGCAAAACTTTTCTCAAATAAATAAATAAATAACTTTGAGAAAATTATTCTGGACATTTTAATTAGAATATTCATATTTTACTTACTTTCCAAGGTTTCAGCAAAATTCCATTTAATTAGGAAGACAAAAAACAGACTTCAAAAAGAGGAAGCTTCTCCTGTATAAAATGGATCTAGTGATGTTGGAGGGTGAGGTGAAGGGAGGTGGTGGGAAGAGCAGAAAATAGAGTTTAAGACAGAAATATGATGCATTTTCACATGATTTTTCCTTTTTTTTTTTGAGACGGAGTCTCGCTCTGTCGTCCAGGCTGGAGTGCAGTGGCCGGATCTCAGCTCACTGCAAGCTCTGCCTCCCGGGTTTACGCCATTCTCCTGCCTCAGCCTCCGGAGTAGCTGGGACTACAGGCGCCCGCCACCTCGCCCGGCTAGTTTTGTGTATTTCTTAGTAGAGACGGGGTTTCACCAGGTTAGCCAGGATGGTCTCGATCTCCTGACCTTGTGATCCGCCCGTCTCGGCCTCCCAAAGTGCTGGGATTACAGGCTTGAGCCACCGCGCCCGGCCCACATGATTTTTTCTAACTCTCGCTACTTGGTTTTCCCTATTTCCATTTCATCTCATCTGCCAGGAGGTCGATGAATGGGAGTGGGAAAACATGGAGAACTCAGATAGAGGTATTCAAGTGGCTGATTTTGAAAGCTTTTAGATAATGTGCTTAAAATAGAAATTCCTGCCTACCTAACCCCTGATTTTATAATTATGTATTGCATTTAGCTTGGTAGGCATCGCAAACATTAACTATGCCCAGTGAAACGTTACCAGCTCCCAGAATATGTGCTATTTTAGATGAGAACCATATACAAAAGGTAGTACAAAATGACTCCTCAAAATGGGAGCTGAGTGGTTCAGAACGATAGAAAATCTCAGTTCTGTGAAAAATCAACCTGGAAAAGTGACGATACAGAGGACTGAGTTGTTTTTAGCTGATTTTTAGGGCCCCAACCATGGGACAAATAAACATATGCAGGCACATTGAGTTAATAGTTGGTATCCGTAACTTTTAAGCATTTAATTTTATAAAAGTTCCTTTGCACTATAGTAGTATGACATCACCATTGGAGTGTAAAAATGTATTGCTCACTTGTCCTAACTTAAAATAAATAGACATTAGCTTCACAATGATTGTAATTTTCTTTTAATTTAGTTGTGAAACACCAATACTTAAATATTGAAATAGTTTTGTAGGCACAGTTACCTTTCCTAGTGTCATAGTAAACAACCATGTTTCATGCTGCTTTGCCCTCACAGGAAGAAAAAAAAAAAAGCAAAAAATTGACAGAAAAGTATCTAACTGTGTTTTGAAAACATAGATATATAAAATTCTTTCTTTCACGTTTGGCCAGCTTAATGATTGGAATTAACTATTCTTTACATGTTCATCTCAATAACCTATCATTAGCTATCCTTTTGTAAGAAAAACTAAGAAAATATCAGCACCAATCAGCATAATGCTGGGGAGGAATATATAATATATACAATATAATATAGTACTGACAGAAGGAAAAAGGGGATGCATGAGATTATTGAACTGATTAACTTTACACAATAGAATTTAAGGTTATAATTTCATAGCACTTTTCCATTTAAAAGAAAAAGATTTTTTAGTCATCTCATGTTATTCTTATGATTAGCTGACTCAGGTAGGATATTTTTTAACACTCAATACAAGGCTAAGTATCATATAAAGTGACTAGGGTTAGGAAATAGTTTGTTTATCCCCACTAAAACTCATGTTGAAATTTGATTTTCGGCTGGGCGTAGTGGCTCATACCTGTAATCCCAGCACTTTGGGAGGGCAAGGCAGGCAGATCACCTAAATTCAGGAGTTCGAGACCAGCCTGACCAACATGGTAAAACCCTGTCTCTACTAAAAATACAAAAATTAGCCTGGTGTGGTGGCAGGCACCTGTAATCCCAGCTACTCAGGAGGCTGAGACAGGAGAATCGCCTGAACGCAGGAGGTGGAGGTTATAGTAAGCTAAGATTACACCACTGTACTCCAGCCTGGGCAACAGAGTGGGACTCTGTTTCAAAAAAAAGTAAAAAAAAAAAAAAAGTTTGATTCTCAACGTGGAGGTGTTGGGAGGTGGGGTCTAGTGGAAGGTGTTGATAATGGGGAAGTTATGCATTTGTGGGGGCAGAAGGTGATGGGAAGTTTATACCTTCTGTTCAATTTTTCTATGGGCCTGAAACTGCTCTGAAAGATAATGTTATGAAAGAAAGAATTTGCCTATATTGGGCATTTCATATAAATGAAATCATACAATATGTTTTACTCTGTGTAGCTTCTTTCACTTTGCACAATGTCAAGATTACATGCTGTAGCATGTAACACCATTTCATTTCTTTCTATAGCTGAAAGATATTCCATTGTATAGATATCATCTTTTGTGTACTCATTCATCAGCTGATGGAAATTTGGGCTTCTGTCACATTTGGCTACTAGTATTAATGTCATTAAGAATATTCACTTGCAGGTTTTTATGTGAACATATACTTTTAATTCTCATGGATATATACTTTGGAGTGGAATTTCTGAGTCAAATGGCAATTTTGTGTTTAGCTTTTTGAGGAACTGCCAAATTGTTTTCCAAAGTGGCCGCACCATTTTACACATACCCACTGGTGATGTATGAGAACTCTAAATTTTTCTTTCCTTACCAACACTTACTACTTTTTTGAAAGATAGCCATCTCAGTGAGCATGAAGTGGGAGCTTATTGTGGTTTGATTTGCATTTCTTTAATGACTCACAATGTGGAACATCTTTCCTTGTGCTTTCTGGTCATTTGTATATGTTCTCTGGATAAATGTGTATTCAAACCTTTTGCTCATTTTAAAATTGGGTTATTTGCCTTTTTACTGTTTAGTTGTAATAGTTCTTTATATAGCCTGGACACTAGGTCCTTGCCAGAGATATCATTTGCAAATATTTTCTCCCAGAGTGTGGATTGTCTTTTCACTTTCTTATAATGCCCTTTGAAAAATAAAAAAAAAATCTAACTTTTATGCAATCCATTTTTTTGATGTCTTTGCTTTTAGTGTCATATTAAAAAAAATCATTGTGCAATCCGAGTAACAGAGTTTTACCTACATTTTCTTCTAAGAGTTTTACAGTTTTGCCCTTACATCCAAACCTTTGATCCATTTCAGTTAATTTTTACATATGATGTTTAGTAGGGGACTAAATTTACTATTTTGCCAACAAATCTCAATTTGTTGAAAAGACATTATTTTCCAATTGAATGGTCTTTGTGTCATCAAAAATATACTCTCAATTCTATTTCACAGATGTATGTTTATGTGAGCACCATATTGTCTTAATTATCCTTGCTTTGTACTACTAAGTTTTGAAATCAAGATGTGTGAGATCTTCATTTTGTTTTTCTTTTCAATGAATTGTTTTGGCTATTCTGTGTCCATTTCCATATGAATTTTAGGATCAACTCATTCATTTATCAATAAAAGTGGCTGAAATTTGATGTGACTCTCCTTGAATCTGCAGATAAATTTTAAGGAGTATTGCCATGTTAACAATATTAGGTCTTCCATGAATTCGAAATATCTTTCTAATTTAGATTTTAAATTTCTGTCAACAATATTTTGTAATTTCAATGCACAATTTTTGCACTTCTTAGGTTAATTTTATTTCTATTCATTTTTCTAAATTTTTGATGCTATGGGATGGTTTTCATAATTTCACTGTTCACATTGTTCATAACTAATATATAGAAATGCTACTAATTTTCCTTATGTTGGTCATGTATCTTGCAATTTTGTTAAACTCATCTTATTAGCTGTCATATATATTTTTGGAAATTCTTTAGGGATATATCTACTGATCAACAGATATATATAGATTGATACATATAAATATATCTACCTATATGCATAACTATCTATCTAAATAGGTAGGTAGGTAGGTATCAATCATCTGCATATACAGTTAGTTTTATTTACTATTTTTCTACTCTGGCTACATTGATTTCTTTGCCAAATTGACTAATTACTACCTCTAGTACCATGGCAAGAGTGGATATACTTGTTTGTTTCTGATACTTGAGGAGAAAACACTTTCGGTCTTTCACTATTAAGTATGATATTAGCTGTGAGTTTTCTATAGATAATGTTTATCATATTGAGAAGGTTCCTTTTTGTTCATAGCACTGGTATTTTTGAAAAAGTGTTAGGTTTTGTCAATGTTCTTTCTGTATCAATTGAGATGATTATGCTGTTCTATTATTATATTAATAACATATTGTTTCATTTTTGTATGTTGAATCAGTCTTGCATTTCTGGGATACATCTGACTTGGTTGTGTGTATAACCTTTTCTTAAGGAATTATTTTGAATGCTAACTCAATTTCTTTACTTATTTTAGGCATATTAATACTTTCTATTTCTTCTTGAGTCATATTTGGTAGTTGAAATATTTCTAGGAATTTCTCTAGTTAATCTAGGTTACATAAATTTTTGGAATATCATTGTTCTTAGTATTTTCTTATAATCATGTTTATTTCTGTAACATAAGTAATAATGTTTTAATTTCTAATTTTAGTAATTTGAGCCTTCTTGGTCAATCTAGGTATTTTTGTGTTTTTCCAATATGTTTGTCAATTTTGTTGACATTTTCAAATATACAACTTTTAATATTGATGTTTTTTTTCCTGTTCCCTATTTCACTCATTTATGGTTTAATCTTTTTAAATTTTATCCTTACACTTGCTTCAGGTTTAGTTTTTTCTTCCAAGTGTCTTAAGGTGGAAGGATGGGCTATTGATTTGGAATTATTTTCTTTTTAAGAAAGGCATTTGCAGGTATATATTTCCTCTGTGCATTGTTTTTATTTAATCCTGCACATTTTGATATGATGTGTGGTTTTCATCCTCCTCAGTATTTTTTATTTTCCTTTTTATTTCTTCATGTTTAATTTTCACATATTTGTGAGTTCTCCAAATTTTCTTCTGTTTTAATTTCTAATTTTACTACATTGTGGTCACAGAATATACTTGTATGATTTAAACCTTTTTAGGTTTTTGGAGACTATTCTTGCATTCTAACAGTCTGTCTTACTGAATGCTGTATTTGAGAAGACTGTGTATCTGCTGTTGTTTTTTTGGTGAGTTCTAGAGATGTGTTTTAGGTCCAGTTGATAAATAGTGTTTTCAAGTCGTTTTTTTTTTTTTTCTCGCTGATTTTATGTATAGTTGCTCTATATGTTATTGAAAATGGGGTATTGAAGTATTAACCATTATGGTTGAATTGGCAATTTTCCCTTTCAATTATTTTAGTTTTTGCTTCATATATCTTGGGGCTATGATTTTAGGTCCACATACATTTATAATTTTTACATCTTCTGGATTAATGTATGCTTTTATTATGTAGTGCCTTCCTTTATTCTAACAACATTTTTTTGTCTTACATTTTGTTCAACACTAGTATGCCACTCCAGCTCTCTTTTGAGTACTGCTTTCATGGAATATAAGTTTCCATTATTTTACATGCAACTAAATTGTGTGTTTTAATCTTAATTGAGTTTCTTGTAGATAACATATATTTGTTTTCTTAAATATAATTTCAACTTTTATTTTAGATTCAGGGTTACATGTGCAGGTTTTCTATGTGGGTACATTGCATGATGCTGAGGTTTGGAGTGTGACTGATCTTGTCACCCAGGTGACATACAGACTCCAATAGTTCACCGAGTGAATACGGGCTCCAATAGTTAGTTTTTCAATCCTTTCCCCCTTCTTAATGTCTATTGTTGCCATCGTTATGTCCATGAGTACCCAATGTTTAGCTCCTACTTATAAGTGAGAACATGCAGTATTTGGTTTTCTGTTCCTGTGTTAATTTATTTAGCATAGATGTCCAGTTGCATCTTAGATGTCCAGTTGCATCTAAGACAACATATATTTGAATCATGTTTTTTGATACATTCTTCCAATCTTTGCCTTTCAATTGGAGTGTTTAAGCCATTTACATTTCATGTAATTATTGGTAAGGAAAGATTTACTTCTGCCACTTGATATCTGTTTTCAATATATGTTGTTTTATTTTTTTCCTGCAATTCCTCCATTACAGTCTTCTCTTTGTATTAAAAAGATATCTTCTAGTGTACCTTGTCATTTCTTTTGCCATACTATTTTGAGTTATTGTTCCTTGAAGATTATAATTAATATATTAATTTATAGCAATCCATTTTGGATAAATACCAACTTAATTTAAATAGTATAGAATAACTTTGCTCCAATATATATCTGACCTTTATGCTGCTATTATCACATATTACATCTTTATATATTATGGGCCCATTAAATTGATTTATAATTGTTGCTTCATACAGTTGTCTTTCCAATAAGACAGAGAAGAGGCGTTACGAACAAAAATACATTTATATTGTTCTGTATATTTACTTTTGTAGTTACTTTTAATAGCGTTTTATATTTCTTCTTGAGTTGAATTACTGTCAGTTACTTTTTCATTTAAGCTTGAAGGACTCTAGCATTTCTTTCTGTAAAGGTATGTAAGCAGTGAACTTCTTCAGTTTTAGTTGACCGGAGAAGGTCTTAATTTCTCTTTCATTTTGAAAAATAGTGTTGCCAGTCACAGAATTGAATTATTGGCTGGTGGTATTTTTTGTTTTGTTTTGTTTTGTTTTCTTTTAGCATTTTGAGTATGTTGTAGCACTCCCTTTGAAAGTTCCTGGGTTTTGATGAGAAATTAACTGTTAATTGTATTGTTGCATATGTCAAGTTGCTTCTTTATTGTCACTTCTAAGATTTGTTACCTTTTGACAGTTTGATCATGATGTGTCTAGGTATGGATTTTTTTAGTTTATTCTACTTGGAGTTTATAAAAATATTTGGATAGAAACAATAATGTTTTTAACAAATTTAGAAAGTTTTAGGTCATCATTTCTTTAACGATGTTTGCCTTTTTTTTTCTCCTGTTGGGACTCTCATTATGCATATGTTGGTATGCTTGAGGTGTCACATGGGGCTTTTATACCTTGTTTATTTTTCTGTATTCTTATTTATTTCTTCTTTTCAGACTGAATTCACCTGTCTTCAAGTTTGCTGATTATTTCTTTTGACTGCTCAAGTCTGCTGTTACGGCTTTTTAGACTGAATGTTTCATTTTAGTTATTTTACTTTTGAACTCCTAAATTTATAAAGTCTTCTTTCATAAATTTTCTCTCTCTCTCTCTCTTTTTTTTTTTTTTTTTTTTTTGAGACAGAGTCTCTGTTGCCCAGGCTGGAGTGCAATGGCATGATCTTGACTCACTGCAACCTCCACCTCCCGGGTTCAAGAGATTCTCTTCCCTCAGTCTCATGAGTAGCTAGGGTTATAGCCTTGCACTGCCACACCTGGCTAATTTTTCGCATTTTTAGTAGAGACAGAGTTTCGCCACGTTGGCCAGGTTGTTCTCAAACTTTTGACGTCAAGTGATCTGCCACCTCGGCCTCCCAGAGTGTTGAAATTACAGGCATGAGCCACAGTACCCAGCCACTTTTATCTCTTTATTGGTAATTTCAATTTGGTGAGACATCATTTTCATACTTTTAAAACATTCTTTAAACATAGTTTCACTGAACTCGGTGAACACATTTAAACTAGCTGATTTAAAAGCTTTGTCTGGAAAGTCCAGTCTCTGGACTTTCTTGGCACAGTTTTATTTATTTCCTTCCGTATATATAGGCCACACTTTCTTGTCTTTTGCGTGCATTCCCATTTTTTGTTGTTGTTGTTGAAGATTGTACATTTTCAATATTATAACGTAGCAACTCTGGAAATTGGATTTTCTTGCTTCCCCAGGATTTGTTGTTCTTTCTGCTTATTGCAGCTATTGTTTGTTGACTTGGTGACTTTTCTAAACAAGTCTCATTAAGTCTTTACCCTCTAGTGTGGTCCTGAAGTCTCTATTACATAGCTTAGTGGTCAGCTAATGTTAGAGCAGGGATTTTTTTTAAATACTTGGAAACAAAGTATCTTCCATTAGTTCTGAAGGAGCCCTGAGTGTGTGTTGGGCGCACGCTTCAACACTCCTCCAGACAGTACTTCCTGATTTTATAGAGCCTCAAGGTCATTAGGAGGTGGGAAGCTAGGACTTTATCAGGTTATCCTGATAACGCGTACAACGCTGAACACGTACACAACCTTTTAGATTCCCTGAAAAATGTGGAAGCTTTTCGTAGCTCTTAAGGATATCCTATTTCCCAGCCTTTCTTCCCAAGATTTTTGCCCAAGCTATAATTTGCCCCCATTGTTATCTATCACCTTAGGAAGCAGCAACCTGCAAATAATTTTGACAAATTATTCCTGGAAGTAGCAATAAGCTTTAGAAATAGGCTAGTCAGTTCTAATCATTTTAATAAAGACACACTTTTTGAGTTGTTTATTTAGGGAGTCACCAGAGAAGTCAGAATGAATAATTAATTACATTTTCTTGTGAATAAGGTTCATTTTGCTCCCTCTATCACTGGGAATGCAAATAAATCAATTGCTTTTTTTCTTTTAATAAATATTTTTTGGGTTGCCACAAGCCATTAGTTGATTTCCAGAGTTCCAGAAAAGTTGATTCTGATATTTTTTGCTCTTTTTTTTCATTATTTTATAGAGGGGCATATTTTTAAATTTCTTACTCTGTCGTTTTTGCTGATGTACTGTTAACACTGTATGCTAATTTTTATTACAGAAAAACCTTCCTTTTTATTGGTTGAAAAATTGATAGTTTATTTTCCTATTTTTTTGTTGACTGATAAATATTTTTGACGGTCTTTTGCAATATCAGCTATTCTGATGAGAAGATTTGTAAATGTGTTTGCCCAATCTGTATATATTCACCAAATATTGGTTGAATATCTACTATATGTGAGGCATATATTTTACCAGATATAGTATATACAATTAAGTAACTCAAAGTCTCGTGGGACAAACAAACCTCTTAATAGCAAATCAGTTATACATTTTTACCTTTAAATATTGATGCCATATGTTTCTAATCTGAATACATGTACTCATCAAGTTATTCAAAATACAATTACAAGATTAATTTAGCACCTGGATATTTCTAATGTAGAAAGCATAGTCCTATTAGGTTATAGAACACACATTCTTGTAACCAGACATTCTCTCTGAGTTTGTTTAACTTGGACCAAAGACGTCCTGGCCTGAATGACATGCTTCATTGCAACTTTTAAACTGTTGACTGAGTTAAGATGTGTTGATGAATATTAATTTCTTTTAATAAAAGCACTGACACTGAGACATTCCTGTTGTCTGCTTGTTCCATCAAATAATGAAAGGTCCTGGTGATTTCCTCCAAAGTGTGGATGTTGGCACCTGGAGCTGACTGGCATATTTCAGACTGCCTGTGCTATAAACTACCCTGTTTTGGCATTTCTAGATGGCCTCGAAGGTGTCTTTACTCTATTTCTGCTGCACGTGTTTGATACTGTAGACCCCTTTTGAGACTGTCTCAGGGATTATTTATAATGTACTGATGTTACCTTATTAGTAGCTGCTGTTTCTGCACAGAAGCATGAGGTTTGTTGACACTTATTTTACTGCCGAAACCTTATTTTCGGTGTCTGGTAGACCACTATGAAGTTTCACTACTGAAATGTTATGGCAACCTGAATGAAAAGTCATCCCATGTTCATTTCCCTCCAGGTTCCAAGGGTTTAAATAAGCACCTGAATAAGCTTTAGAAACTTGACAGATAATGCAATTTCACAGTGTTATTACATTCCTGTTTCAACTGGCACTTCTAACACTCTCACAAACAGTTTGTGGAGTTGGTAACTTTCCTTTGTAAGAATATTTCAAAAGTAGGTCCAAACCTACAGCATGAATTTAAATTTATAGAAGGGAGAAATATTAAAGCAATTTATATTAATTTTGGAACAGTGCTCTTTTGGCACTGATTACTAATTTCCAAAGCTGACTCTCTTGTGATCTGATGATCTACACAAGGAAACCGGGTAACATGATGAAAACCTTCACTCTGCCCACTTCATGAGCAGTGCCTTTTTCTCCAGCTGTCTCATGAAGAGCTCCAAGCCAAGGCAATTTGACCAGGCTGCTGGTCGTTTTCTTCTCTACCTAGCAGACCTTTTTGTGCTCTCTCTTTTCTACATTAGGGGGATCTAACTCTTTGTAAAAGATGCATGCAAACTAATTTTTAATTTAGAATATATCATGAGGCAAAATTTTAACAAAATTGTACTTCTCTGAGGCAAGTAGTGGATTTTAATTAAAACTTCTCCCCCCATAAAAATATATCCAAGGCTGTTTCAGTTTCATTTGGTTATAACACAGGGTTTTAAAGAAAAAAGCTAGAGCTAGTAGCCAAAACTTTTGTAAAATGTAGGATAATAAGTTGGCATTTCTCCTCATTCATACATATATGTGTGTGTGTTTTTATATGTGAGTGGATATATATACACACATATATATGAAATATTCATCAGTGCTTACATATTTTTATTGATCACATATGCATGTATATATGTATATTGTGTATCTATATATGTGTGTATGTATGTGTGTCTGTATATATGTATGTTCCTGAAAATGACTAACATTTAGAAAAAGAAAAGTAGAATGTAATTTGCCTCATAGGTTTTATTTATTCAATATTTATTTTTGATGCTATAATGCATGCTAGGCATAATGCTCAGTGCTGAGTTACAAAGTGTCCTACAGAAACATGGCCTTGTTTTCTGATTGAGTGCAATGTAGGGGAGGCTACACTCAGGTGAACAGACAATTGAGATAGTCTGTGAATACTGCTGATAGGACAAGCAGAGGATGCTAGAAGAGGAATCTAACCCACTTGAGGGGACACAGAAGACTTCCTTGAGGAAATTCTATTGAGACCTGTGAGATTGAGTCACTCCTTAGCTAGACAAAGGGAGTGAGTGGTGAGGAGTAGGTGAGGAGGTAAATCAGAACAGAAGGAGCACCGTATATCTGAGGGCCCAGAGACTAGAGAACTAATGGCTGGAGGAAGCAGAGGAGGTCATAGCAAGTTATATGGCTGGAGAAATAGGTAAGATCCAGGCCACAAAGACTCTCATAATTCATGTTAATGGGCTTTAAGTAGGAGAATGAGGTGATTGCATTCAAACATATGGCAGAGAACGGTACAATAACAAGATTGGAAATCTTAGAATATAGCCACCCAGAAATTTAAAAACATGTGATTAATATTTAATAACTGCATTTTTTGTAAAGCCTGTGGGTCTGTAATAATTAGACACCCATATGGCTGATCTGCTTGCTTTATTTTGTAAATTTCTATAATATGTGATAGTAAAGATCACTTAAAATTCCTGGTTAATCTTGCTATAGATAATTATTACTGGTTACAGACAGTGTTCATGTTAATGTTTTTCTCTTCTTAATTGCCTCCTCTCTCAGTTCAGTATGAATTGAATTTAGGCAAACTGGCCAGGCACAGTAGCTCGGGCCTGTAATCCCAGCACTCTGGGAGGCCGAGTCCAGCAGATCACTTGAGGCCAGGAATTTGAGACCAGCCTGGCCAACATGGCAAAAACCCGTCTCTACTGAAAATACAAAAATTAGCCAGGCGTGGTGGCACATGCCTATAGTTCCAGTTATTCAGAAGGCTGAGGCAGGGGGATTCCTTGAACCCAGGAGGCAGAGGTTGCAGTGAGCAGAGATCGCGCCACTGCACTCCAACCTGGGTGACCAAATGAGACTCCATCTCAAAAAAAAAAAAAAAAAAAAAAAAATTTAGACAAACTTAGGCAGTGGTAAGTTGTTCTAAAGAAGATAAAAGAGCACTATAGACATATAAAGATCCACTTAAGAGTCAAGATTCAGGTTATATGTATTTATTAGCATTAAGAAAATAGGAGACCCTGTTGTGGTGTTGGTCAAATTATCTAACAAAAAAAATCTAGAAAAAATTCATATTATAAACATTATCTAGCCCCGGAGGAAAAATATTCTTAAGGACAAGTGATGATTGAACAAAACTTGAAGGAGGTCCCAAAGTCCTTCACGGCTCAAAGTACCTGTGCAACTGAATTTCCAAGATTCCTGGAATTTTCACTTTTCTAGTCACCTCTTTGAGTTGGCTCTGATTTTTGAAGTTCATTTTAAAATGCCTTCATAGTTCTCTGAAAGATTTATATGTATTCATTATCCCGCATTAGTCTGGCCTAGCTGACTGTTATCCAAGAGATTACGAGGTTGAGAGGAAACAAGTATCAGACCACATGTATTCTATGTGGGAAAAGCAGGTTTAGAGAAGTTGGAGATTTCAGAGAGGCAGGCTTAGGTGCAGAGCAATAACAGAAGTCTGACTCTCCGGGGATAAGAGGACAGGACTAGATTCTCAATAATTGAAAGTATATTGAAGAGCATTTGGAAGAAAACCTTGAAACTGTGAATTCCACACTGATTCTAAGTGCAAATTTAGTCGACAGAATTTCAACACCATGACATCTATTTGGACAATATCTTAGAATAAGCTGTAATGAGAGACATTTTATAATTAAAGCTTATAGAAGCAAAACTTCCTTGCCCGTAGAACAATTTTACTCTGTTGAAGAAAGAAAGATTGAGGCTCTGCACCTCTCACTTACACCAGCCTCTGACTCTTTCAGTAATTGAGTAACATTGAGAGTCCAACAGCCAATTAGATCATATAACCCAATAGTTTCTAAGGTCAGAGTGAGTAATCACATATCACTATGTTCCCAATGATTAACAAATGGCTGGCTCATAAGCATTTCTTGAATAAATGAGCAAATGAAATAATTTATTTTTGAGGAGCCCTCACATTTTGTGGAGGAGCTTTTGGGACCACTACTGTCCACTGGGTGGGATGGACAGTGAGAGGAAGGTTGGTGGTCAGGTCTCTACCTCTTAACCTGAAGACGAGTCTTTAATTTAGTCATCAAGGCTCCATAAAAGACTTTTGAAAAAAAAATTTTAATAAGAAGCAAAAGAAATGAGTCTATTCTTTTCATTTTGCCTTGAGTGCTTGCTTTAGGGTTACACCCAGATCGGAGGCAAGACCAGATCTCGAACCTGTATGGCTTGTTATCTAGCCTCGTGCCCTTTTAACTCCAGACTCCACTGTACACTCCTACAATACAGTCAGTACACATAGGTATTACAGGTTTTTTTTAAGTAAAATATGTTAGGCAACAGTACAGCAGGCATGCTTACTCAATCAGTTTTGCTTACTCCATCATTGCTCTCTCTCAATTTTCTAAATTGATGGCTGATATTAACTGTGTGGATGAATTAAATGTAAGCCCTGGCTCTTTTCTTTCATAGTATCACTAGTATCACTATTTGTATTTGTCAGTTAATGACTGATAGTAATCAGGCTGCTTTTAATTACTTTACTTCCTCTTAAGTAGAGGTAGTTCTTTTTGGGAAAAGAGACACATATCCATACTTGGTACTATTTTTTGAACGTCATGGCTGATCTACCTGCTTGTTTTCCTATGTATCTTATCAAAAGCATTGATTGACATAAAATACTCCTGAGACAAGGACTTGCTTGGTAAGATTGCTGAGGGCTGCAAGCAGAGTTTCCTGGATAGGCCTGGTGGAAGTAAGCATACTTTTATTAGTTTGGAAGAATGCCCATTTTCAAATTTGTTTAAAAGGAAAAGGAAATTTTCTCCTTGCTGCTTATTCTATTTCTAAACATCTTGTAAAGGGCTCTTTTTCATCTTTTATTACACGACATTATGAGGATGGCAAAATTAGACATTCCCGGGCATTTACAAATCTAGTGTTTTGAAAGGTATATTACTTTTTCCACTGGAAATTAATGTAATGAGAACTGTTTTACAGACACTCTAAACTATAAAAACACAAACACATTTCGTGTGTGGCATTATTTTTTTCAGTGGAGCATTGTGTCTGGGTAGATGGATTCCTCCATGGCCTTGGCACTGTATCCTCTGCCCAGCCGTGCTCCAGCTTTTCTCCGTGGCTTGCTTTTCTTCTTACCTTTGCACTCGCTTTTGTTCATCTTCAATTTGCCTTTCTTTCTTCAATGATTTCATTTCTCTATTAGCTTGTGTTCATATATATGTATATCTGAGGGACATTTTTCTTTTAGATGTGTCCTGATATATTTATATTCTTCCTTGATGTGTGTTACTCTTACATGCTGAGGACTCCTAAATCTATGTATCAATCATTAGCTTCTCCGTCTATGTCCAGATCCTTGGGCTTGACCATTGAAAGGACCAACAGCTATTCAAACAATGCCACATCTGACTTGTATTCCTGACTGGTGGCATCACCAGTAACCCTAGCCAGATGAAGCAGGAATCTCATTCTATCTCTCGCTCTGCTGTTTACCCCATGTATTAATGAATTCTACAAAAATGCAAGCCCCTTTGTTACAAGGACACCCCCAGCCTGGGTCTATTGCTCAGGCTGTCTATCCCTTTGTCACCTTTGTCTGAAACAAATGTTGAACAAAGGTGCATCATATGTTTAACAATAAACAAGGCATCCTTCTCTACTGGACACTTTTGAACTATTATCATAAGATAATATACACTGATAATATTAACATAAATAATAATGACAAAAATGTTGAATGAGATACGTGGTATTTTGACAGATGTTAGAGGTTAGAAAAAGAAGGTTAGAGAGTGCCTCTCTCAATCCTCCTGTCCTGCTGTCATCACAATTTCTCTATTTATAGTGACATACATTTTTAACAGATTTATATGGTGTTATTTTGTGTCAAAATTACTTAAAAAGGAGTATGTGATTCATTGCATGAAATTATAATAACATGGATATAAATGACAGAAGAGTATAAATAAACTGTCAGGATTTAGAGGAAGAAGCATAGTACAGCAGAATCAGCCTTAGAACATGGATTTTGGGTATTTTCTCCAGTGATGTTCACTGTCATGGAGTACAAATATAAAGAGAAGATTTGGAATGCAATAAGGTGAAGGTCAGGAAAAACCCCAAATAACAGTCCAAACTGTATTTATTCTTATAATTTAAATTGTATTTAACAAAACTTACATAATACCTACTCTGTTCTAAATACCACTTAAAGTTAGTACTATTGTTACTCTGATTTTACATATGAGCAAACTGAGGCATAGCAAGCTAAGCCATTTGTACAATGCTGTGCAGCCAGTAATGGGTGGAACCAAGCTGAAGTGATGCCTAGTACATAGTAAATATTACACGGATGTTGTCAGATAAAATTTAAATTGTAAAACGTACGTACAGTTTGGTGCTATAGTTGTGTAAAATAATATCATTATTCTTATGAAATACACAGTGAAGTGTTCAGAGGTAAAGGACAATCGTATATGGAAATTGCACTTAAGTGATTCTAGAAAAATTGTCTGCATGAATATCCACACATACTCACCTAACATATAGACATGTGTATAGATGGGTGGATAGGAAAGTAATGAAAAAGTGAATGGGATAAAACATTAACAATAGGTAAATCTGGGTGAAGGGTATATGAGTATTTATTTTCCCATTTTTCCTATTTTGTAACTTATTGGTAAGTTTAAATTTCTAGGTAAAATTTGAGCATTTCTGAGTAAAAAGTTAAAAATACAAAAACAAAAATAAGTACAGTTATTTGTTCTAAGCTGACTTTTCCTACTTTGTCTGAAACCCCTGTTCTTCAAACAGTTGTTAGAGCAAGATATGGATGGGGTCGAGTAGCATCCTGAGCTGGGTGGCACCTCTCTTCCTTCTCCTCCCCAAATAGGCCCCATGTCTCATGAGCTCTCCATCACATTTTCTAAGAAGCAGGTGACTGTTCTGTTTCTCAGAAGGGATGGTTGACAGAGGAAGGGTGGGAGGGCATCCTTTAGATTATAAGCCTTTGACAAGGAAATAGTTATTTCCAAATAACTCTTTTGGTTATTTGGTTATTTTCATTTGGTCCCCCAAATGAAAGCCTTTAAATGTGTAGATGTTTTCACAGAATTATAGAAATGGTTATTTAACTGACTGGTTTATTAATATTTTTTCTTTTTAACCTGACTTATCCACAGATGAATTAACTGCCCCAAGACGATAAAAAGTAAGTTACAGGAGTCATGATTAAGAATGGATGATCTTCAAAATATCTAAATCCTTAACAGCCAGTAGGGCTCAGGCACTGGCCAGTCACAACAGCCACTGACAATATTGTTTTCTTGTGTGTCTGGCTGGTCTGTGAGATAAGACACCGGTGTTTAATGGCAGGTTGAGTGGTGTAAACTGGCAGAAAATGGGCTGTGATATTTCTACTTTAAGATGAGAATGAGAAACAACTTATCTTGATAAAAGGTAGGAATAGAGAAAAGGATGGATGAGACTGGGTGGGTAGTTTTCAGGTCTTTGTTGAGAACTTTATGTGATTCTAAAATGTACATTCTTTCCATAAAATAACTTTTTATTTCTCCCAAGTTGCTGCCTCTCTGTAGAGAAACTCTAGTTTGCTGGATATTTTATGTGTTATTTTTATATCAGCCATGCAAATATATGTTTTACATATGAGGAAACTGGGTCACAAAGTGATAGAAAACTGTGAAAATGCTTTTACATTTAGGAGAAGTTTTCTCATTGTTAATAGAGTACATTCTATTATTCCAGATAATCTAGTTTTAATAATTAATTTGGTTTATTTAGTCGAATATTGTCTTAGTTATATAACACATTTATGCACATATATAATTATATATACATATAAATGTGTATATATATATGATAAATCCATAAAACAAGTTTACTAGATATTGAGAAATTCTTCTCCAAAAAAGTCTGACAAATATTTTCATAAGTAGAATAAGGAATCTTTTTTCTGGAATCTTCTCCAAGCACCTAGCAGGAGTTTTTTTATCTGCAATCTGATAGGTGTAGTATGGGAATTTGCCTTTAATACTTAAACCTTTCTAATACTAGCAAGGACCTTAATGATCATCTATTTCAAGTCTTTATTTTGAAGAGGAAAATGAGTCCTAAGGAACATAAGTGATTTTTCCAAAAGCATTAGAACCCAATACTTGACTCTTGTTCAGCTTGTCCCCTTTGTAATATGTTGCAATAAGCAATCTGATCTAAGTTTTCTCATGTATTGTTTATGAATTAAACTTTTTTGAAGTCATTCAGTGCTAATTTTATGGTGAACTGTAAGGGAAAATGTTATTCAGAAAACTGGAAGTTGATATCCATGATTTCAGATCAGTGGATTTCTTCATGCTACTAAACTTGTACTATAACACTATTATATGCCATATGCAATTAAATTATTTATTCATTTAAATGAAATTTGAATATTTACAATATACATTACACTTGCCAAGACTTTCTCTAGTTTTGCATTATTAACATGGATAAAATTAATGTATTAATTTAGAACAAAAAGTATTAATTTAGAACATTCTATAAAATGAAGCACATACTATAACAATACATGTTGCCAGTGTATTGGAAAATGGCTCTGCAAGTAAAATTGAATTCAATAGATTAGTTCAGTACTTCAAACGTAGTTTTACTAAGACCATTAAATGTGTATGAAAACAACCTTTAAATGTAGACAATTTAAATACTTTCTTCACATTTTTAAATGTTAGTTCTATTTTTCCCACTATGCTCCAATCATTAAGTCAAAAAAAAAAAAAAAGAGCAATTAGCTTTAGAATACATACTTGAAATTACCCTAGGGACCTAATTCTGAAGAAGATTAAACAAGGATAATAGGAGAAGAGAGGCAGGATGGTTTTGTATTTCCCATGAGAAGGTGCATGATTTTCCTTGGGTCTTCATTAGATTTAACTTATGCTCTGTGGCATCTGGGTCAGTGTTCTTTTTCCAAGATATTATTAAGATAGTTAATTATGCTATTGTTTGTGGACTTTTAATCTGAACCTCATTATTTTTTCAATAATTGTTTACTCTGAATTTAGAAGGCTCAGCAGGAAAACCAAATTAAAGGGGTCATTATACATCTAGAGGTCCAGAGTGTTTATGAAGCTTTAAAACAAGATTTTGCACTAAAACATTTTTAAAGCCTTTAACAACTCTCTTGAATTTGTGTATTTATGTATTTATTTATTTTCCTAAGGTTCGTGTCCTTTAGCCACACAGGCAATTATATCTGATGACAGTAGAGTGTTATAGTATCTATTTGAATTATCCTAATGGGCTATTCAAATAGATACTATTCAAATAGAGACTCTCCACTATGAGCTCAGTAAGATACCAGATTAATACAGATTTGTATATTGGAAGCATACAGTTTTGAGCTGTGATGGTGAATCAGAGAGTAAACAGGTTAATTTGAGTTCTCACCATCTTCCTATCTCTAAAATATACATCAATATTTCATAAACCACATTGGTTTCAGAAATTCACTGATGAATAAATTTTACTTTTAGATGAATACTGGAATTATTTTCTAGTGTATATGCATAATAGCTATTATTTTGCATTTTTAATCTAAGATATACTTTGAAAGGTTGAAGTTTTATGATTTTCATGTTTGCATTTTTGGGTCTGCGTACATGTCCGCTTACCTGGATATATCACTGTATCAATAATGATTCTTCATGGGTCTCCATTGTGGAACAGTAAGTATTGGCTGAGTGAAAGAAAAGAGAAAATTATTTTTCAAATTATTGGTGGACAAATGGCATGATAGTGTGGAGAACATTTTCTTTCTCAATACTTACTCTACCTTGGATTGGCAGATTTAGACTCAAATTTTAAGAAAATTTACCCATGAAGAAATTTAATTTAGAAGGTATCCTGTTTAATAATTTTGTGAAATACAGTAAAAGCAGCATTTCCCAAGTGGCAGACAGCCCTAAATAGTCTTAGAGGCAAAATGGCAAAGACAATTGATGTTGCTGACACCAAAATGTAAATTGCTTTCACTTTCTTTAAGTACTAGCTAATCTCGACTGAATTAACTGCTGTCTATACACTAATAAGAACTCAATTATAAGATAGTATTAGCTTAACATCTTTTCTTAATTTTTACCTCTTTAGACATTTATACTTAAAATACTTTTCAAATTGAATTGCCTCATCTGCAAGTATTTTACTTTTAAATAGATATTTTAAACTGTATTTATTAGATGGCTACATGTATGTTTGGTATAAAATTATTTTTATATCGGTTAAGTAAACATTATGACTACATTTCATGTGTACTATAAGTAGGAAATATTGAGCAGACACTGAGGATTTTAAAATTGGGCAAACCTAAGGATAGAGATGATGCATGCACATGGGTTTCCAAAAATGATTGAGCAAAGGAACACGTGAAAAAACTTAGAATTCTTTTCCCTTTCAAAGTTTTTGCTTAATAAGCCTGAACAGTGATATATATGTGTGTGTGTGTGTGTATAATGTAAAAACTAAAGGTAAAAATTTAGATTTTGTTTGTTTGTTTGTTTTGAGACGGAGTCTCACTCTGTCTCCAGGCTGGAGTGCAGTGGCCTGATCTCGGCTCACTGCAGGCTCCGCCTCCCGGGTTCATGCCATTCTCCTGCCTGGGCCTCCCGAATAGCTGGGACTACAGGCGCCCGCCACCACGCCTGGCTAATTTTTTGTATTTTTAGTAGAGATGGGGTTTCACCGTGTTAGCCAGGATGGTCTCAATCTCCTGACTTCCTGATCCGCCCGCCATGGCCTCCCAAAGTGCTGGGATTACAGGCGTGAGCCACCGCCCCTGGCCTCTTTTTTTTTTTTTTTTT
>NW_012114544.1:730512-751557 GCF_000951035.1 Colobus angolensis palliatus | reverse complement strand
TTTTTTTTTTTTTTTTTTTTTAATTTACCTTTCTTTAAACTTGCACATCGTAGCTTAAAAAAATATAATAATCTGAGATTGATGACTGATTTCTACTTTCTCATTTATAGTGGCTTCTAACTTATATGGTTTTACATGTAAGACACTCACATTCTTAAACCATGGAAGAGAAGGAAAATTCTTTAAAACAAGGATTTTAAGTGTAACTTGAACAGAAAAGAAAGAAAAGGCATAGTCTATATTGTGAGGAAATATATCACTTATCTTGGGAGACTGATACCTTATTATTTTGCTGATTTCTCCCAAACAGATGTGTAAGGTACCATAATTAACCAACTACCATAAATATAAATGTTAATAACTGATAAGGTTTTGTAACACTTTGGGTTAATGTCATGTTGACTTTTCCAATATACAATGAAAAGTTGTCTATCTGACCTGATAGTCTATATTTTAGTCAAATTTCAATCATATGAATCTCCCTGTAACTACTTCTTTTTGGTTTTATGAACTTTGATCTTGCCGGGTTTGGATTTCTTGTTAAGTGCTCAGGGATTTTGAATGAGAACTAGTTGTACAAGTGAATTTGGCACCTGTTGAATGCCAGACATGAGAAGAGGCTTGCAGTGCCTAACAAAGTACAAAACTTTGCCTGTAGATCTGGGGAGGAGCCATCTGCCAATACTCAGGCAGAAGGTTAACAATTAAGGGTAAAATATTACTGTCACTTCTCTTCTCATCCTCACAATCAATATAGAAATTTTGGGAAAAGCTCATAACATCAAAATGTCAGCAAAAGAAGATTAAATTATTGTGAAAAATAGTAAATAGAAAAGTGCATAATTTGCTCTGTGAAAATAATGCATAGAAGAAAAAAAAAAAAAAAGCTTTGGAGGCCATGCGGTGTGGCTCACGCCTGTAATCCCAGCACTTTGGGAGGCCGAAGCAGACGGATCACCTCTGGTCAGGAGTTCAAGACCAGCCTGGCCAACATGGTGAAACCCCATCTCTACTAAAAATACAAAAATTAGCAGAGCATGGTGGCAGGTGCCCATAATCCCAGCTACTCCAGAGGTTGAGGCAGGAGAATCGTCTGAACCCTGGAGGCAGAGGTTGCAGTGAGCTGAGATCGTGCCATTGCGTGGAGGTTGCAGTGAGCTGAGATCGTGCCATTGCATTCCAGCCTGGGGCACAAGAGCAAGACTTCCTCTCAAAAAAAAAAAAAAAAAAAAAGGTTTGGAGATTAGGTCATGAGGTCTTACTTTATGAACCAAGTCGTTTTAAGAAAATGATGTTTGCTTCTTCATAAGGAGACATTATGTACATTAATAATACTTTTCTGAGTTAAGGAGAAAGCATATTCAGATAATAAGGGAGAGCAATAACATGAAAACTGAGTGTACAAAATTAAAGCTTTACCAGAGTAGCCAAAGCAGATTTGATAATATAGGAAACTGAATCAATTAGGTAGAACAGATGTGGAGAAGTGCTCTAAGAATTCATTTCATATGAATAAAAGAAACAACAACAAAAGAAAACAAACAAACAACAACAAAATAAGGAAAAATTAAGCATTGAAGGCAAACTACAGATTTCCAACCTTCAAATAGTAATCATTTCTCAGTATATAGGGCAAATGGATCAGAAACAATGATTAAAGTTTAGTAGAAGGAGACTTGCCAGACTTTAAAAATAAGATTTGAGATTGACGATTTAGAGTCAATATTTCCAAGCATATAAAATGAAGGAAGACGATGCTAACAGAGGCCCTAGAAAATTACTTTTACCGAAAAAAAGTAAGTTATATAAGAATTCAAGGTAAAAATCACATTATTTATAAAAGTAAATAAAATTGTATCCTTAATAATACATGACAGAAGGCAGTAGAGTGGTATATGTCTACATAATTCTGTAGGCAAAAAAGGAATTTCAATGATATTAGACCTTTCCATGAAGATATACACACAAATATATATTAGAGTATGTACATATGTGTGTGTGTGTGCGTGTGTGTGTGTGTGTGTATACAGAGAGAGAGTGCACGGGGGGTGGGGGGTATTTCTGCAATAGTTGCTTAACAAAAAAAATCCAAAAGAAAAAGGTTACAATGACTGGTAAATAACTGGTTACAATGACTGGTATATAAAAAATGTTACACCTTGGAAGGAAAAAGGGTAACATTGATAAATCTAAATAATTGTAACTAAGAAAATGAATTCAAAATATAAATAAATAAATAAGACCTGTAAAAGATCAAATAATAACCATAAAAGATATATGGCAAAGTGGGAAAAGCAAAGAGCTGAATATGTATCTTGCATCATACACAATACAATTTTTTTAAGTTTACATTGATAAATATTTTTTATCAATAAATAAAAACATGAGGTGAATATTTTTACAAACTTTGTGAAAAACATGAAAGCACACAATTTTCCAAAACCTAGATCAAAGATAGGCTAAAGATGTACTCATCAAGTTTAGTAAATTAGGATGAGAAATGCTTTTATATTTTTGAAATGAAAATAATCTAATGTTATATTAATACAGAATCCAATTATCTACTAATTATAAGAGGTGGTAAAGATTGAAACTGTTTGAAATACGACAAAGCCACATATAAATTAAACTCAAATAAAAGGGGATATTTTTGTATTACTTTTAAATATAAAATTTATGCCAAAAATGCTAAAAGAGAAACCATTTGATTGTAACATATTAAAATTTGATGAATATTTTTATTATTATTTTTGTATACAAAGCATAGTAGCAAGAAAAATATTCTTAAACAATCAACAGAAAATTATATAAGCAAAATTTTAATTAGAAAGTCTTAAGCATTATTATCAGTGTAGCACAGCAAGTAGTCAACAAAATCAATAAATTTTTGATAATTTGAGCACATGTGGAATAAAATTGATCATATTGTGCACCTTGCATATGTAAAATATACTTAAAATGTATCCATTTAATATCCATAAATGTATCTATTTAATATTAAAATTATATATTTAATATTAAATGTATCTAATATTAAATGTATCTATTAAACATTAAAATTGATTATCTTTACAACTAAGACAAGTCAATAAAACAAGACAACATATTTAAAGTTGCATTTTCTGTTGAAAATATAAATTTAGTTAAATTAATAAATTTAATCAATCCATCTATTAAGGATCATCATAAATATTAGATCAAGAACTACTTTTTAATTTACAAAGTGATACAATAACCTTGAACATAATTACAAGAATACAACTGAAATCAAGAATACAATTGAAAATACAATTGAATGTACATTTTCAAAAAATTCATATCTTTTATGCTTTTATAAATAATATAAAAATAAATTTGAACAAAGTTCTAATATTAACATTTTTGTAAAACATAAAATAGTTTTAACTAAAATGAGATAAAGTAAAAATTAATAATAAATGATTTATACATAATGTAAATATAGAAGATATTTACCTCTCTATACCATACATTCCATATTTTTATATTATAAAGTTATCTGAAAACTACATAAAAATTAACAATTAAAACACAATTTTGTTAAAATGTTCTTTGAAACCAGAAGAGAAATAATAAGGAAGGAAATGTTTGAACAGTTTAATATATTTTTCTCTGTTAGTATGGCTGAAGATTAAAAATAAATCTCACTCTTTGGGGCTTTATGTCCACCATAGGACATTCTCTGATATTTGTCGTTATACATATAAGACAATCTATATCATCCCGCTATTTCCCTCATACACACTGTCCTTCACCCTAGATTTATTGGAAACATCCTTAGTACCTTTATCTTAAGCTTTAGTTTTTCTTTCCAGCAATGTGAATACAAGTAGTTTAAGAGCTAATCCGGGAATCCTAGCAGGAAAGAGGAATGACATAGAAGAGGAAAATAATTCATGACAGGGTTTATTAATTAGACACTAATTCTTTAGATAAATGAGACAGACCTGTTGGGGACTACCGAGAGAACGACTGAGAAGTACAACCCTTCTTGGTATAGTCTCACTCAAGGGAAGGGGAAGCTGCTGTGTTGAACCTTCGAATCCCATTTGTCAATGGCTAAAGATGCTGAGGTTGGGAAGTAGTTATATCCTCAGCACTACTGACCTGCTCCTTGCTGAGAAAAAGCCCTTGAATGAAGAGTCACAGATGCAAGTACTAGACAGTGAGTGCCCTGGGGGCATAAACAATAGGAGCAGGTGAGAGGAGGACCACTTTCAGCCCTGCCTCCACTGAGAACTTATGCAACACAAACTCATTCTGATGAGGAAAGCACATTGATGCCAGTCATACAGCCTCTGAGTCATGATTAAATACCATGGTGAGTGAAATATTATTCTTGGAAAAGATGAGGTGCTGAACTTCTCAAAATGGTGATGATTAATAAGATTAACACAGAAATATATTTCTTTGGACACTGATAAAATTCAAAAGTGAGAAGACACATTAAAGTAGAAAGGTAAGATGAAATAGAAATTTTTGCAGGTTATTTTTATGGACAGTAATAAATATATAGTGTTTCAAGTAAAATATAATAAATTATTTCAAATTACACCTAGGCTCAACTTTGGAAGAGTGACTTACAAGAGAAATTTAAGAAATTCTGTGTTTTTTAAGACTGGTATTTTACAACATAAAATTCTGGCTTAAAAAATATTTCTCTCCACTTGAAAAAATAGTGCATTTATTATTTATATTTGAATATAAGACACATATTTAAACAAGTATCAGTGGTATATGTTTTACCATTCCTTAATTAATTGGCCACTTTTAAGTCCAGTGTAAATGGCCACCTATATTTTCTCCAACACTGCAGTGGCTGCAGCCTGTGTAGTGTAAAGCACAATTTGAATAATCCCTTCAGCATTTTGATTTTTCTACCATTCAACAAAGTAGTTGAGAATTGAGTTGAGTGAGAGTGACATAACTAGAGAGAGAAAATTTTTAAAAATGCAATTTCTTGTTGCTCAGGCTATTAGCCTCAAATACTCTGCAGCATCTCTCATCTTGTTAACATTCTGTTGTTCAGCCTTCCTAATCTAAAGGCAACTTCTCGTTGCTATGCTTAGTTTTATTGTTCTGAATCTTGAAGGAACAGGTATCTAGTCCCACTCACCCTCAATCACCCTCAATGTTTGTTTTTTTTTGTTGTGGTTTTTGTTTGTTTTTTGAGAGAGGGTCTTGCTCAGTCACCCAGACTGCAGTACAGTGAGTGGCACAATCATAGTTGACATAGTTGCAGCCTGGACTCGAGTCTTTCCGCCTCAGCCTCCCGAGAAGCTAGGACTATAAGTATGTGCCACCATACTCAGCCAATTTTAATTTTTCAAGTTTTTGTAGAGACAGAGTTTTTTCTTTCTTTCTTTCTTTTTTTGCCCAGGCTGGTCTCCAACTCCTCACTTCAAGCAATCCTTTCACTTTGGCCTCCCAGAGTGTTGGAATTACAAGCAAGAGCCATGGTGCCCAGCCTTGTTTCTTTTTTTTTTTTTTATTCATCTTTGCTTGGATGGTTAACCTTAATGGAAATTATCTTTATATTTCTCAATTTCCCTTTTCCTTGGTTAATTTTCTTTAATAGAATAATATTGTAGAGTGAAACAAGTGTCAAATAAACATTATTCAGTTTTACCATTATTGAGAAATGAACAACTGTTACATTTCTGGATTCCTGATTATGATTAAAAGTGCATTTGTGCACATTTCTTTTTTTAATATGCTTGCTCTGACAACTCTGGATCTTTTCTTGGAAGAAAAATCTACCATGTAAGTTGCTGAGCCTGGCTTAATTCCAGCTTTAGTATGCTAATTAGATTACATTTGTCTTCTAATGACATCTGTTTTGTTATTTAAAAATTTTGCAATTTTGCAAGTTGCTGTGATATTTAGACCTAGGTTCAGCTTAGAATTTTATCTTGTACATAAATTAATATGTGCTTTCTTAAAGAAAATTATTTTAAAGGTTACTTGAAAGAAAGACAACATTTGAATTTTCTTTTGTAGCATAAGGAAATTTGATTTAAAAAGAAAAATACTCAAGTCCCTCCCTTAGGTGAGACCTGACCTCTGCTGCCAATCAGCCCCTAGGGTCTGATCAACCATCACAGCTTGTCAGTTCTCCAGCTTCTGGGTCCTCATCAGTGAGTAAATCCAGTTATCTGTCACCAGGACCAGAGTTCACCCTCTTCTAAGATGGTTGATCTACTATTTCTCCCATCCCTGTTTTCATGAGCCTAAGTCTAAAATATAAGCCCTTGGCCATTGATGTTTTGCCACATATGTCACCTATAATGCTCTGTTTCTCTTTATCCCTAACCCATTCCTTCAGACATCTACACTATACTGGAGATGGTTATGGCAGTGCAGCCCAATAGACATGTAATGTGAGCCACCTATGTAATTTTATATGTTCCAGGAGCTGCATTAATAGAACAGTGAAAAGAAACCAGTGAAATTAATGTTAATAATACTTGAACGATATAGCCAAATATTACCATTTTAATATATAATTAATATAAAATAATGAATAAGATATTATATATTCTTTTTTTCATACTAAATCTTTGGACTCTAGTGTGTATTTTACACTTACAGCACATCTAAATTTGGAGTAGCTGCATTTCAAGCGTTCGGTAGCCACATGTGGCTAATAGATACCACATTGGACAGTGAAGCCCATTAGGAACATGACCTCTATTCCCAATCCATTCTTTGTATCTTGCTTGGATTTTAGAGATTAAAGGGATAAAATTTCATTACCCCAACTCCTTTGTGTTTAGGTTTCTGCATGTGATTTAGGTTCTGTCAGTGAGAGGTGAGAGCATGAGACTTTGAACATGGGAGTGAGTTTGAGGCCATCTTTCTTCGGCTGTAGCAACTGGCAAGAAGAGTTCAATATGCGGAGTGTGGTGACCAGGTTCCACATTCTGGATCTGGTCACCTCCTCTGTGCGGCTGAGGCACTGGTGGCAGGCGACTGGTGCGAGCGGCACAAGCCTCCTGATTTTTTCTTCCACTTGCCTGGGGCTCTTGCAATATTTTCCCAAAATCTGGTTTTCTTTCACCCTATTATTTCTTCCTTTGCATAATACCAATTTTAAGAGACAGCTCAGGAAATGCCTTTTTGAGAAACTATTCCCTGACCTCACTCACTCTCTTGCCAACATATGCTTACTTCTTTCCCAAGCACTCAGACACTATCCTATAGTTATCTAACTTTTCTGTCCTATTGATGGCAGAGATAGTTTCTTTACTATTATTTTTGTTATTATTTTTACTTAGCATTCAGCACATTATAGATTCTCAGTAAATGTTTATTAGACAGATGACTGGAGGATGGAGACAATAACAATGAACAGAGTATTTTGAGATAGAGATAAAACAATTTCAGGGCATGTGACAAAAAAGGACTTCTGCAATGTGGAAGTTCTGTCAATTGGGGAAAAACTTAGGCTGTATACCTTACTTACCTCCTTGAGGAAAAATATGCAGAGGTGTAAACAAAGGATCGTCAAGTTGTTCTATTTGCCTCATGAACTTAAGCAACTCACAGGACTGCTACTAGTCTGGTATTTACTGTAGTCTAATGAGTCCTCATTGACAAGTTAACTAAATAAGTAACTGAGTATCATTTATATGATCTTGATATTTCTGCCATAAACCTTTCATTGTAGCTAATATGTACTTTGTCTTTTCTAACTTATACCATTGATTTTATACTTAGATGGGTCTCAATTGAGATGACCTGTCCACTTACGTGTTTAAAAAAAAACAAAAAACAAAAACGTGTCTCTCTGCCTTTTGGTTACAGCGTCTATATTAAATTATCCAAAAAGAGGCACAAAGCTAAAGAGGAATAATCTTATTTTTAAGAAATGATAATATTACTACTGCTTCCATGATCCAACCATTTTGTGGACTACTGTTTACTTTTTGTGTTGGTTCTCTAAATTTGCTGCAACAAGAGAATATATATTCTCCACAAATATATATTTCAACACATAAAGTCAACCAGCTCCTTCACGAAGTGCCTTGAATTTCTTTTTTGTTGTTTGTGTGTTTTTCTCCCTTTAAACTGTTGGGAAAATGTCTGCAGGGTTGATTTGCAAACTTATTCACAACTTCTTGAATTGAGAAAAAAAGTGAGATGATGATGGGATATGAAAAATAAGGTTAGTCCTTAATTAAAGATTAAGGATATGTATTATGAATTTTCCCTGTAAACTGTTGGAAAAGTGTCTGCAGGGTTGATTTGCAAACTCGTTCACAACTTCTTGAATTGAGAATAAAAGTGAGATGATGATGGGATATGAAAAATAAGGTTTAGTTCATATTTAAGAGATTTAATTAAAGATTAAGGATTTGTATTATTAATGTTTATTTTTAAGAGAGATGTTATTCATGCTATATCTAAATGTGGAATAGAGTTAAAAGACCTTTTTAAGTTGTATATAGAAATCCTATAATCACAAATATGTAAGTAAATAACATATTTGCTTAGCTCCTGCTCACTACCAATAGCTATTATATTTGGTGTAAAATTGCCAGTAGGGCAAATACTGGTGAGGAGAAAGGCTGAGGAGAAATCTTGGAGAATCTATGTGGCGGTAAAAGTGGAGGCGTATTGAGGACTTGGAATATTCAGATCCCTTTCCTCACATAAAAGCTTACAATTTTATCTTACTCCTTGATTCATTACTTTTAATGTTTCACTCTGGTTTAGCTCAGTAAAGAAGGAGTCACCTAGGTATTCTAGTATGAATAAGTTTAGAACAAAACTAGTAGCAGTATACCCAACCTTAGGAATTCTTGGGGAGCAAAGGTCATGAAGTCTGTCCATAATGCCTTTGGAAGTGCAAAGATCACGAAGAAGCCACATCCTCAGCACCAAAGTACATGTGGGAAGGATCCAAAAATTGAGTGCCAAACCCCACATCTGCCATCTGCCATCTGCCACTACCAACGTGCCTTTCCACAAAGGCCACCAGAAAATAATCATGTTTTCTTGTCTTTTGCTTTTTAAATATTTCAGGATCACATCCCATTGACCAATTCTGAACATACTTGCTAGTGAGTGACTCTGTAAACATATCTGTGGGTTCTAAGGTTCTGCCACCTAGAAAATAACAGGATTGAAATAAAACTGAGTGTCAAAAAATATTATCTAGGTATTTCTCAATTGCACTAGTAGAGGTAACAAGTAGAAATCTTTAAGGAGGCAAGTATGTTGAGCAGTGAATGACTATCCAGCACACTGGGGAGGGAAACAGAAAAAAAAATAGTGTTCCTGATGCCACTAATTGATATAATCAATTATTAGAAAGAATAAGACAAATCAATGGTTCCTAAAGTATGATCACTGGCTCAGTAGCAGCAACATCACCTGGGAAATTTTAGAAATGAAATATCTTGGGCCGCACTCCAAGTTCTGACAAACTGAATCAGAAATGTTGGGGATAGGGTCTAGAAACCGGTGTTTTAATAAGCTCTCCAAATAATTCTGATGCACATGAAATTTTGAGAATTACCGATATAAAGTTCTTGAACAGAATATTTTGTGAATATTACTTTGCTTCTAGGAAGAGTAAAGAATGCTTGAGGCTCTATAAACTCTTACTAGAGGTTATAATGACTTGAGAGTCTGTTCAGGAGTCTGGGTGGGGCTGAGAAGTTAAAAGAGAATGAAACAGCTAAACTTTGAATTTGGCAGAACATAAGTGTAAGAGTGGAAAGATTGACACCTGAGTTACTGAAAAAATAAGTTAGTCCTCATAAGAAAAAAGTATTGTAAGGATCTAATGTAAATAATTTTGGTTTTTATGTACATGTTCCACATAAAAGTGGATAAAGTGTGTACATGAATATGGCTCAAATTACCTGAAAGGCCAGTACAGTTTACAGTACATTTCAAAATTCATGGAAACCAACAACAGTGCAGTCTTAGGCAGCTCCTATTCTATCTGCATTTGATCCATGACAAGCTTTTTTGAATTAAATCTTCATCAATTTATGAATAACACCTTCCACTGAGGGATCATGGGTATGTGCAAATGAGCTTTGCAGACATTCTATGAATAATATGGTAAAAGGAATGCTTCATTGCTCCCACACAGGGGTCTCCATCTTATCTTCCTCGCCCATAATTTTAAAAATAGTTTAACAAAAAAACAAAATAACAAAATAAAAAACAGAAGGAGTTATCAGCTAACAAAACTGAGGAAGTTGCAAGTCTTATCATGAACAAACTAAAAACAGGTTTTCAAACTGTCTTTTTTAATTTAAATGTTGCTTCTGTATAAGAAGATTTCCCAAGTCATTTAGCAGGTAGCATGAAGGCAGAGTTACTCCAGCAGATACGCTTCCCTGGGGATTGAAAATAATGATTTCTGAAACCAGGCATTTCTTAGCAAATCATATAAAAACCTCACTGGAGACTTTTGCTGCCAGGAGAAAGATTTTAAGCATGCACTGATGGAACCTCTAAGACAATAAAGAGTGCAGATGCATCAGATTTAGGTTTTAAAACTGCTGATGTCCACATTTAGCCTAAACATGCTTTACCCAATCTTGAAAAACTAATGTAGTGCTACATTCTTGCTTGTGAGGTAATGTCGTTTTGGAGAGATTTTCTTTCCTGTTAATCCAAATCAGAAGGCTGGCTCTCTGCATAAAGAAAAGAAAAACAAAAATAAAAAGATACCATCCTGATTTATATTGGAAACAGGTAGAAATGGGTATATATGTTGGGGAGGGGTTAAATAGGAGGTGGGGAAGATGTGGGGGAGAGAAAGAGAGAGAGAATACATGTTCCTTATTGTGAAGGACAAGAGAGTTGAGTTTAATAATCGTATTTGATTTTATACTTATCAATCCTATAACTGAATGTCCTATATTATTCAGAACCAAAGTAAATGAAACAAAATAATGAATTTTTGTCACGGATCAGGATTTTCAAAAGTTGCTGTTATTAAATTGCTATACATACAGGGAAGTTTGGGAGTGATGGAACTATATTCTTTATCTTGATTGTGATAGTGGCTATATGACTACATGAATTTGTCAAAACTTGCAGGACTACTCTAAAACATTGACTGTTACTATGGTAAATTAGACCTTAATGAAAAATGCTATATATATTTTACACTGCTGAGAGAGATGCATCATTGTTCTGAACATCTCAACAGTTAACTGTCACTGCAGCATATTAATTTTATAATTTATAAAATTAAATAGTGTAAATTATATGTTAAATATTAGTGCTAAGACATAGAACATCTATTAAAAAATTGCATGGAAATAAAGCAACGCAAGTAGTTAAACAGCATGGAATATGAGTGGAACATTTTGATTTAACTTCCTTGAATTTTATTTTTCATGTCCCTCCAAAAAGCTAGAGCTAGATACACCTTCATTTTTTTAAAAAAGTCAGTTGAGATGATATTGCCAGTCTTTTATCATGAACATTTTTACACATTTTATTTAAATGTCCCATTTCTATACTAGGAACAATCAATTATTTTCCATGAATGTATGCATGAGCTTTTTCATAGACACCTAAATACAGGGGAATATGCATTAACCGAGTGGTATAAAATTATCTTATATCAGTTTCACTTTTACAGTATGTAATTAATGTTTTGGGATTTTTATTTTTGCTTTCACAGAATGCTTTATTAAGCATTTTAATAAAGTCTATTTTTAAACCTGATTGTTAAAATGACTTTTAACATGGCTATTTCCAATCTCTTTAAACTTTAGATTCCATCTCCTCCCAGCCAAGCCATTTTAAACCTCCTAATGGGTACCTTACTTTTTCTTGTTAAATCTTAACAACCTATTACTGGCTCTAGGCTGGTCTGGCTTTCTGCAGAAACGTATGCCGTCTTTGAGTCATAAGTGCATAAGGGCTTTTTTTGGGTCAGATAAGGGCCATGGGGCAGAGCCAAATTAAGTGGAAATGTTCATATCTAAAAGAAATCTACAATGAAGGCATATTATGGAGAGAGTGATGAGGTGAGAAACCAGCGAGGTTGTGTGTAGCTTACTGTAGTTGCGTTTGACAAAGGCATCCTTTAAAAATAAAAGCCCACTTTTCACTTAAAAGGAATGAATTGCATTGCATCAAACCAACATTCTTCCTTTTCCTTCTATGTTATATACATGTCTCAATACACTGAGTGGCCCAAACTAATTAATTTTTTGATTCCATTATGGTAGACTTCTACCCCATTTATTTGCAAAATTCCTGGAACGAAAAAAAAAAGCAAAACATGTTGCTGTGATGCCTATATTTTTTTAATTACCATTTTTCTTAAAGATGCATAAATCTTCAAGAGACTTTGAATTAAATTGAAATTACTGGCTGGGCGCGGTGGCTCAGGCCTGTAATCTCAGAACTTTGGGAGGCCAAGGCCGGCGGATCACAAGTTCAGGAGATCGAGACCACGGTGAAATCCCGTCTCTACTAAAAATACAAAAAATTAGCCTGGCGTGGTGGCGGGCTCCTGTAGTCCCAGCTACTCAGGAGGCTGAGGCAGGAGAATGGCATCAGGAGGCTGAGGCAGGAGAATGGCGTGAACCCGGGAGGCGGAGCTTGCAGTGAGTCGAGATTGCGCCACTGCACTCCAGCCTAGGGGACAGAGCAAGACTCCCTCTCAAAAAAAAAAAAAAAAAAAAAGAAATTACACAGAAAATTTTTTCGGTGAATAGTAATATATAAATCACAATAGGTTATCCTATTGTTTGAGAAATATTCTAAATATTCAATTCTATATCAAGCTTATCATATCCAAATTGATTCTAAAATATAGGTTACACAGGATCACTGAATATATAGAATAAACTGTTAAGCAATGTCCAGTTAAGCTAATAATAGGAATCTTGAAACAGGTAAGAAACTGGAATGGGCAGAGTTGGAGAAAGGAGTTCCAGGAACGTATTTGCATGTGAGTTCGCAAATTGAACTAGTAAAACTTCACAACTTGCTGTTCTACAACTATACACTGAAACATTGATTTGGGGTAGAGACTTCATTTTCCTTACTTCAGTTTTTTTTAAAGTTGTGTTTTGTGACCACACTCTCCACATAAGGCTAGTTGACCCTGGTGTAATTGACAAGAGTTGAAGGTGTTTGAGGAGCTGGTAAGGAGCAGAAGGTAGACTGGGTTAGGGATTTGAATGAGAATAAAGGTGGTTACACCTATTAGGAAAATGAGAAGACTGTGAATTGTAGGCAACCAGTGTGACTTCTTCACCAATTGGAAATAGAAAAGCCGGAAGTTTTCCTTTATGTTATTGTTGCTTTGCAAAAGCAGGGGTGTCCCATCCAAAATTTGTTTCATGTGTGATGACTGATGATGCCACATATACGTGACACCACATATACACACCGAGACAGAACAAAACAGGGTGTTGCTGACATTTCCAGGGAGAGCAGAGAAGTTTCTTAAGCAGGTCCTAAATAGCTTGAGAGAGCATGGAAAAGATACTTGGCTTGGGTTAAATTGTAAGGGAGTAAAGTCTGAGTGAGGCTTCGCATGCAACGGCAGGGATATGCATGGTTTGAATCTAGCCTCAGGTGCTAAGGGAGGGAGCAGCTAGGCGTTCTTCTTGGCTGGCCAGATGTGGGACATGAGAGGAAGAGGAAGAGGTACGGCTTATAAGCTGCGAGCGGTCAAACATCAGAAAATGGAGACAGGCTTCTCATTATACCATACATTGCACATTTCTGCAATTCTCAAGCCTCATCTTTTCTCCTGAGAAGAGGTCTAGATTTTTTTTTTTTTTTTTGTCTTACCTCTGATGATGATTTTCCTCAGGCTTTTAAAGTCCCATTCAAAATGGAAGTTCATAATCCTGTTTATCTACTCCTGGGAGAGAATGCCAGTGTCCTCTTTGATGCTTATGTAGACAACTGCTGGCTTCCAGAACAACCCTGCCTGATAGATTATATCAGACACTGTCTTATTGTCATTGATTAAGAGGGGGCCTGGAAACAGTGCCAGAACCTAGAGAGTCTCCATCGACAAGAACAATCCTGCAGAACCCTCTGTGGTAGTCGCAGACTCCACAGTCAATTGATGCAGGTGTCACCTGGTTTGTGCAGGCCTAGAAGTCAATTCTCAGTGCAGAAAATTGGAGGGATCTCACTGAGGAAGGAAGGGTGTTCCCCAAAATCTCACCCAGATTTCTGTGGGTTGAAGAGACCAGCAACAATAGAGAATGTCTTGGCCGTGTAGCGCAGCCTATGGCAACAACTTTTTTTTCTTTTTTTTTTTTTTTTTTTTTTGAGATGGAGTCTCACTCTGTCACCCAGGCTGGAGTGCAGTGGTGCAATCTCGGCTCACTGCAAGCTCCACCTCCCGGGTTTACGCCATTCTCCTGACTCAGCCTCCTGAGTAGCTGGGACTACAGGTGCCCGCCACCACGGCCGGCTAATTATTTTGTATTTTTAGTAGAGACAGGGTTTCACCATGTTAATCAGGATGGTCTCAATCTTCTGACCTTGTGATCCACCCACCTCAGCCTCCCAAAGTGCTGGGATTACAGGCATGACCCACTGCACCCGGCCGGCAATAATTTCTTGGGTACCTTCCCTACAATGAGAAAAGTGATTTATTTCAGGGCAAATTCTCACCTTGACCTCATTGTATTAGGGGTCCTAAAATGCTCTACCAGTTCCTTACAGAAAAGCGATTGGTTCGTTTCTCCATGTCTAAGTTTTTTCTTCTTTTCACTTATCCTGTGAAAAATGCGCTGACGATAGGTAATGATTATGTTATTTAGATGTTTCTTCAGGAAAGTCTCAATGTTTTAGTTTTAAAAAGCCAGATGCTTCTGGTAAGGTGTAGTGCACATAAAAATCTCTGCTTTTTTCTCAACTTTTTGAGAAGGTGATATTAAGAGGATATTAGAGGAATCAGGAATGTGCTGAATATTCGGTTTGCCTCCCTCTCTCCTATCCCCTTCCCATTGCCTCTCTCTCCTGGTCTGTGACTGTACTAAGTGGGCTCCTCTTCCCTCAGGCTTGCAGTTGAGTTTGGCTCATGGGTTTGCCAAAATTGTGCTCCTCTCCGTAAGGCCATAGCTCTTGATGGGAGGCCGTCTCTTACAGCTCTAGCTAAGCTAAGCTTTTTCTGAATCTAAGAGCAGCTATTGTTCCCTGTTCTTTTCAGTGCTGGGGTGGTGACTTTTACATTGTTGTTACCTCTCATTTTTGGTTTCCCTTTGATGAGTCTAGACTTTGTAAATAATCCCTTCATCAATTACTCTGACTTTGCTTCTCTCTCTTTCTAGGACCTTGGCTGATTTTCCTGCAAAACAAGGAGTGAGCCATGAAAAGTTAGGGGAAAGGCATAATAATACAAGAGTTATTAAGAAATTATTTTTAGGCAGCTAGAAAGGGTAAAATAATTCTCGGTGGAATTTTCCTTTAATAAAAAGCAACCCCAAAGCATTTCTTCTCTAACAGAAAGCAGCCTGAGAAGTCAAGCATAGATATGCAAACTAGAAGCTTTTATGTGTAAATACAGGCAGCTGTACCTGGAAGCCAGGTACATTTAGTATCGCCTCTCCTGCCTTCTTTTCCTTGTCACCCTGTGTGCCAGCATCATGGCAACCTCCAGGTAAAACCACCTTTAGAGGTATCATGGCTGCCTCCAGGTGGATGCTGCCTTTGCATAATAAAAGACTAGGGTGGGAGGGCCAGTCTTTTCTTGGGCTATGTAAAGGGCACACCTGGTCAAACCAATCCCGTGATCCCTATGTAAATCAATCACTGCCTCCTCAAGCCTCTGTAGGAAACCAATTGTGTTCCGCTGCAAAGCGGAGACCCTCTTTTGGGCGACCTGTTTTCTCAGCATAAGGAAGCCTTTTCTCTCTTTTTTTTTTTACCTATTAAACTTTCCACTCCTAAACCCACTCCTACTGTGTGTCTGTGTCCTGAATTATTTCTCGACTGTGACAAAGAACCAGGGTATATACCCCAGACAACGGAGCCTTTTCAATAACAAGCTAAGATAGGAGCAAGTGCATTTGTGTGAAAATATACAAATTGATCATGCAGATAAGTCACATAGCTATGTAAAGGTGGTAAATTAACTACAAAATACCCACAATCATTTTTGGTTGGCGATTTTTCTTACATTGTTGTTCAACAAACATTTTTGATGACCTCTTTTTGTAAGGCAATGACTAGGTACTTCATCTATATGGATCTTATTCAAATATTGCCATATTCATTCATGAATCTGTCTTTGTGAATAGACATTATTCTTTTGGTGTTCACTTCTTGGGAACTAAAGTAGTAGTAAATTTGTATAGTGGGATCACTCAAAGAACTCCTCTCTTAGTAACGGAGCATGAATGGAAGTGACTGTGTTGAGAACTTTCTGTTCCTTCCTGTGCTAACACATACCCTCACACCCACACATTCACAAAGCAAATTTTTAACTTATTCAAAGTGTAGCTTAGTACTTGAAACTGTCTCCAACAAGGTCATTGTACCCTACTTTGCTGCAGGTTTTGTACTTCAAAGCATAATTATTTGGCTTCAACTTTAATATTGCCTTTATATTGTTTTTATGAGAACATTGTTTTCTGCTTTGGAGTAATGTAATGCTTTGATATGATTAATGATGGCCCAATATTTCCTTCCCTGCTTCCGTGGACGAATTAAGCATTTAATATAAGTTTTTTAAACAAAATGTCCTTATGAAATAAATAGATGCCAAAATTTTGTTCCATGCAAGTTTTCATTAGATCTTAAATCTGAAAAGAAAATGTAGTTTTGGGAAATAAAAGGGAGTCCTGATTAGTTTTGGTTTTCTTGGTTGGTCTTGTTTTTACAGTAACTTTTATCAGCCCTCTTCCCTATCATGAAGCTCAGGAATGTTTGGGCTATTTCCATTGCTCTTTCTGTTTTTGTTTGGCAGGTATTTATGCATCTGAAAAAAATGTCTTATTTTAAAAGCCAGTGGAATGAGTGTAAGATGATTTATTGAAATTTTGATATTTAATCTAAGTTCTAAAGGTTTTATATTTTATCTTTGTTTAGACTTCATATTTGATTTAAAAACTCAACTATTTTTGTTGATTATATATATTTTTTTTTTTTTTTACTCTTACTAGTGGTTTGGTTTTTTTAAGAAAGATGTTCTTTCTTTTTCCTATGAACATATTTGTAACCCATTTGTCTAGGATATATTCTAAGAAAATTTCCTCTGGTGATTTTTGATTCTTGTTTCTTTTCATGTTATAAACTTGTTCAACTATTTTTTAAAGCTTTGTTTTAGTTTTGGGAAATGTATTCCTCCTTAATTAAATTTTAGAACAAAGAAGAGGTTTGATCCTAAAGATGGAATTGGATAAACTACAAAAAAAAAATTACCAGCCGGGTGTGGTGGCTCACTTATGTAATCCCAGCACTTTTGGAGGCCGAGGTGAGCGGATCACAAAGTCAAGAGTTAGAGACCAGCCTGGCCAGTATGGTGAAACCCCGTGTCTACTAAAAATACAAAAATTAGCCAGGTGTGGTAGCACACACCTGTAGTCCCAGCCACTCAGGAGGCTGAGGCAGGAGAGTCGCTTGAGCTGGGGAGGTGGAGGTTGCAGTGAGCCAAGATCACACCACTGCACTCCAGCCTAGGTGACAGAGAGAGACTCCATCTCAAAAAAATAAATAAATAAAATAATAATAATAATAATACCTTGCATATGTTGCTATGTTGCTTTATTACTACAGAAACTAAAATAATATTCTGAAATATTTTGGGACAACTTTTGATTTGTCTATTTATATCTTATTTGTATTGCCTTTTAGAGGGCATGGTAGATAGAATGTCCTTCCAAAGATGTTCACATCCTAATTTATGGAACTTGTGAATATATTACATTACATTACATGGCAAAAGTTGAAAGATTCAAAGCTTGAAACAGATACTATTAGGCTGTGTCTATGAAATATTAATTAACCCCTTTATATTTTGAAAAGAGCTAAATGACTGTCATTTAAACATAGAACTCTCAGAAATTTGCAAAATGCCAATAATCTGAGTCTTTGTTATATATATTAGATGGATAGAGATACTATGAACAAGCATAAAATCAATAATTAATTGTGTGTCCTCTCTGTGTGCTGCAGCAGATGTGAAACTGACTTTATAATCTAGGTAAAATTTTGGAATATTCCTAAAGAATGGAGAGGGATTTTGAACAAAATATTTCATAAGTATGCTAGGGCGGGTGAATAAAGTCATGAAACTAAGTCATTTCAAAACAAATGGAGATTTGTTTATCTCAGTAAATGCACTGTAATCCAATACTTACGTAAGCCTTAATTTTGAGGTAATAAGTGATTATCCCAATTTCCTTGCATATTAATTAATGAGGAATTCCAATGCACTCTCTTTCTAATATTTATTCTTCCATTTATATATTTCTTTCATATCCGTTCCCACCAGTCTAACAAAGAATAGCTAAGATTTGTAATATGCTTACTTAGGTGCTAGACTCAGGACTAAATACATTCATAAACTAATTCTTATAATTCTCCTACAATTCATAATAACTACTGTTATTATACCTTTGTAAATGATAAAGAATCTGGAATGTGGGGTTATGTAACTTGCTCAATATCATGTAGGAACTAAGTGGAAGAGCAGGTGTTTCAACTCAGACAATCTCATTCCATAGCCTGCACTCAACCATTCCAACACATTCTTTTTCAGGTTGCAGATCCAAAGTCTTCATTGACACTTCAATAGTAGTTTACATCTGTGGTTATTTATTTAGGAAAATGCTGCCTCATTGCTTATGGAGTTTGAGTTTTAGGGAGTTATCTATTGTTTAAAAATTGGTTGGAGGCACTTCCCTGACTTTCATTAATAAAACCAAAAAGATTTTATTTCTCTTTCACTTATGAAACTTAGTTTGGCTGGATATGAAATTCTAGGTTGAAAATTCTTTTCTTAAGAATGTTGAATATTGGCCCCAACTCTCTTCTGGCTTGTAGAGTTTCTGCTGAAAGATCTGCTGTTAGTCTGATGGGCTTCCCTTCGTGGGTAACATGACCTTTCTCTCTGGCTGCCCTTAACATTTTTTCCTTCATTTCAACTTAGGTGAATCTGACAATTACGTGTCTTGGAGTTGTTCTTCTTGGGGAGTATATTTGTGACATTGTCTGTATTTCCTGAATTTGAATGTTGGCCTGCCTTCCTAGGTTGGGGAAGTTCTCCTGGATAATATCCTGCAGAGTGTTTTCCAACTTGATTCCATTCTCCCAGTCACTTTCAGGTACACCAATCAGACATAGATTTGGTCTTTTCACATAATCCCATATTTCTTGGAGGCTTTACCTTACAGACAAGCAAATGCTGAGAGATTTTGTCACCAACAGGCCTGCAGTAGAACAGTTCCTGAAGGAAGTACTAAACAAGGAAAGGAACAACTGGTACCAGCCATTGCAAAAACATGCCAAAATGTAAAGACCATTGGTGCTAGGAAGAAACTGCATCAACTAATGAGCAAAATAACATCATAATGACATGATCAAGTTCACACATAACAATATTAACCTGAAATGTAAATGGGCTAAATGGTCCAATTAAAAGACACAGACTGGCAAATTGGATAAAGAGTCAAGACCCATCAGTTTGCTGTATTCAGGAGACCCATCTCACATGCAGAGACACACATAGGCTCAAAATAAAGGGATGGAGGAAGATCTACCAAGCAAATGGAGAACAAAAAAAAGCAGGGGTTGCAATCCTAGTCTCTGATAAAACAGACTTTAAACCATCAAAGATCAAAAGAGACAAAGAAGGCCATTACATAATGGTAAAGTGATCAATTCATCAGGAAGAGCTAACTATCCTAAATATATATGCACCCAATACAGGAGCACCCAGATTCATAAAGCAAGTCCTTAGAGACTTACAAAGAGACTTAGACTCCCACACAATAATAATGGAAGACTTTAACACCCCACTGTCAACATTAGACAGATCAATGAGACAGAAAGTTAACAAGGATATCCAGGAATTGAACTCAAATCTGCACCAAGCAGACCTAATAGACATCTACAGAACTCTCCACCCCAAATCAACAGAATATACATTCTTCTCAGTGCCACATCACACTTATTCCAAAATTGACCACATAATTGGAAGTAAAGCACTCCTCAGCAAATGTGAAAGAACTGAAATTATAACAAACTGTCTCTCAGACCACAGTGCAATCAAACTAGATCTCAGGACAAAGAAACTCAAATCAAAATCACTCAACTACAAGGAAACTGAACAACCTGCTCCTGAATGACAACTGGATACATAACGAAATGAAGGCCAAAATAAAGATGTTCTTTGAAACCAATGAGAAAAAAGATACAACATACCAGAATCTCTGGGAAACATTTACAGCAGTGTGTAGAGGGAAATTTATAGCACTAAATGTCCACAAGAGAAAGCAGGAAAGGTTTAAAATTGATACCCTAACATCACAATTAAAAGAACTAGAGAAGCAAAAGCAAACACATTCAAAAGCTAGCAGAAGGCAAGAATTAACTAAGATCAGAGCAGAACTGAGGGAGATAAAGACACAAAAACCATTCAAAAAATCAATGAATCCAGGAGCTGGTTTTTTGAAAACATCCACAAAATTGATAGACCACTAGCAAGACTAATAAAGAAGAAGAGAAAGAAGAATTAAACAGATGCAATAAAAAATAATAAAGGGGAAATCACTACCAACCCCAAAGAAATACAAACTACCATCAGAGAATACTATAAACACCTCTACACAAATAAACTAGAAAACTTAGAAGAAATGGATGAATTCATGGACACTTACACTCTCCCAAGACTAAACCAGGAAGAAGTTGAATCCCTGAATAGACCAATAGCAGGCTCTGAAATTGGGGCAATAATTTATAGCCTACCAACCAAAAAAAGTCCAGGACCAGATGGATTCACAGCTGAATTCTACCAGAGGTATAAGAAGGAGCTGGTACCATTCCTTCTGAAACTATTCCAATCAA